>NC_069797.1:2317867-2617867 GCF_027406575.1 Nycticebus coucang
ACTTTTATTTATAACACAAATTAAACTAAACTACCTCAACTATGGCTTGCATTTAAAAGAAGTAATCCAGGATATCAAATGTAAACAATAAATAAAAAGGAAATAATGCATAGTAGATATTCAGGGTCACCAATATATATATCACTTAAACGTTTTTAAGAATTCTTTTCAAAAATTTCACATTTCCTAATTATGTTCTCTTTCTTCAGAATATAAGTATTCACTTGATATTATCACTTTTTCCATTAAATTATATTTATTTTGCTTGATTATGTTTTGTGATAGTAGTTTCTCATTTTGTTTCATTGAGAATATGAATTACTTTGGAGGCATTATAAACTAAGTAGAGTTTGACAGGTGAATCTGAAAAGGTGGTTATCAAATCTGATTTTTTTTTGGGAAAAATGCATTATAAATTTGAAATAATTGATTTGTAAACATTGAGAATAAAATACTTTTTGTGAGCAGAAATCATTAATATTTTCTCTGCCTTATTAAAATGATAATTTTATAATATTTAGATATATACTGTACATATTAATCTTTCTGTGATCTTTACTTATACATCAAGAATAACACAAGAGGGCAGTGCCTGTGGCTCAAGGAGTAGGGCGCTGGTCCCATATGTCGTAGGTGGCAGGTTCAAACCCAGCCCCGGCCAAAAACCACAAAAAAAAAAAAAAAAAGAATAACGCAAGAATGTATGTGAATTTATTTCATCATTGTTAAGTGTTTTAGTCTCTGTGAAAATAGCTATTGTATAATTATGAGATATGTTAATAGAAAGTAAGTTTATTTATTCATAATTCTGTAGAAATTTAAGACACCAACACTTTCAACAAATACAAAACAAGTTGTCATAAATTAATAAATAATTACTTTGTATTCGTAGATGCTTATAATATTGTTTAAATCTTCAACGTAATAGTATATGTATTCCTTCTTCAACATAGATAGAAAAGTGCTTAAAAATGAAAATACAAATGGTTTGTCTAACTATACCATAGTAATATGAAACAATCTTAAAATTTTAAGGTTAAGTTATTTTTGTAGCCAGACACGGTGGCTCATGGCTGTAATCGCAGCACCTTTGGGGGCCGAGGCAGGTAGTTTGCTTGAGACCAGCCTGAGCAAGAGCAAGACCCTGTCTCTACTAAAAATAGAAAAACTAGCAGGGCCTGTTGCAGCGCCCTCAGCTACTTGGGAGGCAAGAAGATCACTCAAGCCCAAGTGTTCAAGGTTGCTGTGAGGTATGATGCCACAGAGCCCCACCCAGGGTGATTGAGACTCCGTCTCTAAATAAATAAATAAATAAATAAATAAATAAATAAATAAAGTCATTTACCAATTTATGGTTTTGATAATGTAGTATAAATATGTGAAATTTTACTATTGGAGGAAATGGGATAAGTGGGATGGTATTTACCCAGTACCTCCTTATACTATTTTTGCCACTTTCTGTAAGTCTAATGTTATTTCAAAATATTTTTTAGTGTTATTAATAAGACTATTGTGTTTTCTCTCCAATTCTATTGTAAATCAGTTGTTGTGAAATGAGTCTTTATATTTAAACTTACAAACAAAAATTCACGATTTGGAGAATATTCTAAAATGAGGGGCCCATATTTCAGTAAAAGAGAAAGAAATGATCAGTTGATAGGTACGCTTTTTAGCATGGACTTATTTCCCTGTATTATCTCCCTCATTTTCCAAAGCTGTTTATGCAGATATCCTTTTTTGACCGACCTGATGATTTGTTAAGAGTGTTATACTAGGTGTGAGGGCAGGAATGCCTTTTTTGTTCACCCTATTTTTCCTAGCCATGCTGCAAATCATTCTTCTTCCTCCCATGCAGCAGAGGTTGCATGCTGTGTAAGTGATGGGGAAAGGCCCTGCGGGGTGAATCACACCACATGTGCTATCTTGAGATGCCTTGGTACTCTGCTAAGAGAACTCACCTGCAGGTAGGAAGTGATGTATTTGCTGCTTTATCTCAAATCCTACTAATACATTTTGAATCCTTTTTTCACATTTTGGGGAACAGACATACTGTTAACAGACATACTGTTAACAGACGTACTGTTAACAATTTATTCACCCATTCAATAGTCACATTGGTGAATAAAACTGAATATAAAATTGATTTGTAGAATGTAAGGCACCCTGTTGATCATGGCAGCATTAATCATGTGTGACTTCCACAGGCCTCCTGGCAAGGGATTTAATTTCTTACTGCCATTGTTTCTAACTGATGCTCAGAGTCAAATCACCACATTTAATAAGAAATGTTAAAATAAGTGTTTGAAAATATGAAAAGTAAAAACAATAGAAATGCAAACTCACTTTAAATTGGTGAGGTTTTAATCTGAAACAAAAGACATATCCTGTTTATTTCATAGTTTTTGTTTCTATTTGCTGCCCATTACATAAGAAATAATTGTATTTCCATACAAAAGCATTTACTTGTTAGTTATCCTAATAATCTCATAAATATATCACATTTAAAGTGAATGCCATTTTCTGAAGTCTGTTGCTCATTACCATATTGTATTAATAAAAATAGATAAATGTTTAATACTTTGCCTGAAGATATTGACTCTGCGTATACTCTTGTCAGGAATTCTAATGAATGATAATTTTATTGAATTCCCAACAGCCATGAAGATACACTTACACAGAGATGATGCTAATTTACAGTAAGTGTGTTAGCACGTTGGGATCCTTATCCCTAAAATGTGTAGAACTGACCAGGAAGAAGATTCTGACGTAAAATGTTAGCTATTAAACTCTCTATATTTGAAATTTTGAAATTCTGAAATTTTCTCCCTCTCTTTCAATCTCTTTACCTGTTCTCTCTCACCTTTATTTCTTTTCTTTCTTAGATATCATGAATAACTGAGATTTATGTTTTAAATTTAACAATATTAAAGCTTTTTTTTTTTTTGAATATAGCAAATTCACCTGCCCTATGGACCTTAGGGAATATGGTCTCAAAAACTATGCAAATCTTCTAGAAAGAGAAGAATCAATTAAAAAACTTATAGATAGGGAGGCGGAGCAAGATGGCAGGCGAGTAACAGCTTCCTTGCATCTGGGCACCGTGAGTCTGGGGAGATAGGACTCCAGGCATCTCTGGCTGGTGGGATCTGCCTATCATCACCCCTGAGAGGATACAGGGAGTCAGCGAGAGACTTCTGGACCCCAAGAGGAGGACTAAAACAGTGGAAAACCGGCAAGTGGTCGCGTGTGTCAATCTGTCTAAACCCGCCCGCAACTGTAAGTTCAGTAGCAGCGAGACTGCAAACCAGAAAGGCCTTACCTGTGAACTGTTTTGGTGTGTTTGGACTTGGCACTCAGCTGAACTGCCTTGGGGAGAGCCTGAGCGGGCTCAGGAGAACTTTGGCCTTTGTCTAGGGCCCCAGTCTGAGCTGCTGAGCCAGACGGAGCTAATAGTGTTTGGCTCTGGGTCACAGGCAGACATTGTGAACGATCTGCCCTGGCAAGCTCCGCCCTCAGTGTCGCAGAGCTGGAACTGGGTGGGAGCTGGTAACCCAGCGACCAAGTAGCCTAAGGGCGGGGTCTGAGCCGCCTTGCAGCCCTAACCAGATTTGACACACAGGGTAAGTAGATAGCCACTTCAGCAGTGATTGCAGCAACAAGCACTTCCCTGAGAAAGCTTCTGCTCAGTAAGTGAACATGTTCAAAGTGCCTTTCAAGTGGGCTGAAGAGAGATTTAGAGTGTCTACCTACTGGGGTTTGAGAAACTAGCAGCCTCCAGTAGTATCAGAACTGTGATTAACATCTCATAGCCCAGAAGACCACGTGTTGCCCAGACAACAATATTCAATAACATATACAGACTGCTTTGTTTTTGGTTGTTGTTTTTTTTTTTTTTTTCCTTTTTTGGTTTGGTTGTTTTTTTTTTTGTTTTATTCTGATTTTGTGGATTGTTGTTTTGTTTTTTAAGTTCAACCTTTTCCATACAGATCCTTTTTCTTTCTCAATTTTTCTAGTTTAATTGTAATTTCCCATTGCTCCCTATTTCAATAATAAGAACTTCGTATTTGTCAATGTTTCTACCGCTATTATTTGGTTTTTCCAGCCAATTTTATCCTGTAAAGTTTTCTGTTTGCTTCTTTTGGTTTGATTTATAGCATTTTTGTCTTTCCTCTCTACTTGGTGGAGGTGGGGTACTGTGTCTGATCAGGTTAGCAAAGAGCTGCTGACCTCAAGGGAACCACCCAACAGGGCAGCCCCAGAAGGTGTTTTTATTTTTTTTTAAGGTTGTATCAAAGTACCCTACTGTACACCTATATTGCTCTGTCTCCCTCTTTCTGTGCCTCTCTTGTTTTTGTCAATATTCCTTTTACCCACCCCCTCTCCTTTCTCTATTTTTCTTTTTTTCTTATCACTCGGTCCTCCTTTCTTTCATCCCTTTTTTGCTCTTAGACCTTCTCACCCTTCTGGTCCTGTAACCCTTAGTCCACAGGCATGAGAACGTAAAGAGCAAGAGGAAGTGAAAGGAAAATTAGGGCAAGGAAACAGATAAAAGAAATCACCCATGAGGAAGAATCAGCAGAAAACTCCAGGCAACATGAAGAACCAGTCCAGAACAACCATGCCAAGGGACCACCAGGTAGCTACTGCAGAGGATTCCACCTATACAGAAATGTTAGGAATGACAGAAAGGGAATTTAGAATACACATGTTGAAAACAATGAAAGAAATGATGGAAACAATGAAGGAAACTGCTAATAAAGTGGAAAATAACCAAAAGGAAATCTAAAAACAGAATCAAATCAGAGATGAACGATATGAAGAATATAAAAAGGATATAGCAGAGCTGAAGGAAATGAAACAGTCAATCAGGGAACTTAAAGATGCAATGGAAAGTATCAGCAACAGGTTAGACCATGCAGAAGAAAGAATTTCAGAGGTAGAAGACAAAGTTTTTGAGATAACTCAGATAGTAAAAGAGGCAGAAAAGAAGAGAGAGAAAGCAGAACGTTCACTGTCACAAATATGGGACTTTATGAAGCGTTCCAACATACGAGTTATAGGAATTCCAGAAGGGGAAGAAGAATACCCCAGAGGAATGGAAGCCATACTAGAGAATATTAGAAAAGAAAATTTCCCAAATATCACCAAAGATTCTGACACACTGCTTTCAGAGGGCTATCGGACCCCAGGTCGCCTCAACTCTAACCGAGCTTCTCCAAGACACATTGTGATGAACCTGTCCAAAGTCAAGACAAAAGAAAAGATTCTGCAAGCTTCCAGGAGTAAGCGCCAGTTGACCTACAGGGGCAAATCCATCAGAGTTACCGCAGACTTCTCTAATGAAACTTTCCAA
Source organism: Nycticebus coucang (assembly GCF_027406575.1). NCBI lineage: Eukaryota > Metazoa > Chordata > Mammalia > Primates > Lorisidae > Nycticebus > Nycticebus coucang. The sequence goes on from NC_069797.1 coordinate 2,323,221, forward strand.
GCAAGAAGAAAATGGTCAACTACCTTTAATGTACTTAAACAGAACAATTTGCAGCCCAGAATTCTGTACCCTGCTAAGCTAAGCTTCAAAATTGACGGAGAAATCAAATCTTTTACAGATATACAAACATTGAGGAAATTTGCCACAACAAGACCAGCTCTACAGGAAATACTTCAACCTGTTCTGCACACTGACCACCACAATGGATCAGCAGCAAAGTAAGAACTCAGAAATTAAAGGACAGAACCAAACCACACTGATGCAAAAGATAAAACTAAGCAATGGACTCTCACAAAATAAGATGAATAGAATACTACCACACTTATCAATTATCTCAATAAATGTTAATGGCTTGAATTCCCCACTGAAGAGACATAGATTGGTTGACTGGATTAAAAAACACAAGCCATCCATTTGCTGTCTGCAAGAAACACACCTGGCTTCAAAAGACAAATTAAAGCTCCGAGTCAAGGGTTGGAAGACAATTTTTCAGGCAAATGGAATTCAGAAGAAAAGAGGAGTTGCAATCTTATTTTCAGATACATGTGGATTCAAAGCAACTAAAGTCAAAAAAGACGAAGATGGTCACTTTATATTGGTCAAAGGAAAAATACAACAAGAAGACATTTCAATTCTAAATATCTTTGTACCCAATTTAAATGCTCCCAGATTCTTGAAACAGACCTTAATCAGTCTGAGCAATATGATATCTGATAATACCATAATAACAGGGGACTTTAACACTCCTCTTACAGAGCTGGACAGATCTTCTAAACAGAAATTAAACAAGGATATAAGAGACTTAAATGAGACCCTAGAAGAACTGTGCTTGATAGACGCATAAAGACCACTCCATCCCAAAGATAAAGAATATACATTCTTCTCATCACCCCATGAAACATTCTCCAAAATTGATCATATCCTGGGGCACAAAACAAATATCAACAGAATCCAAAGAATTGAAATTTTACCTTGTATCTTCTCAGACCATAAGGCACTAAAGGTCGAACTCAACTCTAACAAAAATGCTTGACCCCACACAAAGGCATTTAAATTAAACAATCTTCTGTTGAATAACAGATGGGTGAAGGAAGAAATAAAACAGGAAATCATTAACTTCCTTGAGCATAACAACAATGAAGACACAAGCTACCAAAACCTGTGGGATAATGCAAAAGCAGTTTTGAGAGGAAAATTCATCGCTTTAGATGCCTACATTCGAAAAACAGAAAGAGAGCACATCAACAATCTCACAAGAGATCTTATGGAATTGGAAATAGAAGAACAATTTAAGCCTAAACTCAGTAGAAGAAAAGAAATATCCAAAATCAAATCAGAGATCAATGAAATTGAAACAAAATAATCATTCAGAAAATTAATGAAACAAGGAGTTGGTTTTTTGAAAAAATAAATAAAATAGATAAACCATTGGCCAGACTAACAAGGAATAGAAAACTAAAATCTCTAGTAACCTCAATCAGAAATGATAAAGGGGAAATAACAACTGACCCCATAGAGATACAAGAGATCATCTCTGAATACTACCAGAAACTCTATGCCCAGAAATTTGACAATGTGAAAGAAATGGATCAATATTTGGAATCACACCCTCTCCCTAGACTCAGCCAGGAAGAAATAGAGCTCCTAAACAGATCAATTTCAAGCACTGAGATCAAAGAAACAATAAAAAATCTTCCAACCAAAAAATGCCCTGGTCCAGATGGCTTCACTCCAGAATTCTATCAAACCTTCAAGGAAGAGCTTATTCCTGTACTGCAGAAATTATTCCAAAAAACTGAGGAAGAAGGAATCTTCCCCAACACATTCTATGAAGCAAACATCACCCTGATACCAAAACCAGGAAAAGACCCAAACAAAAAGGAGAATTTCAGACCAATCTCACTCATTTACATAGACGTAAAAATTCTGAACAAAATCCTAGCCAATAGATTGCAGCTTATCATCAAAAAAGTCATTCATCATGATCAAGTAGGCTTCATCCCAGGGATGCAAGGCTGGTTTAACATACGCAAGTCTATAAATGTTATCCACCATATTAACAGAGGCAAAAATAAAGATCACATGATCCTCTCAATAGATGCAGAAAAAGCGTTTGATAAAATCCTGCATCCTTTTCTAATTAGAACACTGAAGAGTATAGGCATAGGTGGCACATTTCTAAAACTGATTGAAGCTATCTATGACAAACCCACAGCCAATATTTTACTGAATGGAGTAAAACTCAAAGCTTTTCCTCTTAGAACTGGAACCAGACAAGGTTGTCCTCTGTCACCTTTACTATTCAACATAGTGCTGGAAGTTCTAGCCAATACAATTAGGCAAGACAAGGAAATAAAGGGAATCCAAATGGGAGCAGAGGAGGTCAAACTCTCCCTCTTTGCTGACGACATGATCTTATTCTTAGAGAACCCCAAAGACTCAACCACAAGACTCCTAGAAGTCATCAAAAAATACAGTAATGTTTCAGGATATAAAATCAATGTCCACAAGTCAGTAGCCTTTGTATACACCAATAACAGTCAAGATGAGAAGCTAATTAAGGACACAACTCCCCTCACCATAGTTTCAAAGAAAATGAAATACCTAGGAATATACCTAACGAAGGAGGTGAAGGACCTCTATAAAGAAAACTATGAAATCCTCAGAAAGGAAATAGCAGAGGATATTAACAAATGGAAGAACATACCATGCTCATGGATGGGACGAATCAACATTGTTAAAATGTCTATACTTCCCAAAGCCATCTACCTATTCAATGCCATTCCTATGAAAATACCAACATCGTTCTTTCAAGATTTGGAAAAAATGATTCTGCGTTTTGTATGGAACCGGAAAAAAACCCGTATAGCTAAAGCAGTTCTCTGTAACAAAAATAAAGCTGGGGGCATCAGCATACCAGATTTTAGTCTGTACTACAAAGCCATAGTGCTCAGGACAGCATGGTACTGGCACAAAAACAGAGACATAGATACTTGGAATCGAATTGAAATCCATGAAATGAAACTAACATTTTACAACCACCTAATCTTTGATAAACCAAACAAGAACATACCTTGGGGGAAAGACTTCCTATTCAATAAATGGTGTTGGGAGAACTGCATATCTACATGTAAAAGACTGAAACTGGACCCACACCTTTCCCCACTCACAAAAATTGATTCAAGATGGATAAAGGACTTAAACTTAAGGCATGAAACAATAAAAATCCTCCAAGAAAGCATAGGAAAAGCACTGGAAGATATTGGCCTGGGGAAAGACTTCATGAAGAAGACTGCCATGGCAATTGCAACAACAAGAAAAATAAACAAATGGGACTTCATTAAACTGAAAAGCTTCTGTACAGCTAAGGAGACAATAACCAAAGCAAAGAGACAACCTACACAATGGGAAAGGATATTTGCATATTTTCAATCAGACAAAAGCTTGATAACTAGGATCTATAGAGAACTCAAATTAATCCACATGAAAAAGGCCAACAATCCCTTATATCAATAGGCAAGAGACATGAATAGAACTTTCTCTAAAGACGACAGACGAATGGCTAACAAACACATGAAAAAATGTTCATCATCTGTATATATTAGAGAAATGCAAATCAAAACAACCCTGAGATATCATCTAACCCCAGTGTGAATGGCCCACATCACAAAATCTCAAAACTGCAGATGCTGGCGTGGATGTGGAGAGAAGGGAACACTTTTACACTGCTGGTGGGACTGCAAACTAGTACAACCTTTCTGGAAGGAAGTATGGAGAAACCTCAAAGCACTCAAGCTAGACCTCCCATTTGATCCTGCAATCCCATTACTGGGCATCTACCCAGATGGAAAAAAAATCCTTTTATCATAAGGACACTTGTACTAGACTGTTTATTGCAGCTCAATTTAAAATCGCCAAAATGTGGAAACAGCCTAAATGCCCACCAACCCAGGAATGGATTAACAAGCTGTGGTATATGTATACCATGGAATACTATTCAGCCATTAAAAAAGTGGAGACTTTATATCCTTCGTATTAACCTGGATGGACGTGGAAGACATTATTCTTAGTAAAGTATCACAAGAATGGAGAAGCATGAATCCTATGTACTCAATTTTGATATGAGGACAATTAATGACAATTATGGTTATGGGGGGAGAAACAGAAAGAGGGAAGGAGGGAGGTGGGTGGGGCCTTGGTGTGTGTCACACTTTATGGGGGCAAGACATGATTGCAAGAGGGACTTTACCTAACAATTGCAATCAGTGTAACCTGGCTTATTGTACCCTCAATGAATCCCCAACAATAAAAAAAATAAAAATAAAATAAAAAAAAACTTATAGATACTCTCTACAGACTTGTAACTGGTTGTATTAGTACTTACTGATATACCCAGGAAACAGAAAAGTGTCAAAATTTTCTTGTTTAAGATAGTAAATGAATATAGTCTATCTTCATAACAAGCTTATGAAAATCATTATTTGCAGAAAATCCAGTGTGTACTCAACATCATGATCATAGAATTATGTGTGTGTGTCTGTGTGTATGCGTGTGAATTTCTATTTTACAGGCATTGCCTTGGGCACCAAGACCGAGTTGTTATTTATGAGTATTGACTCAATGTTTTCTCTTAATCCAGTATCTAATGAAATATTAGTATAATGTCTCTGCATGGTAATTTTGTTTCAACAGTTTAAAGCCTAATTATCATATTGGAGTTGTTCATTGAATAATGACCTGCTTTTAATTGCTAATTTTAACTTAAATTATTCATAGATACCAGTGTAAATATCATTAATGCAAGATACATATTAGATTATACTATATCCTATCTTTTATGCACTTCAGTTTTGATCATAAGAGCTAATAAGTTAGTATTTACCATTTTTAGGCACTATCTGATTATCATCTATATGCTGTTTGTCTAAAAACCTCCTGAAGTTGATACTAGTATGCTTTCATAGAGATGGAGATTTATAACTAAGTGATCTGCCCAAGATTATTTAGATAGTAAATTACAGATTGAGCTTTCCTGTAGACAGGGTCTCCAGGATCCATGTGTTTAATAACAAAATATACTTCTAAAAAACTAAACGATAATATTAATACCGTTTACCCAACATTTACTGAAAAATAACTATACAGAAGAATAATTGCTCAGAATCATGTGCAAAATTTTCTCATGTCATTCTCACTACAAATTGATGAAGTAAGTTCAGTTATTAAATTAATTGTACGATTAGACAAGTTGAGGATAAGGAGATTTTGCAATTATGTGAACTCTCTCAAGTACAGTTTTTCTCTACTGTTATGATACTTAACCACTGTGTTATAATACTTTCACATAATCATAAATTAAGTCATTAATTCAGTCAGTTCATGTTAAACATTAAAGATAAACATTGAAAATAAAATAATGAATAAAGAGCACTCCCTGATTCAAATGCTTATCTGTCTTCTCAGTCATTGTCTTTTTTACAATTAGTTCTATATAGAAATGATACACTATGGATGAACAAAGAAAGGAGTAATTTGTTTTACTAATGAGATCAGGAATTTATTTTGCAAGAGAAGAGAGCTGAACTGGATTTCTAGATGTGAATATGGCTGAGAGGATGATTAGGTGTTAACTGCCAGTGCAAGCAATGAGCGATGTAAGCATGGACCAGAGGATGACAGTATACAAGGTATTTAGGTAATGAAAATGCGGTTTCTTGAGGTTATAGACTACAGTTGGAAATGTGTTCATGGAAATAAGGCTGGAAAGGCAGACAGGAACCAATATACACAACCTTTCAGCTATAATAGCGCTGTGTGATCACCAATAAGGAGGCAGTAAAAAAAATATATATATACATATATATATATATTTCCTGAATAGGGTAACACAATACCAATTGTCAGTCTTAGAGATAAACTGTGCACATTATTAGATCAGTGTACAGGAAGAATAGTATAAACTAGGATGAAGTAGGATTGTAGAACTGTCTTTAAAAACTTTGCCTAGAGTGAAGAGAGGAGTTCATGAGAGCTCTTCTTTTCTTTTTTTTTTTTGAGAGTTTTTCTTAATAGAACATGTTTATTTGTATATTATTAAAGTTTGAGAATTATTGCCAAGACATTTGATTCTAAATCAATATGCATTCAATGGTTAACCACCGGCCTTTGTGTCAATCCTATCCCTGCTTCTTCAATCAGGAATACTCAATCATCTTAGTTGTATGTCTTTGCTTTTATTAAGAAATTTAGATGTATTATTTGCAAAGTATGATTATATTTTCATACTTGTGCTTTCTTTATTTACTGAAACTCCAATACACACATATGTAAAAATGTGTTTGTATTATTAATATATGAAATAGTTTCAGAAGTTTATACTGTCATCAGCTTCTGAGCCAATAATCTAGTTCTAGGGTCCAAATATACAGTAGTGATTTTTAAGCATCCTACAGTGTTGTATTTTTGCTAATACAGCTCTTACAATAAAGAACACTGCTTAATGTTAGGCTTGTGTCATTTTTCTTCTGATATCTCATTTAATTATTAATTTCAGTAACTTGCATTGCAAACATTTGCATATACTATGATAATGAGTTGCCCAGTACACTTAAGAAGTCCAGTGAGGTTAGGAATGGCTTCATTGACCTCTCTGTGCTTTAGTTTGATTGGCTTTTATAATATTCTAGAGAATCTATAAATGATCTATGAAAAAAAATAATTGTTTGCAGACCTGTTATTTATTTTGTTAATAAAGTACCAGTTTGGAAAAAAATGTCTTATATTTATTTATCTCTCCCTAAAATATCATCTTAAGGTGAATATTTGTTGCAAGGATTGGTTTGTCTGAGCCTAAGTATAAGGGATCAGACATCTGATGCACTTCACCTAAGACAGATGATTTAAGATCCAAAATTTGCATGTATTTCTATGGAAGAGCAGGGATAAAATTCATATCAGGTTTGTCTGTAATGAAATACTATAAATTGGATGACTTATTGTATTTTGTCAAGATTCACGAGAGACACAGAGCCAATAGGAAATGTATACAGATATATGCATGAGAGTAGATTTATACTGGGAATTGGCTCATATGATCAGAGAAGCCAAGAGGCCAGGAAATCCAAACATACGCCATCTGCAAGCTGGAGAACATGGGGGTAGAATTTAGTCTGAGTCCAAAGCCAAGAATTAAGAGTTCTGATGTGCAAAGGTAGGAGAAGATGGATATTCCAACTCAAAAAGGGATGGAGAGAGGAGGGCAGGATGAAAGAGAGAGTGAGAGAATATGAATTTGTCTTTTTTATACTTATCTGCCTTTTTCCCTTTTTTCTTTTTCTTTCTATTAAGGGCCTCAGTGTATTAGATAATGCCTACCACACAGATGATAAGCAATACAAAAGCGGTCCACTCTTTCAAATGCTGGTATCTTTCAGGCACATCCTTATAGACACCACAGCCATAAATGTTTCAATAGGCATCTCGGCAGCCCTTAGTTTAGTCATGCTGAGAGAAAATTAACCATCACTCTTACACACAGAGAAATTTATTTTTCACCACTCTGGAGGATGACATCCTACATCAGGGCACCAGCCGCGTCACTTTCTGGATTGTAGACTACCAACTTCTTGTATCATATGGCAGAGAACAAACAGAGAGAGGTTACTTAACTCTAATATAATACTTTGGGAATAGATAAATAAACAGAAGACCATTTTCAAGACAGATTTCAGCACTAGTACTTCACTAACAAAATAACAGGTCTGAAAATATTTAATTTTTTACGAATCACTTATGGTTTTATAAGGCCTCTAAATTCATTAAGTTAGAGTTTCATCTTTATGATCCAACTGTATTCGAAATGCTTCATCTCCTAGTACCATTACCTTAGGATTTCAAAAATAGGAGTTTTGTGGGGACACAAACTTTCTGGCCATAATAAATAAATGTTTTTTTTTTAATTTTTAAGAATTAAAAATTGAAAGTATGCATATTCAGTAAAGACAAAATGCATTTATAGAGTTTTAAAATTAAGATCAATTGTCCAGATAGCTATTTATTTGCTGCATTTTTGTAGTCAAAAAGACTGAACACAAATGTGGAGAAAAGTTCAACCAGAACAAACTGTCGCAGTAGTATAGATTTAGAAAAGCAGTGCAGACCTCCCCAGTCACAGCTCAGTACTTACTCATTCTTACCACATTGACTCCATCATTCCAAGAATCTAGACACTTTACTGAAGGGGATGGATTCAAGTTTGTGGAACGTTTGAAGGAGTAAAATGGAAAGGGTATCAAAAATAAAATGTGGTTTTTGGGCAGCACCTGTGGCTCTGTGAGTGGGGCGCCGGCCCCATATGCCGAGGGTGGCGGGTTCGAACCTGGCCCTGGCCAAACTGCAACAAAAAAATAGCCGGGCGTTGTGGCAGGCGCCTGTAGTCCTAGCTACTCGGGAGGCTGAGGCAAGAGAATCGCATAAGCCCGAGAGTTAGAGGTTGCTGTGAGCCGTGTGACGCCACGGCACTCTACCGGAGGGCGGTACAGTGAGACTGTCTCTACAAAAAAAAAATAAAAAAATAAAATGTGGTTTTAATACAAGGTCAATAATCTACCAATACTTATTTATGTTCAGAAACCCAAAGGCAACACCTTCTGATTTTCTGCAGGAGATTGGCAATACCACTGACATGATATGGCAGCGGAGTCTAAAACAATTGAAAAGATACCACCACTATATGTGGAACAAAAGAGAACTATCCCTTCTGCCAGAGCTCCTGTCCCTGGCACACATCTCTCACTGACAGCCTGAGAAGTAACTAGGGGCAGCTCACTACTTTTAGTGTAGAAACACAATTGGCTCGTCATTCTCCTGTCTTCCAGTCTTCTCACTATTAGCAGAAATATTTAGGAAGTCTGGGAAAATTTTGTTTCATAGCAACAATATGGATGAGTGCACAAAGGGTGGGTCTTTGAGAGGATAGATGTGTATCTGCCACAGGTTGCACTGTCCTTTCACATATGTGTCTGCACACACCACCACCAACAACAGCTTCATGCTTCTGCCCAATATAATGTGACTATATTACATACAGTGATTTTCACCATGTGTGAAAAGAGGTGTTGCTGTCCACTGGGCTTCTTGGTCGATGACGCAGAGGCAGCACCACAGACAAAATGAATGATTTTAAAAGGGAAGGCTGGTGCTCGCTCAGGCACATCAGCAATCACCTGTCTTTATTCACATTCTTATATATCCAAACTCATCAGATAAAAATAATCCAAGGATAAAGAAGACAAAATGTAACAAAACTGTCATAAAGATTCCTTATCAGCGTTAATGCCGCAAAGTACTTACACACCTTTCCAAACTAAGAATGTTCTGTTTGGAGATAAACAACAATGGAGATAAACCACAAAAGCGCTGGGTTGTCTGTTCTGTTTGCCCACTTCCCCAGATGACTAACTAAAAGTTATTGCGTAAATAGGTAGGGAAGTAAGTGCAAGGGTCCATTGCCCCTGCAGATGATCTGTCCCCAGCTGTGACTTGTCAGGGCCCTCTGGCACATTCTTTCCTTTAAGAGATAACTGCCTGCATTTCTCAGCAAAGCTGCTTCTGTGAGCTGGGGGAGAATATCCCCCAAAACTCACATTTAGCCCAAGTACTGGAAATGTTCCTTCTCAGGGCCTCATACCTCAAGGAGCACAAATGAGACTGATTCACCTTACAAGGGTGCAGGGGACTGTGCCCCTTCAAAGAGGATGAACACAAAATGATCCAGTCATGTTATTCATCACTGCTGATTGTTTTATACTTGTTGAAATTTTACCTGGAAAATCTGTACCCTAGGGATGATATCCTAAAGTTGACACAAACAATACCCCCAATAAAAATAAGGAGCACAAAATAGTTATACACAAATATATAATTCACAACCAAGAAAAATATGCATATATGCTTAAATCCTTGTTGCTGTGACTGATCAGGAGATCTGAATTGACATTTGCAAACTCTTCTAACCATGCTCCTTTTAGCCTCAGGCAACATTTGGCTGGTTGAGTGTCTTAACCTGATGGGTAAAGAGTTTGAATAAATAATGCCACTTGCATTATTTTATTGTCAGTTACTTTACTTTTTTACTACTGAAATAAAAGTTTTAAGAGAAACTTCCAGATAATTCTATGAATTATAAAAGGGCCTTTCTGTCCTATCAGGTAGCAACAACCTAATTTTCTCTTGATAATCAGCATCAATCATTCCAATAATTATTTCCTTTATCTAATGTTTCATTAAGAGGAAGATACCTAAATGGTCAGATAACAGTCTTAACTGGCAGCCCAGGGCAATAATTACTCAAAACTCAAACTTCTTGTATAATAGAAAAATCAGTCCCACAAAATACTGTTATCACCTGGGCCTATATATTATAATTTAATTGAAAGAACACTAAATTAAAAAAAAAATTACAGTAAGATGATCCTTAACTGTAACAAATTCTCAGAAGGTGATTCCAGCATTTAATCTGGCTTGTCCCTTTTGGTTGATGGGAACTCATGATAAAGACAAAAAATTTTGCAATATGTACCTTTTTGATGCACTTGTCTGGCTAAATAAATTCTGTAATAAGAAGAAATGCAGTTTGTTTTGCCATGATCATTAATAAGAAACTTGATTAATCCACTGAGGATGAGGAGAAAATAATTATTACATGAAAGGAAAGTAAATTCATACCCTACATTATTATTTGTTAAACTGAGAATGCATTGATGCTTCTTCCTTGATAAAAGTGTCCCATTGTAGTCAGCCTACCACTTGTTTGACCAGGAAATGATGTCATATTAATGGCTCAATAATAGCCAAAATTCAGGTATTTTGTATTTTGTCAAATGCCCTTTCTGCATCAAGTGAGAGAATCATATGGTCTTTGTCTTTTATTTTAATTATGTGGTTAATTACATTTATAGGATTATATGTGTTGAACCAAACTTGAATCCCTGGGATAAAACCCAATGGATCATGATATATCATTTTTTTAAGTGCACCTGTATTCTGTTTGCTAAGATCTTATTGAATATTTTTGCATCATACTCATCAATGACATTAGCCTGTAGTTTTCCTTTTTGTTGGGTCTATTCCTGATTGAGACAGCCCCCAGTGGGGTGGAGAGTTTGGATTTCTGAGAACATGGCAGAAAGAAAATGCAGAAGGTCAGAATAAAATAACTACACAACCAGGAGTCCTGGGGGCCAGACGCTGTCAGAGTGTGGCAGTGCCATGGCTACTCCAGGTTCTTACAGGTATTTATTGAGATTCAAACAAAGGAATTTAAAGAAACAGTTGCAAAGGAAAATGTTACAATAAATGTTACACTGTTTAGCAGGATACACAAGATGTGCAGACTGTTTTTCTAGGTTGATGTATCATAGTATGGGGAACATGCGCTTTGACACCTGCTGTTATTGGTCTGACTAGTATCTGCTTAGCTGTTTCTGCCTAGCTAAGTGATTAATTTTGTTGTGCCTATGGTTGTAACTGTTGCCACTAACACTTTCTCACTGTGATTGTGACCGAAACTTTGTTACAGTCACCTGCCTAGCTAACGTCACAGGTCAGCAACTTTTGCTACTGTCCTGGACATTCTGCTCCCTATGCATATCTTGAGGTGTCTTTGTTACAAATTTCCAACACATACACTTTATGGCTTGTGATATTTTAGATTATGTCAGTCACAGACATGTAGTAAGCAAATAAGTTGAAGAATAATGAGAATTGCAGTGACTACACGTTTCTCCACAATCATTGATTAACATTATTTCATAAAAGACAGCTGAAATTTGTTCTCCCACACCTGGTTTTGGAAAGAGGGTGATATATGCTTCATAGAATCTTTTAAGGAAGGATTCCTCCTTTGTTTTGAAATTGACTATGCAATAGAGGTACTATCTACTCTTTGAAGCTTTGGTAGAATTCTGGTGTGATATCATCTGGTCAAGAGTCTTTTCTTTTTTGGAAGATTTTGTATTGTTAACACAGTTTCAGTGCTTGATTTAGGTCTGTTCAAAATTTCTAATTCTTTCTGGTTGATTTTAGGAAGGTGGTGTCCCAGCGAGCCCTGCCAGAGCTAAGGGGAGGACATGTGGTCTTCGCCCTGGGGTGTTTTTTTGGCAGCCAGCAGAGGAACTAGCCGGTTGGAAGGTTGGGAGTGGCCCTAGGAGGCTCCATTGACCCAAGGGGCCAGACAACTGCTGGAGGACACCTGCAGGTTGCCAGATCAGGGAGTGCAGTGGTGTCTCTGCCCCTGGCCTCTGTCTCCCTTCCCTTGCACTTGTGGATGAACAGGAACCCCCCCATTTCCCAGGTTTGTCCAGGTTTATGTAAATTTCCTAGGCCTGGACAATTCTGTGAATGGACTGTATCCATTCATTAAAACATTCATTCACCTTGCCTAGAACAAGGGACTATATTCATTCATTGATACACTCATTCCTCTTGCCCTAGCAGAACAGACTGTATCCATTCATTTGTTACCATGTCCTGGTCAGATGTAACTACAGAGGACCCATGTGACTACATATACCCCTAAACAAAGAAGCCAGGCACAGAGAGATTTTCTGACTTAAACCTTTCCTTCTTCCAGGAGCTCTGTTTCATTTTATTTTTTGTTTTTCTGTATTATTTTCTGTAAAATAAATCCTGTCTTACTACTTATCTATGGTCCTTGGATTCATTCTTTGAATTCCGGAGACCAAGGACCTACTGAAGGAGAAATTCTGGTATCAGTGTGTTTCCAGGTATTGGTTCATTTCCTCTATATTTTCAAATTTCCAAGTATAGAGTTTTTTAGAGTAATCATTAAAGTCCTATTGTATTTCTGTGGTATTTGTTATTATTTCCTCCTCCTTTTCATTTCTGATTGAAGTCAATAGAGATCCTACTTTTCTTTTTCTGGTTAATCTGGCCCAGGTAAACCCTAAAACTATATGTTCCTTTCCAGAGATCCATCTCTGTTCCTCTTCATGATACTTTTTAAAAAAATCAATCCCCTAGTCCTCTTTCTCATATTCCTTGACCATTTGACAAATTATTATTTTTTTTTTTAACTTTTTTTTTTTTTTTTTTTTTTAATTTGGCCGGGGCTGGGTTTGAACCCGCCACCTCCGGCATATGGGACCGGCGCCCTACCCGCTGAGCCACAGGCGCCGCCCCATTTGACAAATTATTATGTATTTACCATTAATTCTTGGATATTGGTAGCCTGGGGCATCTCCACATGATATATAAGATAAAAATTATTCACTGCTCAAAAGTTCTGGACACTGGGATGATTTTTATTCTCCACTATTTTTTTTCAGGGTCACTAGACTAGGAAAATAATTCCATAGCATTTCCAAGTTTGGCTAGTGCCACCATCATCTGCAGAATTATCCATAAATTAGGCCTAAGCATTTTCTTACCCAGCCAATTGGTTAAAAACACTTCCCCAAAGTCTGCCAATTTAAGTGAAATGATAAGTGGTATTGCACCAGATTTGCTATGCCACTTACTCGTGAATGCATAAGAGACTAGTGACTGATCTTAGTTATCTCTGTCCTATTCAAGGATGAGGTGCTGCTTCACATAATATATAGCTCGGCAGATAATTACAGATAGTTCAAGTTAGAAAATCAATTGTTTCAATGGTAAGTCTGCTTCAGATTCCTGTAGCCAATCAAGATCTCTTTCTCAACAGAAACTATTTGGGACAGGACAGTATATAACTTTAACACAGCTCTTCGCTCCAATTATCCCATGGCCAGGGATGACTAAGAGCATCTTTTTTTCTCCCAGAGATTTTGAGGAGCATCATTGATGCTCTGAGGTGCATAACTGATACCTCATAGACAAGTTTGTTATGCTGTCAATAATACAGGGCAGTGAACCCCAGGTTGGTCAGCGCCAGTCACCAGTAGGACCTGCCGCACCTCCTGTATCTCTGTGCTGGCTTGGTGGTGTTGGTGCAGCGGACCAGGGGAAGCAGAGCTGGAGAACCAAATGTGGCAGAGAGGGTGAGATCAGTGGAAGTCCACAGGTCCCTGGTTAGTTGAGGGAGACCATGGCACAGCTGGCGCTGCTGCTGGTGTCAACCCCAGAACCACCATAGAACCTAGAAAATTCTACTCTGGCTGCACTACTCACCTGTGAACATTTCACTGGCCTAAGGATTATACAAGGTTCCCATGTTGAGGAATGAACAGGGACCCCTAATTTCTTAGCCCTGGGCAATTTTTTGAACGGACTGTATCCATTCTTTAATGTGTTAATTTACCTTGCCTCTAACAGAAGGGACTGTATCCTTTCATTAAAACACTCATTCATCTTGCCCCAGAAGAAGGATCTGTATCCATTCATTTATAACCAAGGCTTGGCCAAACGTAACTACAAAGTACCTGTGAGATACACATACACCCCAAGACAAAGAACACAGGCACAGAGGAGATATTTTCAGACTCGAGTTTTGCCCTCTGCCAGAGCTCTGGTGTTTTATCTTCTGTATTCTTTTCTATAAAATAAATCCTGTCTTACCACTGAACTGTAGTCCATGTATTCAGTCCTTGAATCCCTGAGACCAAGGACCTAATGAAGAAGAAATTCTGTTAACACCCAGATCTGCTATAGAGCTTTTTTCTTGCTCTGTCTTACATGTAATTAAGATGAACTCATTGCAGGTAGACTTGTAGGGGAAAGAATGTAGGTCTTCCTATAAGTTATAGCTCAATGCTCTTTTTAAATTGTGCCCATTCATTCAAACTTGCTATAATAAAATAATATAGTTATGTTGATTTAATCACAGTTTTTTAGGCATTCAATTTTCTCCAATAATTTAATGAGTAAAACATGTAAAGAGCTATTCTGGGAGTTCTACAGCTTCAAAGAAGTATAATATAAACTATTCACATTCAATCTATCATAATAAATAAATCAAGTATATGAATAAATAAAAAGATAACAGAATAAGCTAAGTGCAATAAAAACAAGTTTACTTTAATATTGTAAGAATTCAGAAAACAGAGGTAACTTGGGGAGAAATAGAGAAAGCTTTGTAAAGGAACCTAATATTTATTGTTTGTGAACAATTTATCTTTTCTCTTCCTTATAAAATGGTAGAAAACAGTATGTTACTCCTCTAGTGACCCTCCTAGTAATTCTTGTGGTGTTTGCATAATATTTGATTAAGTATTGGTAGACATAGTTTAATTAGAGATTTTTGAAAAGAAGTTGTTAATATTCTGGACCTTAAAGGGTAATAGTCATGTAAATGTCAGACAGCACAGCTCTTCTTCTGTCTTATTGTTTACACCCGGAAGCTATTGATGAATTTCTTATAGGTAGCAGATAATTTTAACTTGTGATTTTATGATACTTTCCCTTTAACTCGTTCACGCAGAATTACATCTTGGATAACATCCATTTAATAATAACTAATGCAAAACAAAATATTCATTCGATAAACCAATCATAAATTTTTAGACTAGATGTTATCTGTTAGGTTAATTATATCAAGACATTATCTCACCACAATTTTTTTTTTTTTTTGAGACGGAGTTTCACTTTGCTGCCTTCAGTAAAGCGCCATGCCTTCGTAGCTATTAGCAACCTCAAACTCTTGGGTTCAAGTGTTCCTATTGCTTCAGCCTCCCAAGTAGCTAAGACTGCAGACACCCACCACAATGTCCATCTATTTTTAGAAACAAGGTCTTGCTCAGGCTCAGGCTGGTCTTAGACCTGTTAGCTCAGGCAATCTACCCGCCTGGGCCTCCTAGAGTGATAGGATTATAGGTGTGACCCACTGTGCCCGGCCACCACCACAAATTTTTAAAAGAAAAATTTCTAAGTTTTTTTTTAATTATTATTATTATTGTTGCTCTTTGTTTTATTTTACTATATTAGATTTATAGTGTATCAAGTCCTGTATTTAACATTTAAAAATTATATAAGTTATCATTCAAAACTAAACCTTTTAAACTAGTCCTGTGGATTCTGGAAAATATATAAATAAATTTCAAAATTTGGCTGAATTTCCCTTTGCTAGAATCAACTATGTAACACAGTAGATATTAGGAATTTACAAATTAAAATGATAAACTTAGTAATAGAGTTAATATGATATATTTAGATAATGAGTACATTCATAGATATTATGTTTATGCTAATTTGTCTTGAGCCCTACATTATTACATTTATTGCATTTCCTGTGAGCTACTATACATAATCTACAAGTATACATACACTCAAATAACTTTTAAAGACAGAATATAATATTAGAACTCATAAATTACCACCGTCTTGGTTCTGGTGGTTTGTGTTGCAAAATGATGGTTTCCTCAGGTTTTACTTACTTGCTTGACTATTCCAAATTTAAAGTTGCTTCTAACAGTAACAGTGGCAAGGAAGATTAATAGGTAGATGCATTATTTATTTAATTAATTTTAGGTTGGGCGGGAGATTAATGGTGAATACTTAGTTGTCTCGCATTCATTGTACATTTAAAAAATTAATAGCAGTTCCATTTAAGCTTACAGACTGATCCAGATAAAATGTTTTTTTAAAAACTATGTACTTTTCATTTAGTAAAACATTATGTGTAATCCTAGAAATTTATGTTACATATTATTAACATGTAATATTAAGATGTATCTTTTCTTAAAGAGTAACTAAAACAGTGATTTTCAACCAGTATGCCACTGCACCCTGGCGTACCATGAGAGGACCTTAGGTGTGACACAAAAAGTTTTCAGGATAATTAATTGAATATTTTTGAAAGAAATTCAAGTCACAGTAAGTATATTCTTTTTTTTTTTTTACTCTTTTTTATTTTGATCATCATAATTTAAGTGTACTGTGGAAGTTTAACTATATGTTCAAGTGTGCCATGAGTGAAAAAAGATTGAAAAATACTAAACTAAATCATGGTAATTATTATTATTATCATTTATTATTATTATTATTTATTATTTATTTTTTTTTGTAGAGACAGAGTTGCACTTTATTGCACTCAGTACAGTGCCGTGGTGTCACACTACTCACAGCAACCTCCAACTCCTGGGCTTAGGTGATTCTCTTGCCTGGGCCTCCCACGTAGCTGGGACTATAGGCACCTACCACAACGCCGGGCTATTTTTTTGTTGCAGTTTGGCTGGTGCTGGGTTTGAACCCTCGGTATATGGGGCCGGTGCCCTGCCCACTGAGCCATAGGCACCGGCCCAGCCATGGTAATTATTTTAGCTCATGTAGTATGATAAAAATAATCTCAATACATCAATATATGTGAATTGATTTTAGAACTAATTTTTTTCATTGAATATATACATGAATCATATCAATTTGTAAAAATGTTACTCAGCATTTGGATTATGTGCTGTATTGATTCTGCAGGTTCAATGTCTCATATCAAATTCTTCTATACTTTTATTTATCCATTTATATGTTTATCTGTTAAAATACTTGGGTACCAATGAGTTCATAGAATTTACTTTCTTAATTAAAATAATTTACTAAGTAGTGTGAGAGACATTGATACATATCATAATGATAGTGAAGACCTAAATATTGATTTAATTGGGAGAGAAACTAAAATTTCTGATCAAATTTATTCAGCGTTCCTTCTTTGAAAGACTACAAGCACAGATTATGTTTTAGAGTATTTCATCAGGCTCTTTATTAAATCCAAGTGAAAATAGGCAGATTTTGGATGAGCAGTAGGCTAAGAGATGGTCCATGCTGAACCACACTAAAATAGTGCTGAAGACAATTTCCAATGTGAATTACCATCAGAATGAGTTTCTTTATGTCATCACAATTTATTTTTCTTCTTCAAAGTAAACATTTTGCTCCTTATATATAATGACTCCATGACAGCAGGGAAAAATGTATAATAAAATTGATTTATCCTCCCATATTTTTTCTTTAAAAGTATTTCTTCCTGAAGGAGACACTGCAAAAAGTAAAATTGTAGCATTTTAGGTCGTACAGTTGATTGCTAGGGTGTCATAAGGAGAAAAATAGAGTGAATAATTTCTGAGTAGAATGGGTTTGTTTCAAGTAGCATTCAATATAGACTTTTTTACCCACCTAAATCTTCCACCACAAGAGAGAACAACCCAGTAGCTTGACTAAAAGAATTTCATAAAGTATGTGTTAAAGACAAGAAAGGATCTCACATTTATTAAGGCATTCATATGGGTCAGGCAGAATGCTAAGTATTTTATATATTTTATTTCAGAAGAACACCATTTAAAAGTTCAATACGTCCCTCAATCCATACCTCCGGTTTTTGCCTTTCTTCATGGTCAAACATCATTAGGTGGTCTTTATTTCTTCATGTCCAATTCACTTTTCAAACAAGTTGAATCTGCTTTCTGCTAACTTTATTGCATTGGTATAAGTCACTGGCTTTACTCCTCTCTAGTCGTTAATAATCGCATTCATACAGCTAACTACAGCACCAAGTTTATTGTCTAGCCTTAAGTTTTGCAGCCTCATTCTACAATAGCTGCATTTGATTTCTACCCTCTGTGAAACAACTGGCAATTCTTGCCTACCATGATTCTGCGTTTTCTTGGTTTCTCTCCTCCAGTCCTGCAATAACATGTTATTCATAGTCTATTGCTATGTAGCCTAATTCATCGAGTGTTTAAGCAATAGAATGCTAAGGCCATTTTCTTACAGATTTTCCCTAAGAGATGCTAACTTTTTATAACTTTAAATATCTTCTAGAAATCTCTTCTGAGAAGCAGATAAGCCTATTCAATACTTTGATTTACTTATATCACAATCTCAAAATTGAGGCAGAATCCATATATTTTACTACAAACATATATTTTAATCCCATTCACCCCTCTGTGTTACCTGTAACCACTGTTATCCTCACCAGGATGGTGTCACTACCCAAACATCTTTTGCCTGAGATAATAAAATAGTCTTTTTTTTTTTTTTTTTTGTGGTTTTTGGCCAAGGGTGGGTTTGAACCCGCCACCTCTGGCATATGGGACCGGCGCCCTACTCCTTGAGCTACAAGCGCTGCACTAAAATAGTCTTTTTTTTTTTTTTTGACCATATCATTATAAGTCATACCTCTGTTCTTTTTTTTAATTTATTTATTATTAAATCATAGCTGTGTACATTAGTGTGATCATGGGGCACATAACACTGGTTTCATAGACCATTTGACATATTTTCATCACACTGGTTAGCATAGCCTTCCTGGCATTTTCTTAGTTATTGTGTTAAGATATTTATATTCTACATTTAGTAAGTTTTGCATGTACCCTTGTAAGATGTACCGTAGGTGTGGTCCCACCAATTAATAGTCTCTTAACTGGTGACTCCCTTCATTCTTCTATTTCTCATTCAACGAACTAAGACTATTTGATTTTAAATTAATTAATGCCACTTTTCCCAACCCTAACACCCATTGATCTTAAAATGCCAGTTGCTCTCTTGGCCTAAAAGCCATAATGGTATCTAAATATCCATTCCCTAAACCCACTCATTACTCATGCCTTATCCCATGCCTTATTGCAGTCTGTCAAGTGAGTCACTGTCACTTTTTCTTTCCCTATTTCTAGGATCATAACATTTCTTCTGCTGAAATACTCTGCTCCTCTGCCTTTCTTGTTCTCGTGGTTCATTAGCTTTCTCACACGGTTTTCAGTTCTCAGAAACACCTGTGGCCTCCAAATAGCTGCCGCACATAAGCCCATGTGAATTAGATTTCCCCACATTATTATCTTTCTTAGCAGCCCATTCATTTCTGCTTTATAACACACTGATGATTGTATATATACTTGTCCATAAAGTTCATGTGCGATTTACTATGTTAAACTATTTTAAATTGAAGGTGAACTTTATTCTATCCTGAATGTATGTAAATATATATTGTATATAATTATTTTTTATATTGATTACTTTGTTGTTATCTGCTGCTGTGTTTTAAAGGTGACTTATACATAGTGGGAACATATATTTGATATTCATCCTAACATCTTCCAGACCTGTGTGGCAGGCATAATCTCATTTGCCTTTGGAATTGTTGCATTTCTATATAATCCTTTTGCCTGGTGCCATTGATTACCAGCCAAACCTGTGACTTGTTTCAAATCAACAGACTAGGCAGAGTGATGGGATGTCGCTCCTATGATTGGTAACATTGTATAGCACTGTCTTGGCAGACTTGAGAGAGAGATCATCTTGTGTGGCTTGTGTAAGAAAATAGCCAAGTTGTTAACAGCTGGTGGAAAGAGGCCCGGCATGGTGGCTCACACCTGTAATCCTAGCACCCTGGGAGGCCAAGAGGATTGCTTGAGCTTGGAAGTTCGAGACCAGCCTGATACAAAGGGAGACCTGGTCTCTAAAACTAGGCAGGTGTGGCAGGCACCAGTAGTCCCAGCTACCTGGGAAGGTAAGGCAAGAGGATGACTTAAGCCTGAGAGTTTGACGGTGCTGTGAGCTATGACGTCAAGGCATTCTATCAAGGGCGATAAAGTTAAACTTAAACAAAAAACAAACAAAAGCTCCCTATGGAAAGCTCTACGATTCAGGATAATGTTGAGTTTGCCTCTAGGATCTTGACCCCAGCCAATAGTCAGTTACAATCCTATGTTTTCATGTTCTCAATCATACAGCTATAAGGAAGTAAATTCAGCTAATTCTATATGAGAGCTCAGAAGTGAATTATTTGCTTGTCAGGACCCCAGATCCAGCAGCAGCCGAGCTGGCTCCTTTATGGAGCCTCATGAGACCCTGAGAAGCCACCTGCCCTCCAGAGCTGTGAGATAAAGGTAGATTTTTTTTTTTTAAAGCTGGTGGGTGTGTAGTAATTTTCTATACAGCTGTAGTAAACTACTATAATCAGAATATACCACGCTTTACCTTTAAACCAACTTAGACTGGGAAGCTATGAATAGGTTTCCATTCTTTGTTATTACTATGTTGTTTCACTCAAGGTGTTTTTTTTTTTTTTTCTTTTTTTTTTTATTGTTGGGGATTCATTGAGGGTACAATAAGCCAGTTACACTGATTACAATTGTTAGGTAAAGTCCCTCTTGCAATCATGTCTTGCCCCCATAAAGTGTGACAAACACTAAGGCCCCACCTCCCTCCCTCCATCAATCCTTCTGCTCACCCCCATACCCTTAATTGTCATTAATTGTCCTCATATCAAGATTGAGTACATAGGATTCATGCTTCTCCATTCTTGTGATGCTTTACTAAGAATAATGTCTTCCACTTCCATCCAGGTTAATACGAAGGATGTAAAGTCTCCATTTTTTTTAATGGCTGAATAGTATTCCATGGTATACATATACTACAGCTTGTTAATCCATTCCTGGGTTGGTGGGTATTTAGGCTGTTTCTACATTTTGGCGATTGTAAATTGAGCTGCAATAAACAGTCAAGTACAAGTGTCCTTATGATAAAAGGATTTCTTTCCTTCTGGGTAGATGCTCAGTAATGGGATTGCAGGATCGAATGGGAGGTCTAGGTTGAGTGCTTTGAGGTTTCTCCATACTTCCTTCCAGAAAGGTTGTACTAGTTTGCAGTCCCACCAGCAGTGTAAAAGTGTTCCCTTCTCTCCACATCCATGCCAGCATCTGGAGTTTTGAGATTTTGTGATGTGGGCCATTCTCACTGGGGTTAGATGATGTCTCAGGGATATTTTGATTTGCATTTCTCTAATATATAGAGATGATGAACATTTTTTCATGTGTTTGTTAGCCATTCGTCTGTCGTCTTTAGAGAAAGTTCTATTCATGTCTCTTGCCCATTGATATAAGGGATTGTTGGCTTTTTTCATGTGGATTAATTTGAGTTCTCTATAGATCCTGGTTATCAAGCTTTTATCTGATTGAAAATATGCAAATATCCTTTCCCATTGTGTAGGTTGTCTCTTTGCTTTGGTTATTGTCTCCTTAGCTGTACAGAAGCTTTTCAGTTTAATGAAGTCCCATTTTTTTATTTTTGTTGTTGTTGAAATTGCCATGGCAGTCTTGTTCATGAAGTCTTCCCCCAGGCTAATATCTTCCAGTGTTTTTCCTATGCTTTCTTTGAGGATTTTTATTGTTTCATGCCTTAAATTTAAGTCCTTTATCCATCTT
Source organism: Nycticebus coucang (assembly GCF_027406575.1). NCBI lineage: Eukaryota > Metazoa > Chordata > Mammalia > Primates > Lorisidae > Nycticebus > Nycticebus coucang. The sequence continues at coordinate 2,345,348 of NC_069797.1, forward strand.
GAATCAATTGTTGTGAGTGGGGAAAGGTGTGGGTCCAGTTTCAGTGTTTTACATGCAGACATCCAGTTCTCCCAACACTATTTATTGAATAGGGAGTCTTTCCCCTAAGGTAAGTTCTTGTTTGGTTTATCGAAGATTAGGTGGTTGTAAAATGTTAGTTTCATTTCTTGGTGTTCAATTCGATTCCAAGTTTCTATGTCTCTGTTTTTGTGCCAGTACCATGCTGTCTTGAGCACTATGGCTTTGTAGTACAGACTAAAATCTGGTATGCTGATGCCCCCAGCTTTATTTTTGTTACTAAGAACTGCCTTAGCTATACGGGTTTTTTTCCGGTTCCATACAAAGCACAGAATCATTTTTTCCAAATCTTGAAAGTACGATGTAGGTACTTTGATAGGAATGGCATTGAACAGGTAGATTGCTTTGGGAAGTATAGACATTTTAACAATGTTGATTCTTCCCATCCATGAGCATGGTATGTTCTTCCATTTGTTAATATCCTCTGCTATTTCCTTTCTGAGAAGTTCATATTTTTCTTTATAGAGGTCCTTCACCTCCTTCTTTAGGTATATTCCTAGGTATTTCATTTTCTTTGAAACTATGGTGAAGGGAGTTGTGTCCTTAATTAGCTTCTCATCTTGACTGTTATTGGTGTATACAAAGGCTACTGACTTGTGGACATTGATTTTATATCCTGAAACATTACTGTATTTTTTGATGACTTCTAGGAGTCTTGTGGTTGAGTCTTTGGGGTTCTCTAAGTATAAGATCATGTCGTCAGCAAAGAGGGAGAGTTTGACCTCCTCTGCTCCCATTTGGATTCCCTTTATTTCCTTGTCTTGCCTAATTGTATTGGCTAGAACTTCCAGCACTATGTTGAATAGTAAAGGTGACAGAGGACAACCTTGTCTGGTTCCAGTTCTAAGAGGAAAAGCTTTGAGTTTTACTCCATTCAGTAAAATATTGGCTGTGGGTTTGTCATAGATAGCTTCAATCAGTTTTAGAAATGTGCCACCTATGCCTATACTTTTCAGTGTTCTAATTAGAAAAGGATGCTGGATTTTATCAAATGCTTTTTCTGCATCTATTGAGAGGATCATGTGATCTTTATTTTTGCCTCTGTTAATATGGTGGATAACGTTTATGGACTTGCGTATGTTAAACAAGCCTTGCATCCCTGGGATGAAGCCTACTTGATCATGATGAATGACTTTTTTGATGATAAGCTGTAATCTATTGGCTAGGATTTTGTTGAGAATTTTTCCATCTATATTCATGAGTGAGATTGGTCTGAAATTCTCCTTTTTTGGGGTCTTTTCCTGGTTTTGGTATCAGGGTGATGTTTGCTTCATAGAATGTGTTGGGGAAGATTCCTTCTTCCTCAGTTTTTTGGAATAATTTCTGCAGTACAGGAATAAGCTCTTCCTTGAAGGTTTGATAGAATTCTGGAGTGAAGCCATCTGGACCAGGGCATTTATTAGTTGGAAGCTTTTTATTGTTTCTTTGATCTCAGTGCTTGAAATTGGTCTGTTCAGGACCTCTATTTCTTCCTGGCTGAGTCTAGGGAGAGGGTGTGATTCCAAATATTGATCCATTTCCTTCACATTGTCAAATTTCTGGGCATAGAGTTTCTGGTAGTATTCAGAGATGATCTCTTGTATCTCTGTGGGATCAGTTGTTATTTCCCCTTTATCGTTTCTGATTGAGGTTACTAGAGATTTTACTTTTCTAATTCTAGTTAGTCTGGCCAATGGTTTATCTATTTTATTTATTTTTTCAAAAAACCAACTCCTTGTTTCATTAATTTTCTGAATGATTCTTTTGTTTTCAATTTCATTGATCTCTGATTTGATTTTGGATATTTCTTTTCTTCTACTGAGTTTAGGCTTAGATTGTTCTTCTTTTTCCAATTCCATAAGATCTCTTGTGAGATTGTTGATGTGCTCTCTTTCTGTTTTTCGAATGTAGGCATCTAAAGCGATGAATTTTCCTCTCAAAACTGCTTTTGCAGTATCCCACAGGTTTTGGTAGCTTGTGTCTTCATTGTTGTTATGCTCAAGGAAGTTAATGATTTCCTGTTTTATTTCGTCCTTCACCCATCTGTTATTCAACAGAAGATTGTTTAATTTCCATGCCGTTGGGTGGGGTCGAGCATTTTTGTTAGAGTTGAGTTCCACCTTTAGTGCCTTATTGTCTGAGAAAATACAAGGTAAAATTTCAATTCTTTTCATTCTGTTGATATTTGTTCTGTGTCCCAGGATATAATCAATTTTGGAGAATGTTCCATGGGGTGATGAGAAGAATGTATATTCTTTATCTTTGGGGTGAAGTCTTCTATATGCGTCTATCAAGCATAGTTGTTCTAGGGTCTCATCTAAATCTCTTATATCTTTGTTTAATTTCTGTTTAGAGGATCTGTCCAGCTCTGTAAGAGGTGTGTTAAAGTCCCCTGTTATGATGGTATTATCAGATATCATATTGCTCAGACTGAGTAAGGTCTGTTTCAAGAATCTGGGAGCATTTAAATTGGGTGCATAAATATTTAGAATTGAAATGTCTTCTTGTTGTATTTTTCCCTTGACCAATATAAAGTGAACGTCTTTGTCTTTTTTGACTTTAGTTGCTTTAAATCCACATGTATCTGAAAATAAGATTGCAACTCCTCTTTTCTTCTGAATTCCATTTGCCTGAAAAATTGTCTTCCAACCCTTGACTCGGAGCTTTAATTTGTCTTTTGAAGCCAGGTGTGTTTCTTGCAGACAGCAAATGGATGGCTTGTGTTTTTTAATCCAGTCAGCCAATCTATGTCTCTTAAGTGGGGAATTCAAGCCATTAACATTTATGGAGATAATTGATAAGTGTGGTAGTATTCTATTTGTCTTATTTGGTGAGAGTCCATTGCTTAGTTTTATCTTTTGCATCAGTGTGGAGGTTAGGTTCTGTCCTTTGATTTTTAAGTTCTTACTTTGCTGCTGATCCATTGTGGTGGTCAGTTTGCACAACAGGTTGAAGTATTTCCTGTAGAGCTGGTCTTGTTGTGGCGAATTTCCTCAATGTTTGTATACCCGTAAATGATTTGATTTCTCCGTTAATTTTGAAGCTTAGCTTAGCAGGGTACAGAATTCTGGGCTGCAAATTGTTCTGTTTAAGTAGATTAAAGGTAGATGACCATTGTCTTCTTGCTTGGAAAGTTTCATTAGAGAAGTCTGCGGTCACTCTGATGGATTTGCCCCTGTAGGTCAACTGGCGCTTACTCCTGGTAGCTTGCAGAATCTTTTCTTTTGTCTTGACTTTGGACAGGTTCATCACAATGTGTCTTGGAGAAGCTCGGTTAGATTTGAGGCGACCTGGGGTCCGATAGCCCTCTGAAAGCAGTGTGTCAGAATCTTTGGTGATGTTTGGGAAATTTTCTTTTATATTATTCTCTAATATGGCTTCCTTTCCTCTGGGGCATTCTTCTTCCCCTTCTGGAATTCCTATAACTCGTATGTTGGAACGCTTCATAAAGTCCCATAATTCTGACAGTGAACGTTCTGCTTTCTCTCTCTTCTTTTCTGCCTCTTTTACTATCTGAGTTATCTCAAAAACTTTGTCTTCTAACTCTGAAATTCTTTCTTCTGCATGGTCTAACCTGTTGCTGATACTTTCCATTGCATCTTTAAGTTCCCTAATTGACTGTTTCATTTCCTTCAGCTCTGCTATATCCTTTTTATATTCTTCATATCGTTCATCTCTGATTTGATTCTGTTTTTGGATTTCCTTTTGGTTATTTTCCACTTTATTAGCAGTTTCCTTCATTGTTTCCATCATTTCTTTCATTGTTTTCAACATGTGTATTCTAAATTCCCTTTCTGTCATTCCTAACATTTCTGTATAGGTGGAATCCTCTTCAGTAGCTACCTCAAGGTCCCTTGGCGGGGTTGTTCTGGACTGGTTCTTCATGTTGCCTGGAGTTTTCTGCTGATTCTTCCTCATGAGTGATTTCTTTTATCTGTTTCCTTGCCCTAAATTTCCTTTCACTTCCTCTTGCTCTTTAAGTTCTTGTGCCTGTGGACTAAGGGTTACAGGACCAGAAGGGTGAGAAGGTTGAGGAGCAAAAAAGGGATGAAAGAAAGGAGGACCGAGTGATAAGAAAAAAAAGAAAGATAGAGAAAGGAGAGGGGGTGGGGATAAGGAATATTTACAAAAAGAATAGAGGCACAGAAAGAGGGAGACAGGGCAATATAGGTGTACAGTAGGGTACTTTGACACAACCTTAAAAGAACCCACCTTCTGGGGCTGCCCAGTTGGGTGGTTCCCTTGAGGTCAGCAGCTCTTTGCTAAGCTGATCAGACACAGTACCCCACCTCCACCAAGTAGAGAGGAAAGACAAAAATGCTATAAATCAAACCAAAACAAGCAAACAGAAAACTTTACGGGGATACAATTTGGTGAAAAACCAAATGATAGTGGTAGAAACACTAGCAAAAATGAAGTTGTAGTTATTCAAAAAAGGCAGCAATGGGAAATTATAATTAAACTAGAAAAATTGAGAAAGAAAAAGGGATCTGTATGGAAAAGATTGAAATTAAAAAAACAAAAGAACATCAACAACGTCAAAATAAATAAACAAACAAACAAAAAAAAACAACCAAACAAAAAAAAAGAAAGAAATACACAACCAAAAACAAAGCAGTTTGTATATGTTATTGAATATTGTCAGGCCAACACGTGGTCTTCTTTGGTATGAGATGTTATTCACAGTTCTGATACGACTGGAGGCTGTTGATTTCTCAAACCCCAGTAGGTAGACACACTAAATCTCTCTTCAGCCCACTTAAAAGGCACTTTGAACTTGTAAACTTGCTGAGCAGAAGCTTTCCCAGGGAAGTGCTTGCCGCTGGAATCACTGCTGAAGTGGCTATCCACTTACCCAGTGTGCCAAAACCGGTCTCACTCTGCCCCTGAGGGTTAGGGCTACAAGGCGGCTCAGACCCCACCCTTAGGCTACTTGGTTGCCTGGTTACCAGCTCCCACCCGTTTCTAGCTCTGCCACCCTGAGGGTGGAGCTTGCCGGGGCAGATCAGTGACAATGGTTCCGTGTGACCCACCGCCAAACACTATTAGCTCTGTCTGGCTCAGCAGCTCAGACTGGGGCCCTAGACAATGGCCAAAGTTCTCCGTACTCCCGCTCAGGCCTTCCTCAAGGCAGTTCAACTCAGTGCCAAGTCCAAGGACACCAAAACACTTCACAGGTAAGGCCTTTCTGGTTTGCAGTCTTGCTGCTACTGAACTTACAGTTGTGGGCGGGTTTAGACGGATTGAACACACGCGACCACTTGCCGGTTTTCCACTGTTTTAGTACTCCTCTTGGGGTCCAGAAGTCTCTCGCTGACTCCCTGTATCCTCATAGGAGTGATGATAGGCAGTTCCCACCAGCCAGAGATGCCTGGAGTCCTATCTCCCCAGACTCACGGTGCCCAGATGCAAGGAAGCTGTTACTCGGCTGCCATCTTGCTCCGCCTCCACTCGAGGTGTTTTAATCTTATTGCTTAAAAAAGGAATATTAGAGACACAATCTTAACTGCTTTTTATAAACCATTTGTACTAAACATTTTGGGTGATATCATAACATCATCAATAACTTGAAATAAGATACCATGTGTGGGGCGGTGCCTGTGGCTCAACGGGGTAGGGTGCCTGTCCCATATGCCAGAGGTGGCGGGTTCAAGTCCAGCCCTGGCCAAAAAAAAAAACACACACACACACAAAAAAATAAAAATAAAAGATACCATGTGTGATGATATCCTATATTTGGCATTTAACTGCAAAGAAAGTGATAAAATGGGTTTTATAAGTTATGAACTAGAATCTGCAATTCAATGTCATTATTTCTATACATCAAAGTTGTGTCTTGATATAGAGCTGCTTCTCCATAAAAAATCAATTTTGCAATGTTTATGCCAATTCATTACATTGTATTATGAATGAAATGTTACATTTCAAGTGCTACAAAATAATTATCTCTTAATAAATGAATTTATTCTTAATTCAAAATGAAGATTTATTTAAGTGAAGTCAATGAAAAATAAAAGTTAATTTAAGGAATAGCTATTTGGTTAGTTTTCAATTCTCAACCTTCAAAATTTTTGTAGACCTATTAAAAAATAAGTAAAATAAAATACATTAAAGTAATATTTAGAAAAGCTCTTTGGAGTATTAAGATGAGTAAACTGACCATCTTTATTCAACAGACTAAGCATTTCTTTCTCCAAAGTTAATTGCTCTTTTAGATCAGAACACTCAAAATGGAAAGCAGATTGCCACATTGACACTTAGAACTCAGCTCAGAAAGAGCTAAGATGTTCAAAGTGAAACAGAAAATGAGAATGAGTGGAGAGCTTCTATTGATCTCAAGGAAAGCATTATATTGGCTGCTTTTAATTTAGCTTTGAAATTCCTCCCAACATTGATTGCATGATTTTGTTGTGGTCAGAGAGAAACGATAAAGACTAAAAATTTCAACCATGATTTATTTTCTCTTAGGTGTATAAGATTCAGTCTCAATAAAATAAAAATTATATTGGGCGGCGCCTGTGGCTCAGTGAGTAAGGCGCCGGCCCCATATGCCAAGGGTGGAGGGTTCAAACCCAGCCCCGGACAAACTGCAACGAAAAATAGCCAGGCATTGTGGTGGGCGCCTGTAGTCCCGGCTGCTCGGGAGGCTGAGGCAAGAGAATCGCGTAAGCCCAAGAGTTAGAGGTTGCTGTGAGCCGTGTGACGCCACGGCACTCTACCCGAGGGCAGTATAGTGAGACTCTGTCTCTACAAAAAAAAAAAATAATAATAATAATAAAAAATAAAAAAATTATAAAAGAGAACTTTGAATATTAAAAAAAGAAAAAGAAAAACTGTGTAGTGTAAACAATTTCCAAAAGCATAAAAAATAACATAAAAGACATTTGCTGTTATGATGAAGACATTGCTGTCATTATTGTAGAAAGAAGGCTTTTTACATTTATGATAAATCTGCATTGGTATCATAAGGGGAAAGGTAGACTATTGAAATAAAATATTCTTATTACAAATTTTTCAAATGCTACTTCAAACAACACTCACTTTATGAAATTTCATAGCTAGAATGCTCTCTCTGACTTTCTAATTTTGTTTTTCAAATTTCTGTTTGTTTTTTCGATAAAATCTTGGATGGACACATGTAAAACAGGTAAAATGACACTACTTTGCTTGAAACATTGGTGCTTAACTAGAGTGATTGACAGCAATTTTTAATCTCAAAAGCGACTTACTTTTAAAACTCTGTGGAGTATATTCATAAACAATTACTCTGTAGCACTGTATTTTACCCCATGATATTTAACAATAGTTTTCTCTTTGCATTAATTTCATTTCTATAGCTGTATTGTAAATTTCCTACAAACAGAATCTAAGTCTTTATGTACAATACCCAAAGAATCTGAAATCTGCGTAGAACATTCCTCCTAAGCCCTGAAGAGTACATTGACAGCAATTTGATTCTCGAATTCCTGGAAATGAACAATTATGGAGGAAAAGGTAATATTACGTTATGCCAAGTGCAAATTGGCACCATCAAGGTGATTCAACATATTTATGCTTTTCCCCAGCTATCTTCTTCGTCCTTATGATCCATAATCACCACCCATGTTATGTACCTTATAGGACACAATCTTTCAATGCACACTTCACCTGTCTGATTTGTGATGGTTAACTATAGGTGCCAACTTCAGTTGGCCATGAGTTGCCCCAATTAAACATTGTTTCCAGGTATGTCTGTGAGGATGTTTCCACTTAAGATTAGTAGTCAAATAGATGGACCCAGTGAAGTGCATTATCCTTCTCTATGTGGCTGGACATGACCCAAACCTTCCAGGTTCTGAATAGAAAAAGTCAGAGGAAGAAAGACTTTGACCCATTTTGCTTCCTGGCTGCCTGCTTGCTTGAGCTGGGACATTAGCTTTTTGCAACCCTTTGACTGAGATTTACACTATCACCTCCCTGGTTCTCAGGCCTTTGACTTTATATTGAGACTTGAATTATACCAACTGGCTTTCCTGGTTCCCCAGCTTGCACATGGAAGCTCTTGGGACTTCTTAGACTACAGAATAAAATAAGCCAATTCCTTATACTGAATTTCTTCATATATGTATACATAAGGAATATTTTCAAGTGAAATCTCTTCATCTCTTTGTGTGTGTGTGTATCTATGTCATATTAGTTCTGCTTTTTTGGCGAATCCTGACTAATACAGAATTCCTTGAACTATATTCCACACCCCTTTATACTTTTTGTCTGTACACACTATAATTTGTTGACCGTGTATTTATTTATGTAAATAAAAATTTAGAGACACAGTTGTAAATATTTTAGATAAGAATGTTTTATTTAATGTTTTAATAGATGCTTCTATATCTAAAATATCAACTTCATCTTAAGTTTTAAGTTATTGTTTTAAATACGAGTATGAGGTATTCCAGGAAATATGAAACTGTTGTAGGAGAAAGAGATGACCACTGCTATTACGACAGTATTGGAATGAGGCACTGATATAATTAGCATGTTGAAATGGAAGTCATAGAATGAGAAAGTCAATTCCTGTTTTTTATGATGTCATTGGGTTGCTGAATTATTCATCGTACTATTTCAAAACTTCTAGTAATATGTCACATTATTTTTTCTGAAAATTCAAATTTGCTGATTTAATATCTGTTTTGTTTTCTAAATGACTTCAGTGGAAATATTTTTATTTTTTATTTTTTGGATTAAATTTCAATATACAAATATCCATCATATACCATTAACATTTAGAGAATTAAAGTTAACAAGACAACACAAAATATGAAATAAAATATGAAATACATAGAAATAATTCTTCAAATATATATATAGTACTTCTACATGGAAGTGTTAAAAGAAGATGTTTACTGCAAAAGTGATTGTGTTGATGTGGTAACAGGATATTTCCTTTTTAGTTGATTTCAGATAGGTAAATTGAGGTAATGGTGAAACTAATAGATAATAGATTAAGTGTGTACATGACTAGAAAGGTATAAAATCAAATGCCTAAATAAAGATCTTCACTACACACCATCTCATCTCATTTAGTCCGTTTCTTAACTTAATAATTACAGGAGAGAGTTTATGTCCACAGCAAAGCTGCTGTTTGTTCGCGTCTCTGGTCATCCAACACTAGACCTCCCATTTGATCCTGCAATCCCATTACTGGGCATCTACCCAGAAGGAAAAAAAATCCTTTTCTCATAAGGACACTTGTACTAGACTGTTTACTGCAGCTCAATTTACAATTGCCAAAATGTGGAAACAGCCTAAATGCCCACCAACCCAGGAATGGATTAACAAACTGTGGTATATGTACACCATGGAATACTATTCAGCCATTAAAAAAAATGGAGACTTTACATCCTTTGTATTAACCTGGATGGAAGTGGAAGACATTATTCTTAGTAAAGCATCACAAGAATGGAGAAGCATGAATCCTATGTACTCAATTTTGATATGAGGACAATTAATGACAATTAAGGTCATGGTGGGGTGGCGGAAGGGGAGAGAAGAGAGAGAAAGAAGGAGTGAGGGGTGGAGAAAGGAAGAACAGAGAGAGGGAAGGAGGGAGGGCGTGGGGCCTTGGTGTGTGCCACAACTTTGGGGGGCAAGAGGGACTTTACCTAATAAATGCAATCAATGTAACCTGGATTATTGTACCCTCAATGAACCCCTACAATAAAAAAAAAAAAATCTCCGGAAAGGAAAACCAGAAAAATTTTGTGTCTGTGTCTGTGTATTAAACTTATTCAATTAAATTGGTGAGCTTGGATCATTAAATTTGAATATATTTTGAGATTTGGTTTCCCAGGGTATTATTTTCTAGTTATGTCCTTGCCCAGTGTTCATATGCTCTCATTTTGTTTTTTTGTTTTCTCATTTTCCCTTCACCTTTCTGTAGTGAATTTTCACAACACCCTAAGAGCAGGGTAGTACTAGTTATTTATTTATTTATTTTCCCATACATCAAGGCTCCCATTCTGTAGACAGGGGTAAGATTTCCTTTGGTACCTCTCAATGGCTGCTTCTCTCCTCCCTAACTTTGAAAGAATATAAACAATGTTAGTGGTCTTTTCAAGCTTTTCTATATGCCTGGAAGGTTAATGGACAAAGAGCTTGCAAGAGTGTGAAAACTCCCTCAATTTCTACTGCAATCAGAGTTGTATTCTGTTCTGCCAGCCCACACTCCGTGTTCACCAATGTGCTGGGTTTTCCAGCTCAGCCTTATGTGCTCTCTCATTCTGCAGGAACCATCTGTCTTTAAACCTGGGGCCAGTTAGTTATTTATAAACTCAGGTCATCTGGGGCTTGGAAAAAAATGTTATGAACTTGAATTCACTTTGTTTCTTATATTTTTCTCACTGAGGGACTAACTTTGCTTACAGCACTATATATTCTAATACATAGCCTGAGACTGAAATGCCTTTTTTTATTAAGAGTATCTTGTGCATCTTTCTGTATCTATAAACATAATTCTACTTTATTTTTACAGTGTTATATAGTATTTCTTAGGATGTATTTACAGTATGTAATGTAACCCATTTCCTAATTGAAGAACACAAATTATTCTTAGTTTTTTTTTTTATTTATTTATTTATTTTTTTTTATTGCTGCAGTTTGGCCAGGGTTGGGTTTGAACTCACCACCCTCAGTATATGGGGCCAGCACCCTACTCACTGAGCCACAAGCACCGCCCTTATTCTTAGTTTTTAATCAAGCATTGCTTCTATAGATGTCTTTGGAAATATAGTTGTGTAATTATTTCAGAAGGATAAATGCATAGAACTTGGTGTTACTATAAAAAGTCCAAGTTGTTGTCCCAAAATACAAATTTATTTATGTGTCTCCTATAGTCCTTTGATGTTTTTCTCTATACTTAAATCAAAATACTTGTACTTCTTCATTATCCACCTTCAACCTAATCTTCTTGCCATCCCCTATTCCACCTACAGTTTTACTTTATCAACAATCTGAACATACTCAATGGTTCTTTTTAACATCAAAAACTTTTTAAGCCTACACTGGAATAATTTTAATCCCACAGAGATTTCCTCATAGATAATTGATTCTACATTTATGTTTACTGCTTTTATTGTGAATAGACATAAGAGACAACTAAATGTTAAATTAAACTAATATATTCTGACACTGATATTGAAAGTATATCCATTAGGTTGTTCAAAAACATTTACATGATGATTTTTCTTTACATTTAGAGCTAGGGAAATTTTTTTTCCATCTCCTTATGAGTTTACTCACTTTTATTTGATGATGAGAGCATTATAACTGATTTTTTTTTTCACTTCTATGTTGATTTACAGGAAGCCTTAGTCAAACTTCATGTTCCAAGTTATAATGCCAGCCTAGATTTTGTTGGTACCGCTTTCAATGATATTATTGACAAGCTAAAATATTCAAGACACTATTCTAAAACACTTTCCTAGGTAGACTATAGTTAGAAGTATTTCTCAAATCTTTTGTTCTTATGATGCTTACTTACAGCAAGCTTGGAGGAAAAAAATGACCAAAAATGTTGAAGTAAATGAATACAACATAATACATTAGAATTCAAGAAGATGGATTACTGTAATTTGGAAGAAATTTCAAAAATATCTTTATCTTTCATTGTATATATACATAAAAGAGAGATGTCAGGATTAGGAATAAGAAGCATGAGATTATTGAACATCTGCAAGGAATGCTTGAATGAAAATGAGAAGAATTTTTATTCTAATAACTCAAACATTTAAGAAAAAAGTGACTTGGCTTTGTTTAAAATTACTAAAAATTACTGTTTATGATGATAAGACTTTAAGGATCATCTTTTTATAAAGTCAAATGGTACAAATTATTAAAGCACTGGGCTAAAAATTATCAGTAAGATAATGTAGACATATAGAATATTTGTACTCCAATTTAGATTTTATATAAGAGATTAAAGTCCACTGTTTCTGAGGATCTTGCTGTCAATAGATACTAAGCTAGATGCTGAAACATAGAAATAAAACAAATTCTAGGTTTTGATTGTTTGTGAGGCCGTAGAAGACAAGAGATTGTGTAAATCCAATATGGAGGTGCACCAGCACCAAGTGTTAGGCCCACTCAGGAAGCCTATCTTTCATAAATGAGGGTGTGATTTGGGAGTTTGGTTTTAGGTGAGGATGCTTAGAAAGTTTTCACAGAGAAAATCATCTTGGAAATATCTGGAAGAACAACCATTTATAAAATGATAAGAAAAAGAAAGAGTGATTTCAGATGAAAGAACATTATCGTTCCCTGACACATTGGTGACAAACTCACAATGATGAAAGGCCAGGTTGATATAGCACCTAACATTTAGTAACATTGTTGAAAAATAAAATAATCAGTTTGAAAAATATTCTATTTACTAAATAACAGCAATAGTCCGGGTAATAATGGGTTATTTTCCCAAACATTATAATTCTATTTGATTTCTTGATTGCTTTTAGAATTTCTCAAACTCATTCAAATAGTCTTTTAAAGGATGAAATAATTCTAAACATAATTCAGATTCTTACTCTCTACTTTCTTTTAAGCTTCCAAATAAAAAGAATATTGTCCTGTCTCTTCAAAAGTTATACCTTAACCACCACACACATAGAATTTTCCATGTTTAATAGAATTCTTATTTAAAAGGCATGGTAGAGAAGAAAAACGACAATTTAGAATATATTTCTAAATTAATTAATTAATTAATTTATTTATTTATTTATTTACAGTTTTGGCCGGGGCTGGGCTTGACTATTGTACTTTCATCTATCTTCTCTATATTAATATAATTTTCAGTTTGCAAAGTGATGCATTTTACAGGCCTTCTCCTCCTTGCTTCTTTCTTTTTTAAGGCAAGTCACATTAAAAAAGAAAAAGCTGAAAGCCTTCTTCTACTTGTTTATTTATTTTGAACAGCCATAGTCGTCTTTTAGTTATATTGAAATTCATTACATGGTTGTACTAGAAGATTTGGCAAAGCTAATGTCAGTCTTGAATTTATTTGGTTGAATTTTATTTAACAAATTGCTACGCTTTGGCTCAGAAATGACATTTTCTGTACGATTTAGTTTGAAGTGAGAACTATGAGACATATTGTGTGAAAAAAAAATAATTCCATAAGATGTTTTCAGTGAAAAAAAAATTGAGTGTCATGCTTTTTTTCTCTTCCTGTGTTCATCCCTCTTTCTCTCTCTCTTTGTTGCTGTCTCTCTGTTTCTGTCTTTGCCTCTCTCTGCCTCCTCCTTTTGGCTCCTGCATGCATTCTGTCTCTCTCTCTCACACTGTCTTTCTCTTTTTCTCTGTCTTAAGATGTGAATCTTCAAATGAGATAAATTTAATTCTGCTTCAATTTTTCCTTTGCCTTTGAAAAAAATTAATTACAAGTTAATGAGTTAAAAACAGCTAGTTGTTTCAAAACATATCAGAACTGGGGGAATTCAAAACACTGCTGGATGCAGTAACTTTCTGATGTCTAATCTGCACACGAGTATCTTATTCATTGAAGCAAATATATCCAATGTAAGAATGGAAAATGAAAAGCTAAATATTTTAAGGAGTAACTGAGGTGATTCTAGAAATAGAAGTTGAATAGAAAGTTTCAGAAGAAGCAGAAAGTTTAAGAAGAAGCAACATTGAAATACTACGTTCTCTTTATTCATTTATACCATCTGTTGAGTTCTTGGTGCATGCGAGGTGCAGCTGCAGATTTTAGCAATGTACATAATAATAGGCATTATTTTTAAACTCACAGAGTTTACAATCAAGTGGCAAAACCACCTAGCAAGTGTGACACATATCAAAATGATATTACATCTCCCCCTTGCACAAGGGAGCCCAGACCTTCAATACTGTAAAGCCTACATCTGATGTTTTGTTTTCTTCAGCTTGCTGAAAATGGTCTTCCTATGGAAATACTGTATTCACTCACTTACTAAGACACTGCTCAGTTGGACAATTAGAGTATATAGAATATATTCGTGGCAATAGAAGAGGTTCCCGAGGAAGTAACAAAATGTCGCAAAATAATGAGGAATTACTTTTGTGACAAATGGGCAGGAAGAAGTTCGCTTTTGAGAAGATTCTGAATAAAACAGATAACTTTGCTTTAGAAGAATTGATAGAAGATAATACTGATGAAAAGAAAAAACTAGGCGAGAGACAGTGAATAGGCCATGTTATATATGTATATAACATACACATCGCATATATGTACATAAGATGCATGTAACATACCCATAGATAGCATACATGGATATAGCATACACATATATGCATAAAACATATGGACATAATATAGACACATAAACACGTGTATAATATACATGTTCCATACACATATAACATATATGTCTATAGCATACATGTATATAACATATATGTATGTAACATTTACACTTACATATATTCAATTCCTATAACAAGAATTGAATTTCTGTAATGTAATCTAGAGCAAAAAAAATTTGCTTAAAATAGTAAATATTGTCACTTACCAAAATTATTAAATGAATATGATTCTGTGTTCATAGCTGTACCACATTTCCTACTAAGAAGTAATCTTAGTGTTGTTACCTCGTTGTGAAGTTGAATACACTATTAAAGAGATGAAGAACTGGAAAAAAAAAAAAAAACTCCAGTGGATCCATACACCACACACACACATACACTTAGTTGTTTTGTCTTTAGATTATCTGATTATCAGACAGTAAATAAAAATATTCTCCAATATTGAGGTGGCTTTTCAGGACAAACAGAAAAAGCCAACTGCATAGAAACCAGTAACAAATTATTTTTTATAGCATCTATAACTATGTTAGCATTACGGAACTTCATAATATTGTCTGTTCTACTCTGCTTCCTTCAGCCATGTGCCATATCATGTCTGGTACCTTATTTATTTTTGTACCCTTGGTGCCCAGCAAACTCCTTAACACATAAGTATGGAACGTCAACTAAGGTCTGTCTGAACGGTGAATAACTTGTCTAAGGTCATGAGGCTAAAAAGAAAGATTGTTTTTTTTTTTTTAAGCAAAACACACTGTTTGTCTCTTTCCTCTTTGTGTAATATTCATTCTGATGACCTCAGCCCTGTATCTTTATTTTTTTTTTATTTTATTTTATTTTTTTTGTTTGTTTGTTTTTTGAGACAGAGCCTCAAGCTGTTGCCCTGGGTAGAGTGCTATGGCATCACAGCTCACAGCAACCTCCAACTCCTGGGCTTAGGCGATTCTCCTGCCTCCGCCTCCCAAATAGCTGGGATTACAGGCACCCGCCACAAAGCCTGGCTATATATTTTTTTTTTTTTTGTAGAGACAGAGTTTCATTTTATTGCCCTCGGTAGAGTGCCGTGGCATCACACAGCTCACAGCAACCTCCAACTCCTGGGCTTAGGCGATTCTCCTGCCTCAGCCTCCCGAGTAGCTGGGACTACGGGCGCGCGCCACAACGCCCGGCTATTTTTTTGTTGCAGTTTGGCCGGGGCTGGGTTTGAACCCGCCACCCTCGGGATATGGGGCCGGCGCCCTGCTCACTGAGCCACAGGCGCCGCCCAGCCCTGTATCTTTAAATCAAGATGCTTTTCCCCTTCCCTTTCAGTCAACACCTACTGTTATTGGCAGATTCCTGGGGACCTCTGGAAAATTTAGAAACTATTTCTTGGAATGATAGCTTGGCCCACATTTACCTTACTTCAAACTGGTTCTTCTCCTATGGTCTTCATCTCACTTCATCTAACCACTGATTCATCTATATCACCAAGAATCTGAATCTGAAGGTTCATCTTTACAGTTACCAAGTCTTGAAAGTTTAGCGTTTTTCCATAGCTCCTTTCACTAGGGTTTGCCTCTATTGCTCAGCTGTCCCCACAGGCTAATTCAGCAGAGATCTTGGGTGTACCCTGGAGCTAGCCAATGGGTTCAGTCGCCCTCCTCTCTCTACCACACTTTTGTCCCTGCCTCAGAAATGGAATGTCCATTGTGACTGTCCAGAATAAGCTAAAGTAGAATTAGTAATAATGGTGACGATTAGGTTAGGAATCACCTAAATAAAAGAATGAAGAACAATAATCCTTGTAGAGACCTGAAAAAGAACATATTCAAGTTAAAATCTATAGCCTGCCTCACTTAATTTATGAAGTGTGTAATACATGATATTTCTCATTCTTTCAAGAAGCAGCAGGTTTTCTTTTTGTAGAACATAATCCCCTACTCTAAGATTCTTCACATAAACCCATCACTTATTTGGAGATCTGTTTTGGTTTTTAGTTACTAATTAATACCTCCTGAGATCTTAACTTATCAATAAGGTAGAAATTAATAATGCCTAGGAGTGGGACTAATCCAGAAATATCCGCATTTAAAAAGAAAACATTCCATTTTAATGAATGAAGTCAGGGCCTGGAGTTTGGGGTCCAATAGGCTACAATTTTTAGGCAGAGAGAAATGTTACCAATTTTTCTTAGAGTCTGTGTGTGCATTTGTGGCTAAACTAGAAGGTAGTTTTGTTTGTTTGTTCTGCTGTGCTTTGCTTTGCTTTGTTTTGTTATGGGAGATGGATTACAGTAATGTTAGACTTTTTTAAAGGTATACCTGTGGCTTTTACTGAAAAGTTTTAGAAAGAGACTGACATGGTATCTAGAAAGAGACAATCTCTGAAATGCTGTTAATATTTATGTGATAATATTTTATTTATAAATCATTCCTGTAGGGGGAAAAGGTAAATCCACAAATAAAAATTTGATGTATGACAGTAGTTCTGTCCTACTGGTGAAAATGTTTAATAAATGTAGTTAGTTGATAAAACATAGAAATTGATTTCATTCTTTAATATGTTAGCTTGAATATGCTACATTGTTTTAGGTGAGTATAACATTTTTTACCTCATCTTTCATATTTCTCAAAGAACAGAATATTTTAAATCAATAATGTTAAGATTTTATAGGTTAAAACTAAAAGTCCTGATTACCCTGAACACTATTTCAAACATACAAATGTTAGAGTCATTTCATTATCTTTTCTTTTTTTAAGTTTTAATTTATTTTTTACTTTTTTTAGAGACAGGGTCTCTATCTGTCCTCTAGGCTGGGATGTAGTGGTATGATAGCAGCTCACAGTACCTTGAACTCCTGCACTCAAGTGATCCTCCTACCTCTCCAAGTACTGAGACTGCAGGCCTGAGCCACTATGCCTTTCATTCATTATTTTTTATAATATAATGAGAATTGATCCAACAGAAAGTTTCTGTCTCTAAGGTAACACTTGCTATTCCATCCCTGACTCACAACATCATCCTATGGGTCATGAGAGTACTTTGTAAAATGGTGTCATTGTGCCCAGCAGTCATATTTCTTGGTGACCTTCAACACTTACCAGGATACCCTGTAATCTCACACCATTCTACAACTTTACATTTCTTAAATCAGTCTGCAGTGCCATCATAGCATCAATTGCACTTTATTTGCAGAAACTAGGTCTGTAGTTCCCAGCCCAGATGAAAATGAGATGGGTAAAACCTGAGTCATAATAAATAAATAAATGAAGTCTTCTACTGCTGCCCAATGACTGCTGGTCTCCTCATGCTGGAGGACCTAATACAGAAGCTTACATCTAATGACATAAACTCTTAGAAAATAAGTCTATCACATCAGTAATCATATCCTGTACATTTGTCTATTTTTTTGATGGCATGGTCATAGCATTGTACTTTTTATACACCTGACAATTCCTACAATAATGATTGCATGTTTTTGATACATTGCTATTGATCATCTGGAATAGGCAAATGACCTTAAGATGCTCAATCCAATATAATTATCTGCTTTCCACCTAGATATATGCTAAACTCTGAGATGTATTAAGAGACATAAAATATTCTCCTTTTGCTTATGAAGAAAAATGTTTTATTTGAAAGTAATACAAACATAGAAGATAAATAGTTCATAACAATGTATCATATTCTTGAAAAATTGTGAGAGTAGATATAAAGTGTTCTTACTGCTGAAATGGTAAGCATGGGAGGTAATATATATGTTAATTAGTTAGAGTTAGATGTTCCATGATGTATACATAATTTAAAACATCACTGTGTACATGATAAACACATACAATTGTATATATCAATTAAAAATAAAAATGTTATAAAAGAAGAAAACTATAAAATTATAAAAAAGAAATGAGAAATAGAGAATACTATAATCTTAGGATTTATTTCATTAGAGCTATCATTTTACTTAGAAAGTACTCTCAACAACATTATTTCATTTGATTTAAAAATGACCCTAATATAAATCATTTGAATTTAATTTTACAAATTAAGAATAATTTTTCAAATTGAGCATTATTCACAAAATATTTCTAATTTAAAGAAAATTTTCCCTTTTTTTGATAGAGAAATTACAATCTTAAAGGGATTAACTTATGCTAGACTTGGTCTTAATATAAAAATAATTTAAGGATATACATATGTATTTATTCATTTTCCAGAATTCAAATTCTACTATCCCCATGATAACTTGTTTCAGTAATTAATTACTATCAGGTATAAACATTTTTTCTACTTTATGTGTAATTAGCACTACTGCAGCAGTTTATTATAATTTTCCCCTTGTCATGACCTTTACAAATTTAGAAAAACATGGTCAATGTGATTCATATAATTAAGCTTAGTACATTTGAAAACAGGTGTCAATTATCCCCTTAACCTTTACTTTCCTGTTCTAAAAATATATCCATAGATGTTCTACACTTTTGTAGAATGTTTTTATCTTTTTAATTATCTCAGTGACTTTCTTACTTATGTTGAAGTAGAGAAAACATTACTGAAATAAATATAAAATATGTTAGAAATGTACTTGAGTTTCCCAATGTATTATAATACCTATTTAAAGAAAATGTGATTTTGTATTTTTATATTATGTGCATTAGATGAAAATGTTTAGAAGCAAACAAACAAAATTGGACCAATACCTACCAAGCACTAACTATGCTCACAACACCATCCTATGGGTCATGAGAGTGCTTGTACAATTTAGATGCACTTTTGCTCTCAAAGTATTTGTACTTAAGTTCTGGTGACATGGAAGAAATAAATTAAAAAGTAAATTAAATACAAAAATAGAACACAAAGGTAAAAGGACATGATGGGTGGGAAGGAAGGAAAGAGGAATAAAAGCCAACAATGCAGGCTTCTTGCCAAATCAGTGACCTTGGCAAACCACTTTAACAGTTTAGAGTAGAGAGTTTTCTGGATAGTAGAATATTAAAAGTTTTTGTTTAAACTTTAAAAAAAGTATTTATTCAAGTCTGTGTTATTCTAATTAGTCAAGACCCACCTAAGTAATAATCAAAATAGTAAATATACTCTCTACAGAATGGGAGAAAATATTCATAAATCATGTACCTGACAGGGGACTAATATCTAGACTCTACAAAGAACTCAAACAACTCAGCAAAGAAAAAAAGCAAAAACGAGCATCACCATTAAAAAGTGTGCAAGTGACATGAACAGGCATTTTTCAAAAAAAAGATATACAAATGGCCAAAAAACGTATCAAAAAACCCTCAACATCATTAACACTCCTTTGCAGCAAATTGAATGGAAGGAATTGAGGCAATTATCCTCAGCAAGCTAACTCAGGAAAAGAAAAATAAAGGCCTCATATTCTCACTTATAAATGGGAACCAAACTATGGCTACACAAGGGTACACAGAGTGATATTATGGACATTGGGTACTCATAGGGGGAGCGAGGAATCTCGCGAGGGATTAAAAATCACTTATGGGGTACAATGTACACTGCCAGAAGTCCAGGCTCTACCACTGTACAATATATAAAAATTCACCTTTTACTCCCTAAGCCTATTAAAATAAAAATATAATTTAATAATAAAAAGAAATTCAATACCAATTTTAAGCATAAAGGAATAAATAAATGAAATCCTTCCCCCCCACACCCACCAAAGACCCAGACTAATCTTTGTCTGACTTCATTCTGGTGTCACCTTCCTTTCCATTCCCATTATCTTCCACCCACATTATCCTTTTTTTCCCTTCCAGAGATCATCCCCACCTCAACTCTTTGCTGTGCTGGAACTGTGCCTGGAACACATCAATCCAAGATCCTCACATGGTTGACCTCTCTTGTCACCCAAGTTACTGCTAGATTCCATTTCCTTAGAATCCTTTCCTTGACCACTCTAATTTTGTCAGCCTTAGCCTTACCACTGTTATTTTACAAGTATTTTAATAAACAAAAGAAAATCCAAAGTAGCATTTCTTAAAATTGTATTTTAAAATAAACTGAAACTGGCTCACAATAAAACTTACTTCATTTCTTTTGTTCTTTTGGTAAACATTTTATGGATTTTTATACACCATTAGATTTGTGCACCTACAAGTAGAGTTAGGATGTAAAATGATTCCAAAATACCATGAAATTTCCTCATGCTTTTTATTCCTTTGCAGTCACACACTGTACCCATCCTGAAACACAGGTGTTCACTGACAATTCATCATCACTCTCATTCTCTACAAGAATTTGGTCTAAATGAAATCAAATTTATTGAAATCAAATTCTCCAATATAACACTGGGAGACTGCTTTTATTTGCTTAGCATATGCCATTTGAGATCCATTCTTTTTTTTTTGCTGAAAATTTTTGTTTATTTTTGAGGACAGATATTTCTTTTTTATATATTTATTTTTTTTTTATTAAATCATAACTGTATACAATGATATGATTATGGGGCATCATACACTCACTTCATAAACCATTTGACACATTTTTATCACAGTGGTTAACATAGCCTTTCCAGCGTTATCTCAGTTACTGTGCCAAAACATTTACATTCTACATTTACCAAGTTCGGTGGGATCACACCTGTGGTACATATTACAGGGGTATTTGCGAAACTTGAGATCCATTCTTACATCTTCTTTGGTAAAGTGTCTACTCAACTCTTCTGAATATTTTAATTTGTTTTCTTGTTTCTTTATATTGTGAGACTAGTCTTTATGCATTCTGGAAAAGTCTCTGTCAATTATGTGATTTGAAAATATTTTCTCTCAGTATGTAGTTCCTATTTCATTCTCTTAAAATGTATCTGTTCCTAGTCTCTCCAAATTCCTCTAATACTACAAAGTTTCTGAAATTGTTTTATTCATGTATAGTGTTACTCAGGTACAGTCTATACTCCACCAAATGTGTAAGCTTCATGCTCTCAGATGACTTATTTATCCTTAGAGTTATGGAATAAGCTAGAATTATGAAAAAATGAATTCATGGACATACCCTCACTTCTGTGACAAATTATCACCGACTTGGAGCTTAAAATAACACATACTTATTCTGCCACACTTCTTAAAGTGAGAAATCTCAAATCAGTTTCACTGGGTCAAAGTTAAGGCATTGGCAGAGCTTCACTACTTGAGAGGTTCTGGGGAGAATCTGTTTCCTTGCTTTTCTTTAGAAAGCTGTCCTTATTTTTGGCTCGTAGCCCTCACCGCATTGCTCCTTTCTCCTTGTGTGCATTGTCACATTCTTCCTACACTATAATCACATCTCCCTCTACCTTATCATTAAAAAGAGACATGATTACGTTTAGAGCCAACCCAGATAATCCCAGATAATCTACCCATCATTTCATAAATTCATAATATTGTCACATCTGCAAAGTTCTTTTTGCCATACAAAGTGGCATTTATATATTCCAGACAATAAACATGGACATTATTGGGGGCCATTAGTAACCTCATCGCATAACCAAAACGATGACGATCCCGCATTACCCGTGTACTTAATCACTCTGGTCTGCCTATCATAGAGTTACATTATATACTTTGATAATTTATGATCTAGCTATTATATGTGTCTTAATTTTTGTTTTCTCTCTAATCAGATCGAAAGTCTCTTAAGAACCAAGTTTGTGACTGCTACCTTTCTAAAATTCAACGAAGTAAATTCTTGTTGAATTAATGCATCATTTACCAGACAGTAGATTAACAACCTGTGAGTACCAAGCACCCGAATCATCAGCAACGCCAGCACCTATCTAGGATTTCAAATCTTCCAGGCTCCAGCTTGCTGGGTCAAATCAAATTTTTCAACAAATTTGCTTCATCATTTATTTTCTCACCCAGAGTCTTCTTTCCACAGTCTTCTATTTCTTTCTTTCTTTCTTTTTCTTACTTATTTACTTTTTTCTCATAGATATAAGCTCTATAAAAGACAAATTCTAGTTACTATAGTGTATTTTATTCATTAGAATTCACTTGCAATTGATTGATTGATTTGTTTGACCAAATAAATAAAAGAAAATAGTCAAAAAGAATGAATGTGGGGCAGTGCCTGTGGCTCAAAGGAATAGGGTGCTGGCCCCATATGCTGGAGGTGACAGGTTAAAACCCAGCCCGGAGGAAAAAAACAGAAAAAAAAAATGAATGTGTGTCATTTTTCCCAAGATAATTGGATTTCAACTTTATCAAGTGTCTGATTGTCTCTATAAAATAAAGTGTGAATATCAACAAACAAAAACATTGCTTGGCATACTTCTTTCATCCTTCTGACTATTTTCTCAGGTGTCACAGAAAGGGAGGATATTAGTTTACATAAATATTGTGTAGTCTATTTATCTGTGTCATCTTCTGAACTTTCTTGGAAGAGATGGTAGATATAGTGTTGAAAAATAAAACAATATGACATTTAAATTGAGTCAATATTCCATACATCTTTAATGTAGCCATAAGTTCAGGCTCCCTATGTCAATAACATGTGAATTTGGTTTCCACTTTTTTTTTTTTTTTTATTGTTGGGGATTCATTGAGGGTACAATAAGCCAGTTACACTGATTGCAATTGTTAGGCGAAGTCCCTCCTGCAATCATGTCTTGCCCCCATAAAGTGGGACACACACTAAGGCCCCACCCTCCTCCCTCCATCCCTCTTCCTGCTTCCCCCCCCATAACCTTAATTATTAATTGTCCTCATATCAAGATTGAGTACATAGGATTCATGCTTCTCCATTCTTGTGATGCTTTACTAAGAATAATGTCTTCCACTTCCATCCAGGTTAATACGAAGGATGTAAAGTCTCCATTTTTTTTAATAGCTGAATAGTATTCCATGGTATACATATACCACAGCTTGTTAATCCATTCCTGGGTTGGTGGGCATTTAGGCTGTTTCCACATTTTGGCAATGGTAAATTGAGCTGCCATAAATGGTCTAGTACAAGTGTCCTTATGATAAAAGGATTTCTTTCCTTGTGGGTAGATGCCCAGTAATGGGATTGCAGGATCGAATGGGAGGTCTAGGTTGAGTGCTTTGAGGTTTCTCCATACTTCCTTCCAGAAAGGTTGTACTAGTTTGCAGTCCCACCAGCAGTGTAAAAGTGTTCCCTTCTCTCCACATCCACGCCAGCACCAGCAGTTTTGAGATTTTGTGATGTGGGCCATTCTCACTGGGGTTAGATGATATCTCAGGGTTGTTTTGATTTGCATTTCTCTAATATATAGAGATGATGAACATTTTTTCATATGTTTGTTAGCCATTCGTCTGTCATCTTTAGAGAAAGTTCTATTCATGTCTCTTGCCCATTGATATAAGGGATTGTTGGCTTTTTTCATGTGGATTAATTTGAGTTCTCTATAGATACTGGTTATCAAGCTTTTGTCTGATTGAAAATATGCAAATATCCTTTCCCATGGTGTAGGTTGTCTCTTTGCTTTGGTTATTATGTCCTTAGTTGTACAGAAGCTTTTCAGTTTAATGAAGTCCCATTTGTTTATTTTTGTTGTTGTTGCAATTGCCATGGCAGTCTTCTTCATGAAGTCTTCCCCCAGGCCAATATCTTCCAGTGTTTTTCCTATGCTTTCTTTGAGGATTTTTATTGTTTCATGCCTTAAATTTAAGTCCTTTATCCATCTTGAATCAATTTTTGTGAGTGGGGAAAGGTGTGGGTCCAGTTTCAGTCTTTTACATGTAGACATCCAGTTCTCCCAACACCATTTATTGAATAGGGAGTCTTTCCCCCAAGGTAAGTTCTTGTTTGGTTTATCAAAGAGATGGTTGTAAGATGTAAGTTTCATTTCTTGGTGTTCAATTCGATTCCAAGTGTCTATGTCTCTGTTTTTGTGCCAGTACCATGCTGTCTTGACCACTATGGCTTTGTAGTACAGACTAAAATCTGGTATGCTGATGTCCCCGGCTTTATTTTTGTTACTAAGAACTGCCTTAGCCATACGGGGTTTTTCCCGGTTCCATACAAAACGCAGAATCATTTTTTCCAAATCTTGAAAGTACGATGTAGGTACTTTGATAGGAATGGCATTGAATAGGTAGATAGCTTTGGGAAGTATAGATATTTTAACAATGTTAATTCTTCCCATCCATGAGCATGGTATGTTCTTCCATTTGTTAATATCCTCTGCTATTTCCTTTCTGAGGATTTCATAGTTTTCTTTATACAGGTCCTTCACCTCCTTCGTTAGGTATATTCCTAGGTATTTCATTTTCTTTGAAACTATGGTGAAGGGAGTTGTGTCCTTAATTAGCTTCTCATCCTGACTGTTGTTGGTGTATACAAAGGCTACTGACTTGTGGACATTGATTTTATATCCTGAAACATTACTGTATTTTTTGATGACTTCTAGGAGTCTTGTGGTTGAGTCTTTGCGGTTCTCTAAGTATAAGATCATGTCGTCAGCAAAGAGGGAGAGTTTGACCTCCTCTGCTCCCATTTGGATTCCCTTTATTTCCTTGTCTTGCCTAATTGTATTGGCTAGAACTTCCAGCACTATGTTGAATAGTAAAGGTGACAGAGGACAACCTTGTCTGGTTCCAGTTCTAAGAGGAAAAGCTTTGAGTTTTACTCCATTCAGTAAAATATTGGCTGTGGGTTTGTCATAGATAGCTTCAATCAGTTTTAGAAATGTGCCACCTATGCCTATACTCTTCAGAGTTCTAATTAGAAAAGGATGTTGGATTTTATCAAATGCTTTTTCTGCATCTTTTGAGAGGATCATGTGATCTTTATTTTTGCCTCTGTTAATATGGTGGATAAACGTTTATAGACTTGCGTATGTTAAACCAGCCTTGCATCCCTGGGATGAAGCCTACTTGATCATGATGAATGACTTTTTTGATGATAAGCTGTAATCTATTGGCTAGGATTTTGTTGAGAATTTTTGCGTCTATGTTCATGAGTGAGATTGGTCTGAAATTCTCCTTTTTGTTTGGGTCTTTTCCTGGTTTTGGTATCAGGGTGATGTTTGCTTCATAGAATGTGTTGGGGAAGATTCCTTCTTCCTCAATTTTTTGGAATAATTTCTGCAGTACAGGAATAAGTTCTTCCTTGAAGGTTTGATAGAATTCTGGAGTGAAGCCATCTGGACCAGGGCATTTCTTAGTTGGAAGCTTTTTTATTGTTTCTTTGATCTCAGTGCTTGAAATTGATCTGTTCAGGAGGTCTATTTCATCTTGGCTAAGTCTAGGGAGAGGGTGTGATTCCAAATATTGATCCATTTCCTTCACATTGTCAAATTTCTGGGCATAGAGTTTCTGGTAGTATTCAGAGATGATCTCTTGTATCTCTGTGGGATCAGTTGTTATTTCCCCTTTATCGTTTCTGATTGAGGTTATTAGAGATTTTACTTTTCTATTTCTAGTTAGTCTGGCTAATGGTTTATCTATTTTATTTATTTTTTCAAAAAACCAACTCCTTGTTTCATTAATTTTCTGAATGATTCTTTTGTTTTCAATTTCATTGATCTCTGATTTGATTTTGGAGATTTCTTTTCTTCTACTGAGTTTAGGCTTAGATTGTTCTTCTTTTTCCAATTCCATAAGATCTCTTCTGAGATTGTTGATGTGCTCTCTTTCTGTTTTTCGAATGTAGGCATCTAAAGCAATGAATTTTCCTCTCAAAACTGCTTTTGCAGTATCCCACAGGTTTTGGTGGTTTGTGTCTTCATTGTTGTTATGCTCAAGGAAGTTAATGATTTCCTGTTTTATTTCTTCCTTCACCCATCTGTTATTCAACAGAAGATTGTTTAATTTCCATGCCTTTGGGTGGGCTTGAGCATTTTTGTTAGAGTTGAGTTCCACCTTTAGTGCCTTATGGTCTGAAAAGATACAAGGTAAAATTTCAATTCTTTTGATTGTGTTGATAATTGTTTTGTGTCCCAGGATATGATCAATTTTGGAGAATGTTCCATGGGGTGATGAGAAGAATGTATATTCTTTTTCTTTGGGGTGGAGTGTTCTATATGTATCTATCAAGCATAGTTGTTCTAGGGTCTCGTTTAAATCTCTTACATCTTTGTTTAATTTCTGTTTAGAGGATCTGTCCAGCTCTGTAAGAGGTGTGTTAAAGTCCCCTGTTATGATGGTATTATCAGATATCATATTGCTCAGACTGAGTAAGGTCTGCTTCAAGAATCTGGGAGCATTTAAATTGGGTGCATAAATATTTAGAATTGAAATGTCTTCTTGTTGTATTTTTCCCTTGACCAATATAAAGTGACCATCTTCGTCTTTTTTGATTTTAGTTGCTTTGAATCCACATGTATCTGAAAATAAGATTGCAACTCCTCTTTTCTTCTGAATTCCATTTGCCTGAAAAATTGTCTTCCAACCCTTGACTCGGAGCTTTAATTTCTTTTGAGGCCAGGTGTGTTTCTTGCAGACAGCAAATGGTTGGCTTGTGTTTTTTATTCCAGTCAGCCAATCTATGTCTCTTCAGTGGGGAATTCAAGCCATTAACATTTATGGAGATAATTGATAAGTGTGGTAGTATTCTATTCATCTTATTTGGTGAGAGTCCATTGCTTAGTTTTATCTTTTGCATCAGTGTGGAGGTTAGGTTGTGTCCTTTGATTTCTGAGTTCTTACTTTGCTGTTGATCCATTGTGGTGGTCAGTGTGCAGAACAGGTTGAATTATTTCCTGTAGAGCTGGTCTTGTTGTGGCGAATTTTCTCAATGTTTGTATATCCGTAAATGATTTGATTTCTCCGTCAATTTTGAAGCTTAGCTTAGCAGGGTACAGAATTCTGGGCTAGAAATTGTTCTGTTTAAGTAGATTAAAGGTAGATGACCATTGTCTTTTGCTTGGAAAGTTTCATTAGAGATGTCTGCGGTCACTCTGATGGAATTGCCCCTGTAGGTCAACTGGCGCTTACTGCTGGCAGCTTGCAGAATCTTTTCTTTTGTCTTGACATTGGACAGGTTCATCACAATGTGTCTTGGAGAAGCTCGGTTAGAGTTGAGGCGACCTGGGGTTCGATAGTCCTCTGAAAGCAGTGTGTCAGAATCTTTGGTGATGTTTGGGAAATTTTCTTTTATAATATTCTCTAGTATGGCTTCCATTCCTCTGGGGCATTCTTCTTCTCCTTCTGGAATTCCTATAACTCGTATGTTGGAACGCTTCATAAAGTCCCATAATTCTGACAGTGAACGTTCTGCTTTCTCTCTTTTCTTTTCTGCCTCTTTTACTGTCTGAGTTATCTCAAGAACTTTGTCTTCTACCTCTGAAATTCTTTCTTCTGCATGGTCTAACCTGTTGCTGATACTTTCCATTGTATCTTTAAGTTCCCTAATTGACTGTTTCAGTTCCTTCAGGTCTGCTATATCCTTTTTATATTCTTCATATCTTTCATCTCTTATTTGATTCTGTTTTTGGATTTCCTTTTGGTTATTTTCCACTTTATTAGCAATTTCCTTCATTGTTTCCATCATTTCTTTCATTGTTTTCAACATGTGTATTCTAAATTCCCTTTCTGTCATTCCTAACATTTCTATACTGGTGGAATCATCTGCAGTAGCTACCTCATGGTCCCTTGGTGGGGTTGTTCTAGACTGGTTCTTCATGTTGCCTGGAGTTTTCTGCTGATTCTTCCTCATGAGTGATTTCTTTTATCTGTTTCCTTGCCCTAATTTTCCTTTCACTTCCTCTTGCTCTTTAAGTTCTTGTGCCTGTGGACTAAGGGTTACAGGACCAGAAGGGTGAGAAGGTTGAAGAGCAAAAAAAGGGGATGAAAGAAAGGAGGACCGAGTGATAAGAAAAAAAGAAAGATAGAGAAAGGAGAGGGGTGGGTATAAGGAATATTGACAAAAAGAAGAGAGGCACAGAAAGAGGGAGACAGGGCAATATAGGTGTACAGTAGGGTACTTTGACACAACCTTAAAAAACCCCACCTTCTGGGGGTGCCCAGTTGCGTGGTTCCCTTGAGGTCAGCAGCTCTTTGCTAACCTGATCAGACACAGTACCCCACCTCCACCAAGTAGAGAGGAAAGACAAAAATTCTATAAATCAAACCAAAAGAAGCAAACAGAAAACTTTACAGGGATAAAATTGGGTGAAAAACCAAATTATATCGGTAGAAACACTAGCAAAAATGAAGTTGAAGTTATTAAAAAAGGCAGCAATGGGAAATTATAATTAAACTAGGAAAATTGAGAAAGAAAAAGGGATCTGTGTGGAAAAGATTGAAATTAAAAAAACAAAAGAACATCAGCAACGTCAAAATAAACAAACAAAAAAAAAACAACCAAACCAAAAAAAAAAAGAAGAAAAAAATACACAACCAAAAACAAAGCAGTTTGTATATGTTATTGAATATTGCCTGGGCAACACGTGGTCTTCTGGGGTATGAGATGTTAGTCACAGTTCCGATACGACTGGAGGCTGCTGATTTCTCAAACCCCAGCAGGTAGACACCCTAAATCTCTCTTCAGCCTACTTAAAAGGCACTTTGAACTTGTAAACTTGCTGAGCAGAAGCTTTCCCAGCTTTCTCGCTGGAATCGCTGCTGAAGTGGCTATCCACTTACTCAGTGTGCCAAAACCGGTCTCACTCTGCCCCTGAGGGTTAGGGCTGCAAGGCGGCTCTTAGGCTACTTGGTTGCTGGGTTACCAGCTCCCACCCGTTTCTAGCTCTGCGACCCTGAGGGCGGAGCTTGCCGGGGCAGATCACTGACAATGGATCCGTGTGACCCACCGCCAAACACTATCAGCTCCGTCTGGCTCAGTGGCTCAGACTGGGGCCCCGGACAACGGCCAAAGTTCTCCGCACTCCCGCTCAGGCCTTCCCCAAGGCAGTTCAACTCAGTGCCAAGTCCAGGGACATCAAAACAGTTCACAGGTAAGGCCTTTCTGGTTTGCAGTCTCGCTGCTACTGAACTTACAGTTGTGGGCGGGTTTAGACGGATTGAACACACGCGACCACTTGCCGGTTTTCCACTGTTTTAGTCCTCCTCTTGGGGTCCAGAAGTCTCTCGCTGACTCCCTGTATCTTCATAGGAGTGATGATAGGCAGTTCCCACCAGCCAGAGATGCCTGGAGTCCTATCTCCCCAGACTCACGGTGCCCAGATGCAAGGAAGCTGTTACTTGGCTGCCATCTTGCTCCGCCTCCCTTGGTTTCCACTTTTATGTCACTTCCTTTGCCTGTATAAAAAAAATAAACGTGAATTAAACCTAAAGTATAGTTTCCTCCTTTGTTTAAAGGAAACTCTCTTGCTTTTAATTTTTTTTTTTTAATATTATTGTTCTCTGTTACTGCCAATCTCAGAAGACAGGATCTTAAAGTTTTTTAATAAAAATTTACATTCTAATGCTTACATGCTTTTAAAGTGAAAATACAGCACCTTGAATTTGAAGACATGTCCTAAAATATTGTCATTCTATGTAGGGTTAAAACCCATAAATATTTTATTCTTCATAAAAGTTTTTAAAAACCAAATGAACCAGCTTTTTAAAAGGAGGTACAACATAATCAAATCAAAATACATTGTGTTTATTCCTTTTTTTTCAATCTTCTATCAGAGAACATAGTCAGATGCATTATATCTGGGACAATATTTCTTAAATGTTGTAAAATAAAAACATCGTACACACAGTTTTATTTTAAATGTTTCAATCATATAATCTAAAATACACAAATGGGAATTACATATTTTTCCCCAACAAACCAGGAATCCATGATTAAACTTTAACTAATGTTATAAATTCAGGTACTTCAAAGAATTATTTGAGTAATTTATACCCAGTTTAAATAACAAGTTTGAGAAAATGTCCCATTTAAATTTATAGAACTGACTTCTTGAGTGATGAAGACAACCATCTCAGATAAAATAGTAAATAAAATTTGATTTTCTTGAAAATTGCTTTAGTTATGATGTTGGCAGATTTTATTATTCTTTAATCTAGAGCCGAAAGGTAGATTTAGATATTTAGATATTTAGATTTAGATATCACTAATGTTCCAGAGATACAACTTATAATCCCTTTAACACTAGGGAAATTTTAAAAAACGCTAAGGAATTTATTTAAGAGAAAAGGAATTACCATGAGCAAAAGTCAAAAAATAATAAATAAAAAACAACAACATGGTTGATAAAAAACAAATTTGAAGTCCAACACTTGTATCAGGGTGAGCAAAGAAGCAATCAGCCTTAAGTAAGTTATTTATATTTTATTTGAATCTCCACTTCATTATTTATCGCAATTCATTTAAGAAACAGACATAAGTCAGAACTCTTTTAGGACCAACATCTCTTCTCAATATGACTTAAACATAATAGTAAAATGTTAATGGGGGTGTTGGAGGGCGGGGCTTAAATAATCTGTTAAATCACGTGGAGAAGAGAAAGCTGTGCAATTTCTCATGATCATGAAAAACCTAGTACCACCAGCTGAAATGATGCTCTGTATTTTTTATCCAATACAAACATTGAAATTTCAGTTATATCCTTAAGATTTAGATTTGCCAATATAAAGCAGTAGAGAAAAACAAGCCTTTGAAATTGAACACTTTGACATTATTTTCTCTCCCCTTCCAATAACAATGTCAAAAACTAACAATAAACTCTGAATTGACAATGCTTTCTGAAAATAAAGATTTCATAACTCAAGGCATAATCAAAGAATGTAACATGTCTAATAGATGTTAAGAAAACTATACTTTTCTATAGCACAGAATTCTTTATTCCTTATAAATTCTGCTTTTGCTACTCCAAGGCACAATAAATAACAAAAGAAAATTGCTTTCACACATGATAAAGTCAAGGAAGCTTGCAGGAGTGATAAGGGTTTTTGTTTGTTTGTTTTTTGATTGTTGTCTTTTTTGGTCTATCTAAAGGTAAAGTAAGTAAAGGATGGGACTTGTCTGATTTTACAGGAAAATTTCCCACAATAGATTTTTTTTGAATAATAATTTTTATTTGGCAATAAAATTTTATGATTAAGTTTCATGCAGTGTTACAAAATATTCAGCGATACTTCACAAGAATCTATAAATCACCTTTTCAATTTTATTGTCAAAAGACATGGACAGAAATGTTTGTGTGTATATGTTCGTTTGTGAAGAGAAAGAAAAAGAGAAAGACAGAGGAAAGGGAAAGAGAAAAATAGAAGACAAACAAGCACAGGGAAAAGAAGCTAAAAGATAAGTTGAGTAGAAAATAAAAGGAAAGATTATTATCAGGAAATAAGGAAATCAATTAATACTTAAGAAACCTGATAGTAGAAATGGATTCAGTACTTCTAATTTTAAAATAAGTTGGCTAAAGTTCTGTAACTGAAATCTTTGAAATAAAAATCACCTCTTAAGTTATAAATCCTTATTGATTTTTTAAATTACATTAAGACCTTGAATTCCAGTGTTTGTTTGTTTGTTGAGAAAGGGTCTCACTGTGCTGCCCAGGCTAGAGTGCCGTGACTCAATCGGTCATAGCTCACTGCTGTTTGAATTCCTGAGCTCAAGTTACCCTCCTCTCTAAGCCTCCCATGTAGCTAGGACTACAGGCACGTATCACAACCTGGCTAAATTTTTTCTTACATTTGTGCAGATGTGTCTCATTTTATTGCCCAGGATTACCTTGAATTCCTGATCTCAAGTTACCCTTTTGACTCAGCCTCACAAAGTGCTGGGATTACAGTTGTGATCCCCCAGCCCTCATTGATTTTTCATTACAATAATACAGTTTCTTACAATAGAACATTCCTTTATAGACACATATTTTAAAATTAGTTTACATTATGAAATTAGTAATTTGTCTTCTGAGAAGGAAAACAGATATATTAACAGGAAAAATGTAAGCATTTTTAGAGATAGATGTTAAATTGAAAACTATACTATTAGATCAAATACCTCCTGTTTCTCAGTAAAATATTCATGGAGATGCAAAGAAAAATGTAATTTCATGGTATAATGAAATTTTGGCTACTTAAACTTTGCTTAACTAATTTCTGTATATATTATAAGATTTTATTATATGTAAGTTTTTATTATACATAATAAGTTTTTCCATATATATAATATGTTTTTTTGATTACTACTAATAAAAGTGATGTGATAATAAATTGGGAGAAAAAGAAAACTACCCACGCTTCTATATATCACGCCTGTGTTTCCCTTCATGAGCCTTAGATAACTTGAAAAAAGTCAGGAAGATATTTTATTCTTACTTGATCAATTATAATCACAGAGAAAAACACCTAGATTTACAGAGAACTAAACAGCCATAATTTTCAGAGGTTTGGGGGGTAGAGAGGAGGCGTAATTTCATGATGCCTTTCTGTATTCCATGTTATTAAATATAAGAAAACAAATATTTAATATCAAATAATTTTATCTTCCAGCAGCATTTAATGCATTTAGCTCTCTCTTCCTTAATTTCTTGGCTCTTTAGATAAACACAAAGTTAACCAACCTCTGTCTCTTTTTCTGTGACTCCCCCAATTAATGTAGTCTCAAAATACTTAAATACCCAAAGATTTGTCTCAAACTCTCTACTCTTCTGTTTTCTTTTTGCCTGATGACTTCATTTCACA
Organism: Nycticebus coucang; assembly: GCF_027406575.1. Taxonomy (NCBI): domain Eukaryota; kingdom Metazoa; phylum Chordata; class Mammalia; order Primates; family Lorisidae; genus Nycticebus; species Nycticebus coucang. The sequence continues at coordinate 2,378,254 of NC_069797.1, forward strand.
TTTTGACTCCAACTACCATTGTAAGCCCATTGCTCCTATGTTTGTTTAGTATCCCCTGCAGTAACTGCAGAAATATCAGCCACAGAACCCACCAAGTGTTGATTTCTCCAATGAATCTGCGCGTAGCTGTAATACTTATTGAACCAGTTTGACTTGTGTCCTTATTCTGGCTTGTTCCACATAGTCTTCACTCTCCTTGGACTGTTGGACTGATGGCAATGCAAGGTATTATCTACTGATGGATGAATGCAAGGTAACAACTTCAACCAGGAAAGCATTTAATTTTATAACCTGCAAATTTTCAATTGGCCACACCAGGTCATATCTATGAAGGCCAAAGTCATTGGGTTATGAGTATTTTATTCACTTATTTTATTAGATCATACACTCAGAGGAAGTAAAGAATGAATCAAAATGGGTGGCGCCTGTGGCTCAATGAGTAGGGCGCTGGCCCCATATACCGAGGGTGGTGGGTTCAAACCCAGCCCCAGCTGAACCGCAACCAAAAAATAGCCGGGCGTTGTGGCGGGCGCCTGTAGTCCCAGCTGCTTGGGAGGCTGAGGCAGGAGAATTGCTGAAACCCAAGAGCTAGAGGTTGCTGTGAGTCCTGTGACATCATGGCACTCTACCGAAGGTGGTAAAGTGAGACTCTGTCTCTACAAAAAAAAAAAAAAATAAATAATAATAATAATAATAATCCAGTATACACACCGTTTATATCTCTACCTGTTTTACTGAAACCCAAACTCATATATCTAATTGTGCTGTGTAATACATAATAGGCATCTGAAATAAATTGGCAAAAAGTAAATCTTGATTCCACATCAACCCTACTCTTAACCTCTTATAGTAAATTGCATCACCTCAGGCCCAAGAATTATCTACAATTCCACTTTCTTTCAATTTCTGCAATAATTCCTATCTTTTATCTCTAAAATATACTGGAAATAGCTCAAATTGCCTCATCTACTTCGCTATCACGGCAGTCCAAATCAACACCACTTTTTAAGGACTCCTCCAATATGTTTCTTATATACTTTTCCAACATTTTTAGTCTTTTAGCTATAATTAATCCTTCTTTGTTATTTCTTTTTTTTTTTTAATTAAATCATAGCTGTGTACATTAGTGCAATTATGGGGTACAATGTCCTGGTTTTATATATAATTTGAAATACTTCAATCAAACTTGTTAACATAGCCTTCACCGCATTTTCTTAGTTATTGTGTTAAGACATTTATATTCTTTTTTTTTTTTTTTTTGTTACTATGTTGTTTGGGATATTGCATCCTCATTTATAATTGAAATATGTTTATAATTTCTTTATAGTAATACATTCTCTTCAATTTTATTATGAGGTGTTCTCAGATCAAGTAGAATGATTTTGAAGTATTTCTTCTTTTTCTGTTGTCTGTAAGATTTGGCATGATCTGTTGTTTGAAATTATATTTTATTTTATTTGTAAATATTGTCTATTTTTTGAGACTTAATAAAAAATAAGAAGTTAACTGATGACTCCATACTGAATCTCAGAGTCAAAGCATTCCATAATAGACATACACTTATTTGACAATGTGAATGTTACGTTTTTTTGTTTTTAATTTAATTTTTTTTTTTTATTGTTGGGGATTCATTGAGGGTACAATAAGCCAGGTCACATTGACTGCAATTGTTAGGCAATGTCCCTCGGGCAATCATGTTTGCCCCCATAAAGTGTGACACACACCAAAGCCCCACACCCCTCCCTCCGTCCCTCTTTCTGCTTTTCCGGCCCCCACCATAAAGTTAATTGTCAATAATTGTTCTCATATCAAAATTGAGTACATAAGATTAATGATTCTCCATTCTTGTGATGCTTTACTAAGAATAATGTCTTCCACTTCCATCCAGGTTAATACAAAGGATGTAAAGTCTCCATTTTTTTTAATGGCTGAATAGTATTCCATGGTATACATATACCACAGCTTGTTAATCCATTCCTGGGTTGGTGGGTATTTATGCTGTTTCCACATTTTGGCGATTGTAAATTGAGCTGCAATAAACAGTCTAGTACAAGTGTCCTTATGATAAAAGGATTTTTTTCCTTCTGGGTAGACACCCATTAATGGAACTGCAGGATCAAATGGGAGGTCTAGGTTGAGTGCTTTGAGGTTTTTCCATACTTCCTTCCAGAAAGGTTGTACTAGTTTGCAGTCCCACCAGCAGTGTAAAAGTGTTCCCTTCTCTCCACATCCACACCAGCATCTGCAGTTTTGATATTTTGTGATGTGGGCCATTCTCACTGGGGTTAGATGATATCTCAGGGTTGTTTTGATTTCCATTTCTCTAATATATAGAGATGATGAACTTTTTTTCATGCATTTGTTAGCCATTCGTCTGTCATCTCTAGAGAAGTTTCTATTCATGTTTCTTGCCCATTGATATATGGGATTGTTGGCTTTTTTCATGTGGATTAATTTGAGTTCTCTATAGATCCTAGTTATCAAGCTTTTGTCTGATTGAAAATATGCAAATATCCTTTCCCATTGTGTAGGTTGTCTCTTTGCTTTGGTTATTGTCTCCTTAGCTGTACAGAAGCTTTTCAGTTTAATGAAGTCCCATTTGTTTATTTTTGTTGTTGTTGCAATTGCCATGGCAGTCTTCTTTATGAAGTCTTTCCCCAGGCCAATATCTTCCAGTGCTTTTCCTAAGCTTTCTTGGAGGATTTTTATTGTTTCATGCCTTAAATTTAAGTCCTTTATCCATCATGAATCAATTTTTGTGAGTGGGGAAAGGTGTGGGTCCAGTTTCAGTCTTTTACATGTAGACATCCAGTTCTCCCAACACCATTTATTGAATAGGGAGTCTTTCCCCCAAAGTATGTTCTTGTTTGGTTTATCAAAGATTAGGTGGTTGTAAGATGTTAGTTTCATTTCTTGGTTTTCAATTCGATTCCAAGTGTCTATGTCTCTGTTTTTGTGCCAGTACCATACTGTCTTGAGCACTATGGCTTTGTAGTACAGACTAAAATCTGGTATGCTGATACCCCCAGCTTTATTTTTATTACTAAGAAATGCCTTAGCTATACGGGTTTTTTTCCGGTTCCATACAAAACGCAGAATCATTTTCTCAAAATCTTGAAAGTACGATGTTGGCATTTTGATAGGAATGGCATTGAATAGGTAGATTGCTTTGGGAAGTATAGACATTTTAACAATGTTGATTCTTCCCATCCCTGAGCATGGTATGTTCTTCCATTTGTTACTATCCTTTGCTATTTCCTTTCTGAGGATTTCATAATTTTCTTTATAGAGGTCCTTCACCTCCTTTGTTAGGTATATTCCTAGGTATTTCATTTTCTTTGAAACTATGGTGAAGGGAGTTGTGTCCTTAATTAGCTTCTCATCTTGACTGTTATTGGTGTATACAAAGGCTACTGACTTGTAGACATTGATTTTATATCCTGAAACATTACTGTATTTTTTGATGACTTCTTGGAGTCTTGTGGTTGAGTCTTTGGGGTTCTCTAAGTATAAGATCATGTCGTCAGCAAAGAGGGAGAGTTTGACCTCCTCTGCTCCCATTTGGATTCCCTTTATTTCCTTCTCTTGCCTAATTGTATTGTCTACAACTTCCAACACTACGTTGAATAGTAAAGATGACAGAGGACAACCTTGTCTGGTTCCAGTTCTAAGAGGAAAAGCTTTGAGTTTTACTCCATTCAGTAAAATATTGGCTGTGGGTTTGTCATAGATAGCTTCAATCAGTTTTAGAAAGGTGCCACCTATGCCTATACTCTTCAGTGTTCTAATTAGAAAAGGATGCTGGATTTTATCAAATGCTTTTTCTGCAGCTATTGAGAGGATCATGTGATCTTTATTTTTGCCTCTGTTAACATGGTGGATAACGTTTATAGACTTGCGTATCTTAAACCAGCCTTGCATCCCTGGGATGAAGCCTACTTGATCATGATGAATGACTTTTTTGATGATAAGCTGCAATCTATTGGCTAGGATTTTGTTCAGAATTTTTACGTCTATGTAAATGAGTGAGATTGGTCTGAAATTCTCCTTTTTGTTTGGGTCTTTTCCTGGTTTTGGTATCAGGGTGATGTTTGCTTCATAGAATGTGTTGGGGAAGATTCCTTCTTCCTCAAATTTTTGGAATCATTTCTGCAGTACAGGAATAAGCTCTTCCTTGAAGGTTTGATAGAATTCTGGAGTGAAGCCATCTGGACCAGGGCATTTTTTGGCTGGAAGATTTTTTACTGTTTCTTTGATCTCAGTGCTTGAAATTGGTCTGTTCAGGAGCTCTATTTCTTCCTGGCTGAGTCTAGCAGAGGGTGTGATTCCAAATATTGATCCATTTCTTTCACATTGTCAAATTTCTGGGCATAGAGTTTCTGGTAGTATTCAGAGATGATCTCTTGTATCTCTGTGGATCAGTTGTTATTTCCCCTTTATCATTTCTGATTGAGGTTACTAGAGATTTTAGTTTTCTATTCCTCATTAGTCTGGCCAATGGTTTATCTATTTTATTTATTTTTTCAAAAAACCAACTCCTTGTTTCATTAATTTTCTGAATGATTCTTTTGTTTTCAATTTCATTGATCTCTGATTTGATTTTGGATATTTCTTTTCTTCTACTGAGTTTAGGCTTAGATTTTTCTTCTTTTTCCTATTCCATAAGATCTCTTGTGAGATTGTTGATGTGCTCTCTTTCTATTTTTCGAACGTAGGCATCTAAGGCAATGAATTTTCCTCTCAAAACTGCTTTTGCAGTATCCCACAGATTTTGGTAGCTTGTGTCTTCATTGTTGTTATGCTCAAGGAAGTTAATGATTTCCTGTTTTATTTCTTCCTTCACCCATCTGTTATTCAACAGAAGATTCTTTAGTTTCCATGCCTTTGAGTGGGGTCGAGCATTTTTTTAAAGTTGAGTTCCACCTTTAGTGCTTTATGGTCTGAGAAGATACAAGGTAAAATTTCAATTCTTTTGATTGTGTTGATAATTGTTTTGTGTCCCAGGATATGATCAATTTTGGAGAATGTTCCATGGGGTGATGAGAGGAATGTATACTCTTTATCTTTGGGATGGAGTGTTCCTTAGCGTCTATCAAGCACAGTTGTTCTATAGTCTCATTTAAGTCTCTTATATCCTTGTTTAATTTCTGTGTAGAGGATCTGTCCAGCTCTGTATGAGGAGTGTTAAGGTCCCCTGTTATTATGGTATTATCAGATATGATATTGCTCAGACTCAGTAAGGTCTGTTTCAAGAATCTGTTAGCATTTAAATTGGGTGCATAGATATTTAGAATTGAAATGTCTTCTTGTTGTATTTTTCCCTTGACCAATATAAAGTGAACATCTTTGTCTTTTTTGACTTTAGTTCCTTTAAATCCACATGTATCTGAAAATAAGATTGCAACTCCTCTTTTCTTCTTAATTCCATTTGCCTGAAAAATTGTCTTCCAACCCTTGACTCAGAGCTTTAATTTGTCTTTTGAAGCCAGGTGTGTTTCTTGCAGACAGCAAATGGATGGCTTGTGTTTTTTAATCCAGTCAGCCAATCTATGTCTCTTCAGTGGGGAATTCAAGCCATTAACATTTATGGAGATAATTGATAAGTGTGGTAGTATTCTATTCGTCTTATTTGGTGAGAGTCCATTGCTTAGTTTTATCTTTTGCATCAATGTGGAGGTTTGCTTCTGTCCTTTGATTTCTGAGTTCTTACTTTGCTGCTGATCCATTGTGGTGGTCAGTGTGCAGAAAAGGTTGAAGTATTTCCTGTAAAGCTCGTCTTGTTGTGGCAAATTTCCTCAATGTTTGTATATCCGTAAATGATTTGATTTCTCTGTCAATTTTGAAGCTTAGCTTAGCAGGGTACAGAATTCTGGGCTGCAAATTGTTCTGTTTAAGTAGATTAAAGGTAGATGACCATTGTCTTCTTCCTTGGAAAGTTTCATTAGAGAAGTCTGCGGTCACTCTGATGGATTTGCCCCTGTAGGTCAACTGGCGCTTACTTCTGGAAGCTTGCAGAATCTTTTCTTTTGTCTTGACTTTGGACAGGTTCATCACAATGTGTCTTTGAGAAGCTCGGTTAGAGTTGAGGCGACCTGGGGTCCGATAGCCCTCTGAAAGCAGTGTGTCAGAATCTTTGGTGATGTTTGGGAAATTTTCTTTTATAATATTCTCTAGTATGGCTTCCATTCCTCTGGGGCATTCTTCTTCCAGTTCTGGAATTCCTATAACTCGTATGTTGGAACGCTTCATAAAGTCCATAATTGTGACAGTGAACGTTCTGCTTTCTCTCTCTTCTTTTCTGCCTCTTTTACTATCTGAGTTATCTCAAAAACTTTGTCTTCTACCTCTGAAATTCTTTCTTCTGCATGGTCTAACCTGTTGCTGATACTTTCCATTGCATCTTTAAGTTCCCTGATTGACTGTTTCATTTCCTTCAGCTCTGCTATATCCTTTTTATTTTCTTCATATAATTCATCTCTTATATGATTCTGTTTTTGGATTTCCTTTTGGTTATTTTCCACTTTATTAGCAGTTTCCTTCATTGTTTCCATCATTTCTTTCATTGTTTTCAACATGTGTATTCTAAATTCCCTTTCTGTCATTCCTAACATTTCTGTATAGGTGGAATCCTCTTCAGTAGCTACCTCATGCTCCCTTGGCGGGGTTGTTCTGGACTGGTTCTTCATGTTGCCTGGAGTTTTCTGCTGATTCTTCCTCATGGGTGATTTCTTTTATCTGTTTCCTTGCCCTAATTTTCCTTTCACTTCCTCTTGCTCTTTAAGTTCTCGTGCCTGTGGATTAAGGGTTACAGGACCAGAAGGGTGAGAAGGTTGAAGAGCAAAAAAGGGATGAAAGAAAGGAGGACCGAGTGATAAGAAAAAAAAAGAAAAGAAAACTAGAGAAAGGAGAGCGGGTGGGTAAAAGGAATATTGACAAAAAGAAGAGAGGCACAGAAAGAGGGAGACAGAGCAATATAGGTGTACAGTAGGGTACTTTGATACAACCTTAAAAAAAAAAAAAAAACGCCTTCTGGGGGTGCCCAGTGGGGTCGTTCCCTTGAGGTCAGCAGCTCTTTGCTAACCTGATCAGACACAGTACCCCACCTCCACCAAGTAGAGAGGAAAGACAAAAATGCTATAAATCAAACCAATACAAGCAAACAGAAAACTTTACAGGATAAAATTAGCTGGAAAAACCAAATAATAGCAGTAGAAACACTAATAAAAATGAAGTTCTAATTATTGAAATAGGCAGCAATGGGAAATTATAATTAAACTAGAAAAATTGAGAAAGAAAAAGGATCTGTATGGAAAAGGTTGAACTTAAAAAACAAAACAACAATCCACAACATCAAAATAAACAATAAAAAACAACCAAACCAAAAAAAAAAAAAAAAACACAACCAAAAACAAAGCAGTATGTATATGTTATTGAATATTGTCTGGGCAACTCGTGGTCTTCTGGGGTATGAGATGTTAATCACAGTTCTGATATGACTGGAGGCTGCTAGTTTCTCAAACCCCAGCAGGTAGACACCCTAAATCTCTCTTCAGCCTACTTAAAAGGCACTTTGAACTTGTTCACTTACTGAGCAGAAGCTTTCTCAGGGAAGTGCTTGTCGCTGGAATCACTGCTGAAGTGGCTATCCACTTACCCTGTGTGTCAAAACTGGTCTCCCTCTGCCCCCGAGGGTTAGGGCTGCAAGGAGGCTCAGACCCCGCCCTTAGGCTACTTGGTTGCTGGGTTACCAGCTCCCACCCAATTCCAGCTCTGCGACCCTGAGGGCGGAGCTTGCCGGGGCAGATAGCTCACAATGTCTGCCTGTGACCCAGAGCCAAACACTATTAGCTCCGTCTGGCTCAGTGGCTCAGACTGGGGCCTTAGACAAAGGCCAAAGTTCTCCTGAGCCCACTCAGGCTCTCCCCAAGGCAGTTCAGCTGAGTGCCAAGTCCAAACACACCAAAACAGTTCACAGGTAAGGCCTTTCTGGTTTGCAGTCTCGCTGCTACTGAACTTACAGTTGCGGGCGGGTTTAGACGGATTGAACACATGCGACCACTTGCCGGTTTTCCACTGTTTTAGTCCTCCTCTTGGGGTCCAGAAGTCTCTCGCTGACTCCCTGTATCCTCTCAGGGGTGATGATAGGCAGATCCCACCAGCCAGAGATGCCTGGAGTCCTATATCCCCAGACTCACGGTGCCCAGGTGCAAGGAAGCTGTTACTCGGCTGCCATCTTGCTCCGCCTCCCCAGTTTGGGGGCTTTTCTATTCCATGCCTATGCCCAATATTGTAACTGGCTGCATAAGCAATAAAAATTCTAATTAAAAAAATTTTTTTGTAGTTCCCTTGTGGTTCAAATTGCAGGCCAGTAAGATTTGCTAACCAGAACTTTGTAACTTTTTGTGCCAATGATATGTTCCCCTTAGAGTTTCTTTCCCTGAGGAACAGTGGAAACTCCTTGCAGATGTTGAAACAACTACAGAGCCTTATGGTGCCTTTGTCCAGGAAAGACAAGTGACCCACTAGCACAGATTGTGTCCAAGGATCCAGCGATCATGTGCCCGAGACTGAAAAATTGACAAATATTAACTACTCGCTCATTATAATGCTATGATCCCCACCTTGGGCAGGCTGTATCCATGGTATTTTCTTCATGGGATATATGTACTAGCACTACGCTTGTGTGCCCCACACTCTACCCCAAACACGTAATGATGTTCACCCCCTTGTGTTTTATTTATTTTCACCTCCATGAAACCCCCCCTTAACCTATTGGTCAGGAAGGCAGGTTTGAGGCAGTCTGTGCCTCCCCCTCCCAGCAGATTCATCTCCTGCAGTAAATCCTTACCTCCTTGACACTCTCCCTTTTCTCAGTAATTGGCTTTCTGTGCAGTGAGCAGCATGAACCGCCCATGTGGGTTTGGTGACAATATTCATGACTAAATTATAAGAGTGATGTGACTGATTGTTCACATATGAGCCAGATACATGTTTTATCCTAGACTGTGCTGTCATGTGAAACTCTGCATTAATAATATTAATTACATACTTTCCATCAGACAAATAGTGAACTTATAACAATCCTTTAAAAAAAATTACTTGGAGATTAGTCAGTCTTTCCTCATACAGTGACAAGGAAAAGGATCAGTGACTTTGTTAATCACAGATCTTGTTAACTCATTAAACACAGAAAAGGAAATATACATACATGATAGAAAAGGATTTATATCATGTGACAACTAATGTGCCTTAGAGAGACACGATGAATTTAAAGTATTGTTTGTTAATTTTCAGGAACAATTTTTTATTAGATCTATACATGGGTGATGATAGTGTTTTAAATCAAGGCAGAAATTTCTTTTTATTTTTACCACGTTAGGTGTGTCCCTTTTTACAGGGAAACTTTCACTATTAAATATTTTCAGGGGGCTGGTCATTTTTCTCACTTAACTTGGTTTCATAAACAGAATAATGATGTGTGAATGTGAGATTGAGTTTTTGACAAAAAAATGAAGTTCTCTTCAATGACACCCTTGAACATGTAAAAATTTACTACTTGGACCCCATGGGTGGCCTGTGTTCACTCTTAAAGTTCTGTGATGATCTGTCACCATGGTGATGTGATGATGTATGTCTTGCCTACCATTTCAACTGTGACCCGCAGTTGGGAAGCTCATACTTTAGCGAAGTCTTACTGATTTTCCCTTCATTTATATATTTAGAGTCCTTCAACATGGGAAATATGAATTCCTGCTGGGCAGGTATGCTTATACTGATCTTCTGATTGTGATTTCTTCAAATGTGCCCATTAGTGTGTGCTGAAAATCTTCTTTATTTTGACGTTGCTTACTCTACTTTGTGTACAGATTTGTGAATGTGTTTACAGTTTTGTTCAATTTCTAAACTTCTATATTTGACACCATTATCAAGTTGGTTGCTTTAAATTGAATCTATTTAGGAAAATGTACTATTTCCCCATGAAATGTTGTAAAGTCTTCCAGAGAACAGATACATAAAGAACACGCCCATACTGCCTCCTGACACCTAATACAGCAAGAGACAGTACAGGGAAGGGAATAAGGGGCCACCCAAAACCAAGTTGTAGAGCAGTCTAAAGCCAGAGGTATTTGAAAGGAAAGAAACTAAGATTGCCTGGTGGGATATCTGTGGGGTTGATGATAACGGGGTCACTGGCTGTTTGTGTGCTGCCAGGAAGGGTGGTGAGAAGGGACAGTGCTGAGGGTTGGGGATGGACATTCTGTAGAAAAGGGAAAGAGGGTATGTGTGGTCCTCAAGAAGGGGTCTGGGGTGGGTTCCCCAGTTCTGTCTGTGGACAGGTCCCTCTCTGAGGGCCTGGGTCTCTGTCCCTACCCTGTGAGATCTAGGGAGGCAGGGGGAGTTTGTCCAGAATGAGTTTGGAGAGGAAGGATGTGAGCAGAAATTTACACACTCTGTGCTGGTGCCGCCACTGCCCGTTCTCAGCCACGGCTGCTCAGACAGTTGCTCAGGTAAGTCGTCAGAGAGAAAGTGGGGACCTCAGATGTAATCCACTAAGCCTCTGAGGCTCCAGCCCAGTTGGCCACCTTTTCAGTAATTCCCATGAACTGCTCCTCCAGGCTGGGTCAATGGAAGAGGATGTAATTCATGGCATTGCCACCAGGTGGCAGTTGGTTTGGAACATCCAGGATTCTATGCCAGCTTGAGAGTCAAACTGACCACTGGCCACATCCAGAGATCAACTGGTAATGGGAAGGCTCATGCCAAGGCACTGACAGTGTGAAGATCCTTGGGATAGGAGGTCCGAACACTTGAAGCTGCCTTTCAGAGAAGCTTTGTTTGTAGGAAACTGTCACACGGAGGTCAGGGATAGAATCCTAGAAGCAGCCTAGAGGCTGAGTTATGCTGTGACTCTTTCTCTTGACTCAACACCCTCTTCCAGGGCATGAGCCTAGTGTCTGGACACTTGAGAAGACATGTGACAAGAGCTCTTGGCTCAGGGAATTCTGGCTCCAGAAAATCAACTACATTGTTATCCCAAATCCATCACTTATCAGTGTTGTTACTCTTTACTTCTGAAGAAAGTCACTTAAAATCTCCAAATTTGGGGCGGCGCCTGTGGCTCAGTGAGCAGGGCGCCGGCCCCATAAGCCGAGGGTGGCGGGTTCAAACCCAGCCCCGACCAAACTGCAACAAAAAAATAGCCGGGCGTTGTGGCGGGTGCCTGTAGTCCCAGCTACGTGGGAGGCTGAGGCAGGAGAATCGCCTAAGCCCAGGAATTGGAGGTTGCTGTGAGCTGTGTGATGCCACGGCACTCTACCGAGGGCAATAAAGTGAAACTCTGTCTCTACAAAAAAAAAAAAAATCTCCAAATTCAGTTCTCTAAACTATAAATTATGTGTTGTAACCCCTGCTGTATGTATCCCTCAGGGTAATGTTGGTATCACAGAAAATGACAGTCTCCATGAGCTAGAAAGCATCACACCTGTGATGATGGATATGATGAAGTAAACTTTCAACCTTCCCTGCCCTGAACCCACTCAGGATCCAGGATCCTTCCCTGTATTCAACCAATCTCAAGTGTCTGGCTTGTTATTTCACACATTTCAAGTTTGAATCCTTCAAGGCCCTTATGAAGCATTTTTCTTCTTAATGCCTCACATGTTTTTTATCATTGTTAGATACATCTCCATGTCCACGTCTCAAGACAGGGAACTTAGGAACAGAGGCATCTCCATGATTGTTCTAGGTCCATGCAGAGTCGGTAGAGGATTTAGACCCTGCCCTTTGGCAGCAGTTTCTGTGTCCTTGGTCCCTCTGCTCTGCTGCTGTTCTGTGCTGTCAGGTCTAAGGAGACATATTTGCCTACAGAATTAGGGTGTTGGGTTTTCATTGCAACCCACACACAAGTTGATCCTATAGAATCAGAATGTCAGATTCTGAAGACTCAGCTAAGAAGATTCAAGAAAAGGGGATGAAAATTCTTCTCTATGAATAAAATATTCTAATTTCTCTATGGTCATCTGCCAGCAAGATGTCTATAGCTGTCTTTATTTTAATATATTTTCCAGGATCCTGCCACTGGAATACATTATAAAAACTCTTTCTCCCCTAGGGACAAAAAAGCCACTTTGTGGTGGTTCCAGGAAGTGGGCAAAAAAATTCCAAAAGTGGCCACAAAAGAGGACACGCTCAGAAAAGAAACTAAATGAAGGTATGATTTAAAGCCAGGTATTAAGTAATACACATTCAGGTATAATAATACGGGTTTATTGAGTGTCCCATATTTAAGACAAATTCAAAAAATGCTATATATTTTCCCTTGTGCAATTTTAACAATATTAATACAATGAATGGTGATACTATTACAAAAGTAATGATATACTGGATTTAGAACTTTAGGTTCTGTAAAATTTTAATAGCATACAGCATAACATCTCAGTCTAATATTTAGAAATTTTATGTATTTTAAAACATGGCCTGATGTGAATTTTTCCTGAAATACTGACTTTTAAAATACTGACTTTTAATAGACCTTATGCAGAAGAATCTTACATTATCATATAAATTGAACAGACAGAGCAGAGCATTGGTGTTCCCCTCTCTCCATGCAGTTCTTTTCTTACTCACGGCCCTCACTGCTGTGGTGTGTGTGTTTCAGTGACTGCAGGTATATTGATCCTGAGGACTGAAGTAAACGTGCTAAACTCCTCCAGCAAACTAACAGACACAGCTTGGGTAAAACATTCACGTTGTGGAGTTCCAGGCTGTGGAAGGATGGAGGGCTGGCCATGTTTCTTCTGTGTTTACCCTTTCCGTTTGCTAATCTTTACCTAATTTTATTAAAGGTCAGTGTGAGAGAAAAAAGAACCTGAAGACCCCTCTGTGACATTATCTGACTGTGCCACACTCCTCTCATTTCTGTGGGTAAAACGTGACATCCACTATAAACCAGGAAGAGTTTCTTAATAAGTCACTGCTCCTTGTGCAGTGGTTCTGTCCAGTCAGGTGAAGGTGTGGAGTTCATGGACTCATCCTGTAAACTTCACTCTTTTATATACAGGACCTACTTGTGATGCCTTTAAACGTCATATCTCCAACCCAATATGATCATGTATGTTACATATATGGAAACCTAGTACTCTGTGCCTGGGTCTCTGTTATAATATTCATAGCTCCTCTTGCAACCTGGGATTATGTACACCTGACCAACTTCTTCATAAACTCCTGTCTTACTCTCCATTCCTGCCAGTGCCTGTCCCCTGCTTCTGCTGAGCCTGCCCTTCCCAGCTTCTCAGAATCACTAGGCTGCAGCTTGTGAGGCCTTCTAAGAAGGAAAGACCCTTCCTAAATACACAGACGTTCTGACCCCTGCAGGGGATGATACAGTATCAAGAACTAAAGACCAAGTTTGGGTTGAGGTTCAGTGTGTGTTGCACAGTCTGGAGATTTTGACAAACTCATAATGTCGTCCATCCCTGTCACAAAATAGTGTCATGCCCTGAATCTGACCTGTGCCTTAACTATTAATATCTCTCCCCTTTTGTGTCAATCTCTGCCAACTTTGGATATTTTTACTGTCTCCTTAGGTTTTCTTTTTTCTTTTTCAGAACTGTATGTAGTTAGAACCACAGTAGATACTATTTTGTCAGATAGACTTATTTACTTAGCAATATAGACTGAGTATTTTTCAGATTTGTTTGTAGCTGAATATCTCAGTAGATTTATCAGTGGATCAGTGTAACAGAGTTTAATGGTTGCTTCTAGAATGGACAGACACGAAAAAGCTACCATAACTTTCTTGTGCTCTTTTTATGTGGACATAACGTTTAATTTACTTGGTTAAATATATTAAGATTATGATAACTAACTACTATAATTATGATAACTAACTACTATAATACTATATAATAACTACTATAATATATAATACTATTATAATTCTATAATACTAGAATTTACAAGTGAAACCTTATTAGACTGCTAATGTTTTTGTTATTGTTGTTATTTTGAAAATATATTAGCTATTGATTCAATTTCTAAAACACAGGTCTGTTCAGTTTATCTATTTCACCACAGGTAAGTTTTGGTAGTTTCAGTGAGGACAGAAATCAGTCCACTTTGTCTAAGCAATGCAATTTATGAGCGTAGATATTCACGATTGTTTTATCATTATCCTTTTAGCAGTATGAGATCAGTATTTACATTATTGGTTCACTGTGTCTTCATTACCTGTGTTTAGTGTCACTAGAACTTTTTTAAGCTTACCCTTTTGAAGAATGAGTTTTAGCTTTGAGAATTTTCTCTATTCCTATTTTCCATTATACTGGATTCTGAAAGCATTCTTTTTTTCTTCTCTTTGCTTTACAACACACATCTCTTTTTATCTCTGGTTTCCTAAAGTGAAAGCTATATAATTAGATTACATTTTTTTCTTACTTTTGATACAGAATTGTGAATGTAAATAATGTCACTGAAGTATACACTTTATAGTTAAAGTAATAACTATTGCATATATATCACCACAATATATTGGGGGGGAATCCAACAGAAGAGATGATATATTCAGAAGAATAGACAGCTGCACAGAAGCTAAATGGCCTTGGAACATTTCAAGAAATAAGTGTCTATTGCCTCAGCTTCAAAATGAGTAACAGGAGTGAGGAGGAGTGGTGTTTGAATAATGAAGTGCATTTTCATGTCAACATATTTGTAAAATGAAAATTTTACCTTCAGTTGGTTGCCCTGGACAAAAGGCCTAGCTCTGCCCTTCGTTTCCTTCCTGCTCCTGTCCTTGGCCTTCCTTCTACACCACGGAGCACGGACCAGCTGCAGCTCAGGCTGTGCTGTGACCCACACACCTGCACACACTCCAGCGCACGTCCACATCTACACGAGCTCCCTGAGTGAGTCTCCAGCAGCACATTCACACTGACAGATCCTCTGTGTTCTCCCAGCTTCCCCAGAGCCTGTGGTGGAGGAGGTGACAGGTGCGAATTTGGAGGAGGCCCAACCTGCTGTGAAGGTAAGATTCACGTTCATTTTCAGATATAGAAATGTTTTTTTGGTTTCTTTTACTTTTTTTTCTTTTTGAGTTAAGATACGAAGTCTGACCGTGTACATTATAAATGATGTCAACAATTTCTTGGTGGAGGGAATGTCTAGTGAGAGTTTGTTGCCAACTAAACCCGACTGAAGATGGCATTTGAAAAAGACAACTTTGCTTACAAACTGTATAGTAGTGAGCATTATCCTCAGTGGCAAATTTTCCTGCTTGAGAAAGTTTTGCTGATGGTTCAAGATGGTGGATGAAAGGCGTCTCCTCATCAGCTGCTGTTGGGGAGATTGGGGAGAGTGGACTCCAGCCACCTCTGGATTAATTGCCCCCCCCAGAATAATCAGCATTCTGGGGCACAGTGAGATAACAGGGGACTGCAGTGGCTGAGGAGGCCAGTCCAAATTCCAAGACAAGGAAAATTAAGGAGAAGGAGTAAGCCAGAAGATAGAGGAGGGGAAGAAAGTGAACAAGAAGAAAACACATGTGAGGAGGAAGGAACAAGACAATTTTGTCAACACGAAAAGTCACAACAGGTCTCCACCACCAGAATACCATGAGGCCGCTAGCACAGAAAATCCCATTTATAAAAAAAACTAGGGAATATGAAGAAAGAGAATTTAGAGAAAGGATGGTGAGAATGATGACGGGAATTGAAAGAAAAGTGGAAAACTACCAAAAGGAAATCCAAAAGTTACCCAGAAAATGAATGAAACACATGATGAAGTTTGAAAGGATATATGAGAGCTAAGGGAATTGAAAGAGTCACTCAGGGAACTTAAAGATGCAGGAGAAACTGTCATAACAGATTAGACCGTGGTGAAGAAAGAATCTCAGAACTACAGGACGAGGCTCTTGAGTGAACTCAGACATTGAAAGGGGCAGAAACGGCTGGGCGCCCATATGTCAGTGGTTAGGGTGCCAGCCAGGTGCTTCAGGACTGGTGGGTTTGAACCTGGTCAGAGCCTGCTAAAAAAACAAACACACAAATACCTGGGTGTTGTGGTGGGCAGCTGTAGTCCCAGCTACTAGAGAGGCTGAGGCAAGAGAATTACTTGAGCCCAAGAGTTTGAGATTGCTGTGAGCTGCACTATACTAAGGGTGACAAAGTGAGATTTTGTCTCAGTAAAAAGAAAACTGAGGGGGCAGGAAAAAAGATTGTAAGAGCAGAGCAATTGCTTAGAGTTATTCTGATGTTAGGAATTGGACAAAAGACCTCTGCAAACAGGACACTGTAAGGCCTCATAGTGTTTTCCTTTCTCTCATTGCAGGTGGACTCCGGGGAAAATATCAGTTGTACGTGTGCTCCTATCAATCTCTTACTATGGATAAATCTAAGTAATATCAAATTGGCACTTGCTTGCTATTATCAGTAGAGCCTCCTGTTTCCAGCTACCTGGGTGTGGGGCAAGCAACTGATGGTGCATTAAAGAACTGTGACCACGATTGTTGTCCCTTGAACACCTGAGTTTTTAGATGTCAGGGATAGTGTGTGTGAGGGTTGGAAGGTATCTAGGAGTAAGTCCATATTCAACCACTATTAATGTGGTTGTCTGAGTGTGTGCATTCCTTGAAAACATTTGTACTTATAAGCACAGCTCAGTGCAAGTGTCACCTTTCTCAAGAGGAAAATTCCACCACCAAATCCCTCTTTCCATAAAGAACCATAAATCTGGTTTACTTCAGATGTGCCTGTGCTGAGGGATGACTGAGTGGATTTATGGAAAGAGGGATTTGGTGAATTAATTTTGGTGGTGGCATTTGGTGCAGAGATGAATGGCTCAAGGTGTTGACCTAAGAAGAGGCGCATGGGAACTCAGTTCCAGTCACAATGCTGATGCTCTGAGACATTGAACTGAAATCAACACCCACCTGAAATCAACACCCACCTGAGCACTTACCACCATGCCAAGGAATTCCAAGTGCACACCTGGATGTGTTATGGTCCACAGATACCCCCAAACAGTGTCCATAAATGTAAGGTGCTACAGTGATGACAATGTGCGGAGTCGCAAAAGGTACATTGAACAGCACACCTTGGCAGGACTATTAGTGTGAAGCGCACATAGAGCGATCTCAGGATTCCAATCAGCTGTAAGACTCTGAGAACTGAGAGGCCCACATAGGCCAGTGTAGGTCAGCATCGGGTAATGCTGAGGTCACTCTTCAACCCTTGGGTAAAGCAGAGATGAAGAAGGGAGATATTGTTTTGTATTGAATAAACGATTATCACAAGGCTTAGAAATCCTCAAATCCAGCATGGCACGACCTCCTAGGTTACTTCTAAATGAGCACTCAGAGGACAACATGGTTGTCAACCTGGTGCCCAAATGAGATTTCCTAGATGAACTGTCCTGCAGAGCTGGTTAGAGGGTCAGCCCTCACCACACACTGAACCCCACACTGCACTGGCCCTCTGCCAGAGCCTGGCGTGCGCATGAGCAGCAACTCACCAACGGAAACACACACCAGAGGGAAAAGCGTCACAGGATCAGTAGGGGTTATGTCTAAATGATAGGAGAATTCACCATTTTCTAATCTTTTTCATTTATCTTTATTGCAAAAGATTAGCAAAGAAATATCAGTGAATATATTACTCAGAATTGAACTGAGTCCCCCTGGAAAGATGACTTGTAGCTAGTATAATGTCTTCTAGAAGAGCTGACATAGACAGTAGCAGCACAGGGAGTTTCTGGGGCAGAAAGGGGGGTCCCCCCATCCTGGCAAGTGTCAGTAAGGTAGAGACATTGAACTTGCCTTCCTCATGGGCAAGGGATCCAGACGTGTGATTGAACACACAGGGATGCGGTTTTTAGATAGATTAATTGACATTTTTAGGTGGCCTTCAGTGAGACAGGAAACACTCTGTCTCTCATGTTGTCCTGATCCTCTCATTGGTCTTTCCTCTCATTGCACATTACATCAAGCACTGTCCACTAAATAACTCATGACCAACACCTTCAAGGCACTAAAAGTCACTCTGTCTCCTAGATCCATCTGAGGACCCACAGGACAAGATCACTGGGACCAGGGCAGATGACAAAATTTCATCCATGACCAAGGTCAGCCTGCCTGTCTTTATCTAAAATGAAATATTGCTGTCTTGTTTTTTACTTTCCAGTGAAAAAAATATGTGAAAACATGAATATGGTTTGAATAGATGTTGCATATGTTTTCTGTGGTGGGTGAAATTTTGACTGAGACTGTTAATGGCTAAGACCTGGTTCAAGGATTTGAAACATCCTTAAAAATTATGGCTTCAGTACAGACTCTATTCTCATGATACTCTTCATTAGCAAAATTTTTCTCTCTTTGGAAAACGTTTCTGTAATTGCCAATCAAAATGGACTTCAACGATACATCTTCCACAAAAACCATGCGCCTTTGGGCAAGAATGAGTTTGCTCTATTCTTGCTTTCAGGTTCCCTCATCTTCACCACCGTTTCCCATTTAGTTGTTTAGTGTCACCAAGTGAAGAAAGCTCCTGTGCAAATAGGAAACAGAAATAGCCTAATGCTCATGCTAATTTATTTATTTATATTTTTCTGTAATTACAGGTGGCCTCAGGAGTCAGCAGACAGGGTACGTATTCTGGGTGCTCTCACTTTCTGTAGAATAAGTTACATTTTAGAAAGTTCGAAGTGTCCACGTTGGCTTTCCAGTAGAGAGGAGGATCCGGGATTGAAGATAAAAGCTGGTTTTCAAACAAATATCTGTGGTGTCCCCATCCCCTGTGTTCCAGCTGCTCTGATTCTGTGTAGGGACTTTCTGCAGGACCACACTCTTCCTCTCTGTTTAAAAATGCTTCCGAAGGGTGGCACCTGTGGCTCAGTGAGTAGGGCACTGGCCCATATACTGAGAGTAGCGGGTTCAAACCCAGCCTCGGCCAAACTGCAACCAAAAAATAGCCGGGCGTTGTGGCGGGTGCCTGTAGTCCCAGCTGCTCGGGAGGCTGAGGCAAGAGAATCGCATAAACCCAAAAGCTTGGAGGTTGCTGTGAGCCATGTGACGTCATGGCACTCTACTGAGGGCGGTAAAGTGAGACTCTGTCTCTACAAAAAATAAAATAAAATAAAAATGCTTCCGAAAATAATAATAATAAAAGTCCATCCAAAAGTATAGAAGAGAGTGTGGAGAAAACTCTTGACAAATTTAACTTAAACATATTTCATGAATAAGACCCCCATATCTTAGCAGCAAGACAAACAATAAATAAATGAAACATGATCAAGGTAAAAATCTTCCGCACAGCTAAGGGTACTACTATAACTAACGCAGATAGCGTTCAGAAGGGGAGAAGGTATTTGCACACTATAAATCAGAAGAGGGGCTGATAACTACCATCTACAGAGAACTCAGATTAATCCACAAGGAAAACATAGGAAGAACCCCATTTATAAGTGGACCCTGGACACGTCCTCGCTGCTGATGTGTTCCAGGCCTCAGGGAGTTCCTGACCCTGACCCTGTGCCCAGAACATGCCCACATGTGAATGATTGGATCAGAGTAGCCAACTATTCTGCCAGGAGACACCAGGATATCTTTGGATCTTTAGAGGTGTGCTATCCCATGTGGTCCACAAGAGACAGTTGTGTCTCTGTGTGTTTTAATTAATTATAATGAATAAACTTAAAAATTCGCAACTTCTTTGTAATAGCCACATTAAGTGTCCCATAGTGAAATATCTGTACTCTAAAGAGCAGTTCTGTCCTGGCAGCAGACTTTCTGGGCAGCCAGGCATAGGGAGTGTTTGTTAAAGTCCTGTGAGTTAGTAAGTGTGTATGAGAGTTAGAATTTCAGGATGATGAGATTGGAGTTATGAGATGTGATGAAAGAGGTGGGGCAAGATGGTGAACCGGGATGCCTTTAGGCCGAGTTCCCCTAGAGCAACCTAGAAACGAGAGTTAGTCCGGTGGTTTAGAAGGAGACTTTGCTTGGAGCTGTGGCTTGGGGTGTACTGTAAGGCAGCAGGGTGCTGGTTCCTGTACATGAACTGGAGCAGCAGGGTGGAGAGCTGACAATCTAGGCATTATGAATTTGGAAAAATAAGAACAATCTAAGCCCTATGCCCAGCAGAAGCAAAGAAATTGCCAAAATTAAATCACAGATAAATAAAATTGAAAACAAAAAAATACAAAAAGTTAATGAAAAAAGGGTCGGTTTTTTGAAAAAAGTAAATGAAATAGATAAGTCTTTTGGCCAGACTAACTAGAAACAGAAAAGGAAAAACTCTAGTAACCTCAATCAGAGATGATAAAGGGAAAATAACAAGAGATGCCATTGAGGTACAAGAAAGCATCTACGAAAACTATAAGAAAGTCTATGCCCAGAAATTTCACAATGTGAAGGAAAAAGAGCAATATTTGGCATCATACCCTCTCACTAGAAGAAATAGATCTCCTGAACATACCGATTTCAAGCACTGAGATCAAAGAAACAATTGAAAATATCCCAACAATAAAATGCCCTGGTCCAGATAGCTTCACACCAGAATTCTATCAAACCTTCCAAGAAAATCCTATTCCCATACTGCAGAAATTATTCCAAAAAATTGAGGAGGAAGGAATCTTCCCCAGCACATTCTATGAAGCAAACATCACACTGATACCAAAACCAGGGAAAGACCCAACTAAAAAGGAAAACTTCAGACCAATTTTTGTAATGAATATAGAAGCAAAAATTCTCAATAAAATCCTAGCCAATTCACTGCAGCTTCTCATCAAAAAAGTCATATATCATGATCAATAGTCTTCATCCCAGAGATGCAAGGCTGGTTTAACATATTCAAGTCCATAAAAATAATTCACCATATCAACAGAAGCAAAAACAAAGGCCATATGATCCACTCGATAGATGCAGAAAAAGCATTCAATAAAATCCAGCATCCTTTTCCAATTAGAACACTGAAGAATATAGACATTGGTGGCACATTTCTTAAGCTGATTGAAGCCATCTACGACAAACCCACAACTAATATTTTACTGAATGGAGTAAAAGTGAAAGCTTTTCCACTTAGAACTGGAACCAGACAAGTTGTCTTTTATCACCCCTACTATGCAACATAGGGCTAGAAGTTCTAGCCAATACAATCAGGCAAGAGAAGGAAATAAAGGGCATCCAAATGGGAGCAAAAGAGGTCAAACTCTCCCTCTTTGCTGATGATATGATCTTATACTTAGAGAACCCCAAAGACTCAAACACAAGACTCCTGGAAGTGATAAAAAAAAAAAAAAAGATACAGTAATGGCTTGGTGCCTGCAGCACAGTGCTTACAGCACCAGCCACATACACTGAGGCTGACGGGTTCAAATCCAGCCTGGGCCAGCTAAACAATCATGACAACTGCAATAAAAAATAGCTGGGCATTGTTGTGGGTGCCTGTAGTCCCAGCTACTTGGGAGGCTAAGGCAAGAGATTGGTTAAGCCCAAAGAGTTTCTGTGAGCTGTGACGCCATGACACTGTACCGACATAGTGACACTCTGTCTCAAAAACAAACAAACAAACAAACAAACAAAAAAAAAAAACGCAGTAATGTCTGAGGGTATAAAATCAACATCCACAAGTCAGTAGCCTTTGTATACATCAATGACAGCCAAGGTGAGAAACTAATCAAGGACACAATGCCCTTCTCTGTAGCTCCAAAGGAAAATGAAATACCTAGGAATACATCTCACAAAAGACGTGAAGGTCCTTGATGATGAAAACTATGAATCACGGGCAGCACCTGTGGCTCAAGGAGTAGGGCGCCGGTCCCATATGCTGGAGGTGGCGGGTTCAAACCCAGCCCCGGCCAAAAACCAAAAAAAAAAAAAAAACAAAAAAAAAACTATGAATCACTAAGAAAAAGAAATAGCAAAAGATATTAACAAGTGGAAGAACATACCATGCGCAAGGCTGAGAAGAATCAACATTATCAAAATGTTTATATTTCCCAAATCAATCTGCAGATTCAATGCTATCCCTACTATTTTTTCCTGGCTACTTTTATTTATTTATTTTTTTCACCATTCACTGGATTTATACACCATTTGACAAATTTTCATCATACTGGTTAACATTGCCTTCCTAGCTTTTTCTTAGTTAATGTGTTAAGACATTTATATTCTACATTTAGTAAGTTTCACATGTACCCTTGTATGCACCATAGATGTGGTCCCACAAATTACTCTCCGTCTGTCCATCCTCCCCCTTCCCTCCCCTCCCTTTCCCCATATTCTTAGGTTATAGTTGGGTTATAGCTTTCATAAGAAAGCTATAAATTAGTTTCATAGTAGGGCTGAGTACATTGGATACTTTGTCTTCCATTCTTGAGAATGGCTATCCCTATTAAAATATCAACATCATACTTTCAAGACTTGGAAAAAAATATTTTTTCATTTTGTATGGAACCAGAAAAAAAAACTGTGTAGCCAAGGCAATTCTTAATAATAAAAACAAAGCCGGGAACATCAGCTTACCAGACTTTAGGCTGTACTACAAGGCCATAGTGATCAAAAGAGCATAGTATTGGCACAAAAAGGCATAGACATTTGGAACCAAATAGAAAAACAGGAAATGAAACTAACATCTTACAGCCACCTAATCTTTGATAAACCAAACAAGAACATACACGGGGGGAAAGAATCCCTATTTAATAAATGGTACTGGGAGAACTGGATATCCACATGTAAAAGACTGAAACATGGCCACACCTTTTTCCACTCACTAAAATTGATTCAAGATGGGTAATAGACCTAGATTGAATGCACGAAATGATAAAAATCCTCAAAGAAAGCATAGGGAAAACACTTGAAGACATCAGCCTGGAGAAAGACTTTATGAAGAATTCTATGGCAATTGCAACAGCGCCATAAATAAACAAATGGGACTTAGTTAAACTGAGAAACTTCTGTACAGTTGAGGAGACAAGAACCAAAGCAAATCAACAACCTAGACAATGAGAAAGGATATTTGCATATTTTGTATCAGACAAAATCTTGATAACGAGAATCTACAGAGAACTCAAATTCATCCACATAAAAGAGCCAACAATCCCTTATATTACTGGGCAAGAAAGATGACTAGAACCTTCTCTAAAGAAGGCAGATGAATGGCTAACAAATAGATGAAAAAATGCTCATTGTTCCTAATTTTTAGAAAAATGCAAATCAAAACCACCCGGAGATATCATCTAACCCCATTGAGAATGGGCCACATCACAAAATCTCAAAACTGCAGATGCTGGAATGGACGTGGAGAGAAAGGAACACTTTTATTCTGCTGGAGGAACTGCAAACTAGTACACGTTTTTGGAAGGAAGTATCAAGACTCCTCAAACAAGTCAAACTAGATCTCCCATTTGACCCTGCAATCCCATAACTGGGCATCCACCCAGAAGAAAAAAAAAATCCTATTACCATAAGGACACTCACACTAGACTGTTTATTTAAGCTGAATTTACGATCGCCAAAATGTGGAAAGAAACTAAATGCCCAGCAACCCAGAAATGGATTAACAAGCTGTGGTATATGCATACCATGGAATACTATTCAGCCATTAATGTCATTGATGCATTATCAGGTGAAGCTATAACAGAATAGAAAATAGAATTTGACGATTTGAAAGTCACTAGAAGGACCAAAGGACTCAGGAATTTATAAATAGGCAGACGTTTATGTAAAATTGCTCTACCATATTTGACACGTTTTAGAAAATAATGAATACCAAAAACTATCTGATTAAAAGAAGAAAAGTGAAAAAAAATATGGAGACTTCACATCTTTTGTATTAACCTGGATTGAAGTGTAACACATCGTTCTTAGTAAAGCATCACAAGAATGGAGAAGCAAGAATCCTCTGTACTCAATTCTGATATGAGGACAATTAATGACCTAGTACATGGTGTGGGGTGGGGAAAGGGGAGAGCAGGGACAGGAAAGGAGGGAGAGGGTGGGGGGGGTCACAGTGTGCCACCTTTTGGGGTAGGACACAGTTATAAGGGGGAATTTACCTAACAAATGGAATCAATGTCATCAAGCTGGTTCTTTGTACCCTCAATGAATCCCCAACAATAAAAAAATTAAATAATAAAAAAAGAGTTGTTATGATACATGGAAATGAGGAAGGGAGAAGATGTAAGGGGGATCCTCTCCCTGGGTGGTTTGAAACTGTGAGCCATGTCTTGTTGAAGATCTCTGACTCCGCAGAGCCCAGGAAGAGTCTGAGAACCCAGAGGAAAGGGCAGGGTGACTGTGTGTGATCCGGCTGACCTCACCTGGAGCAGGAGGGATGGGAGAGTCAGTCCCTTGGGTAACCTGCTGGCTCCTGTTTGTGTCTCTGCAGAGTGGACATATGATATCAAGTACCCCTCCAGTGAGGAGGAGGAAGACCCTGCAGGTAGGGGCAACGTCTGAACCAGGTCCCTAGGAGAAAGGGGTCCTGGAAGGGGCTGGGTCACTCCTGCTGCTTTGGACACTGAGGCAGGTGCATGAAATCCTAAGGGAAAATTATGTGACCTTTTTACATTGTAATGACGGGGAAATAAGAGCTAGTGTGTGTATTGGCACGGAGCATGCTGATTGTAGCTTCTTCTCTTGCTTTATTGGTGAATGGTGATCTTTCCTATCAGACTTGCTTTTTCTTGTCTGCCTCTTCCAAACATGACAGCCTTCAGCTTTCATTGGTTCGCAGCACTTGGGAAGTGTGCACGAGGGATTATAGTTTGAATGTTTGATGTTGAACCTCACTGGAAAACGCCTCCCAAGAAGCACCACCCTCCCCAGCACCAGCTGAGCCTGGAGCCAGGGATGGAGGGAAACAGGAAAGGGGACGTGCCAGGCACAGGGGACTGTGGGGACAGTGGCTGCTCTGGAGGGACAGGATGGCACAGGTGTCCCCTCCTGGTTATACTTATAGAATTTTATTTATTTTTTTTTTAATTTTTTTATTAAATCATAAGTGTATACAATGATATGATTATGGGGCATCATACACTCACTTCATAAACCATTTGACACATTTTTATCCCAGTGGTTAACATAGCCTTTCCGGCGTTATCTCAGTTACTGTGCCAAAACATTTATATTCTACATTTACCAAGTTTCGCAAATACCCCTGTAATATGCACCACAGGTGTGATCCCACCGATTCCCCTCCCTCTACCCACCCCCCCCTTTCCCACTTCCCTCTATTGTTAAGTTGTAGCTGGGTTATAGCTTTCATGTGAGAGTCCCAAATTAGTTTCATAGTAGGGCTGTGTACATTGGATATTTTTTCTTCCATTCTTGGGATACTTTACTAAGAAGAATATGTTCCAGCTCCATCCATGTAAACATGAAAGAGGTAAAGTCTCCATCTTTCTTTAAGGCTGCATAGTATTCCATGGTATACATATACCACAATTTATTAATCCATTAGTGGATCGATGGGCACTTCGGCTTTTTCCATGACTTAGCAATTATGAATTGGGCTGCAATAAACATTCTGGTACAAATATCTTTGTTATGTTGTGATTTTTGGTCTTCTGGGTATATGCCCAGCAGAGGAATTACAGGATTGAATGGCAGATCTATTTTTAGATCTCTGAGTGTTCTCCATATATCCCTCCAAAAGGAATGTATTAATTTGCATTCCCACCAGCAGTGCAGAAGTGTTCCCTTTTCTCCGCATCCACGCCAACATCTCTGGTCTTGAGATTTTGTGATATAGGCTAGTCTCATTGGAGTTAGATGATATCTCAAAGTAGTTTTGATTTGCATTTCTCTGATGATTAAAGATGATGAGCATTTTTTCATATGTCTGAAGGCCGTGCGCCTGTCTTCTTCAGAGAAGTTTCTCTTCAAATCCCTTGCCCAGCCTGCGATGGGATCCCTTGTTTTTTTCTTGCTGATGCGTTTGAGTTCTCTGTGGATTCTGGTTATTAAACCTTTGTCAGAGTTATACCCTGCAAATATCTTCTCCCATTCTGAGGGCTGTCTGCTTGCTCTGCTTACTGTGTTCTTAGCTGTGCAGAAGCTTTTTAGTTTGATCAAGTCCCAGTAGTGTATTTTTGAAGCTGCTTCAATTGCCCGGGGGGTTCTCCTCATGAAATACTCACCCAGACCAATTTCTTCAAGGGTTTTCCCTGCATTCTCCTCTAGTATTTTTATAGTTTCATGTCTTAAGTTTAAATCTTTAATCCAATGAGAGTCTATCTTAGTTAATGGTGAAAGGTGTGGGTCTAATTTCAGTCTTCTGCAGGTTGCCAGCCAGTTCACCCAGCACCATTTGTTAAATAGGGAATCTTTTCCCCACTGAATGTTTTTAATTGGCTTGTCAAAAATCAAATAGCGGTAAGTAGCTGGATTCATCTCTTGGTTCTCTATTCTATTCCAGATATCTACTTCTCTGTTTTTGTGCCAATACCATGCTGTTTTGATCACTATCGATTTGTAGTAAAGTCTGAGGTCTGGTAGTGTGATTCCTCCTGTTTTGTTTTTATTTCTGAGTAATGTCTTGGCTATTCGAGGTTTTTTCTGATTCCATATAAAACGAAGTAATGTTTTTTCAAGATCTTTAAAATATGACAGTGGAGCTTTAATAGGGAGTGCGTTGAAAGTATATATTGCTTTGGGTAGTATGGACATTTTGATAATGTTGATTCTTCCTAGCCATGAGCATGGTATGTTTTTCCATTTGTTAACATTTTCAGCTATTTCTTTTCTTAGAGTTTCATAGTTCTCTTTATAGAGATCTTTCACGTCTTTTGTTAGGTAAATTCCCAAATAATTCATCTTCTTTGGCACTACTGTGAATGGGATAGAGTCCTTAACTGCTTTTTCAATTTGACTGTTGTTGGTGTATATAAAGGCTACCGATTTATGAATGTTGATTTTGTAACCTGAGACGCTGCTGTATTCCTTGATCACTTCTAGGAGTTTTGTAGTAGAGTCCCTAGTGTTTTCCAGATACACAATCATATCATCTGCGAAGAGCGAGAGTTTGATCTCTTCTGACCCTATATGGATACCCTTGATCGCCTTTTCTTCCCTAATTGCGGTGGCTAAAACTTCCATTACAATGTTGAAAAGCAATGGAGACAATGGGCAGCCTTGTCTGGTTCCTGATCTGAGTGGAAATGATTCCAATTTAACTCCATTCAATATGATATTGGCTGTGGGTTTGCTGTAGATAGCCTCTATCAGTTTAAGAAAAGTCCCTTCTAGACCAATTTTTTTGAGTGTTCTGATCATGAAGGGATGCTGGATATTATCAAAAGCTTTTTCTGCATCAATTGAGAGAATCATATGGTCTTTGTTTTTTAATTTGTTTATGTGCTGAATTACATTTATAGATTTACGTATATTGAAGCAGCCTTGAGACCCTGGGATAAAACCAAGTTGGTCATGATGTATAATTTGTTTGATGTGTTGCTGGATTCTGTTTGTTAGGATCTTGTTGAATATTTTTGCATCTATATTCATTAGTGATATTGGTCTATAATTTTCTTTTCTTGTTGGGTCTTTTCCTGGTTTGGGGATCAGGGTGATATTTGCTTCATAGAACGTGTTGGGTAGTCTTCCTTCTTTTTCTACATTTTGGAACAGGTTGAGTAATATAGGTACTAATTCCTCTTTAAAGGTTTGGTAGAATTCTGACGTGAAACCATCTGGTCCCGGGCTTTTCTTTTTAGGGAGGTTTTGTATAGTTGATGCTATTTCTGAACTTGATATGGGTCTGTTCAACATTTCCACTTGATTCTGGTTAAGTCTTGGAAGGTGGCGTGCTTCCAAGTATCGGTCTATTTCCTTCAGATTTTCATATTTCTGAGAATAAAGTTTCTTGTAATATTCATAAAGGATTTTTTGGATTTCTGATGAGTCTGTGGTTATTTTCTCTTTGTTGTTTCTGATTGATGATATTAGAGATTTTACTCTTTTTTTCCTGACTAGGTTGGCCAGAGGTTTATCTATTTTATTGACCTTTTCAAAAAACCAGCTTTTTGATTTATTGATCTGTTGTATTATTCTTTTGTTTTCAATTTCATTTAATTCTGCTCTAATTTTGGTTATTTCTTTTCTTCTACTGGGTTTGGGGTTGGAATGTTCTTCCTTTTCCAGTTGCGTGAGATGTCCCATTAAGTTGTTAACTTCCTCTCTTTCCGTTCTCTTGAGGAAGGCTTGCAGTGCTATAAATTTCCCTCTTAGAACTGCCTTTGCAGTGTCCCAGAGGTTCTGATAGCTTGTGTCTTCATTGTCATTTTGTTCCAAAAAATTGGTGATTTCTTTCTTAATCTCATCTCTGACCCAGCTATCATTCAGCATAAGGTTATTTAACTTCCATGTTTTTGTATGGGTATGCAGATTCCTGTTGTTACTCAATTCAAGTTTTATTCCATGATGGTCCAAGAAGATGCATGGAATAATTTCTATTCCTTTAAATTGACTGAGGTTAGACTTGTGACCTAAAATGTGATCAATTTTGGAGTAAGTTCCATGGGCTGATGAGAAGTATGTGTATTCAGTTTTGTTGGGATGAAATGTTCTGTAGATGTCTGCTAAATCTAAATACTGGATGGTTAGGTTTAAATCTAAGATTTCTTTGCTCAGCTTCTTTCTGGAGGATCGATCCAACACTGCCAAGGGAGTGTTGAAATCTCCAACGATTATGGAGCTGGAGGAAATCAAGTTACTCATGTCTGTTAGAGTTTCTCTTATAAATTGAGGTGCATTCTGGTTGGGTGCATAGATATTAATAATTGAGATCTCGTCATATTGAGTATTACCCTTAACAAATATGAAGTGACCATTCTTGTCCTTCCTTACTTTTGATGGTTTAAAGCCTACTGTATCTGCAAATAAAATTGCAACACCTGCTTTTTTCTGATTACCATTTGCCTGAAATATGGATGACCATCCTTTCACCCTGAGTCTGTATTTGTCTTTTAAGTTGAGATGTGACTCTTGTATGCAACAAATATCTGGCTTAAGTTTTTGTATCCAGTCAGCTAACCTATGCCTCTTTAGAGGACAGTTTAAGCCATTCACATTGATGGAGAGTAAGGATAAGTCTGGTGGAATTTTGGGTATCGAGTTTTTCAAAGGTCCAGTGGACATTTTTAATCCTTTCGCCAGTGTGGAAGTTGGAGTTTGATCCGAAGTTTCTGAGTGAGTTTACTTTTGTGGTATAGGATTGGGTTGGTCATTGTGGAGGATAGGTCTGAGAACATCCTGAAGAGCTGGTTTACTTATGGCAAATTTTTTCAACATATGAATGTCATTGAAGTATTTAATTTCTCCATCATAGATGAAACTCAGTTTAGCTGGATACAAGATCCTGGGTTGAAAGTTTTTTTGCTTTAGGAGATTAAAAGTTGATGACCAGCCTCTTCTTGCTTGAAAAGTTTCAGCAGAGAGATCTGCAGTTATTCTAATATTCTTACCTTTGTACGTTATAGTTTTCTTTCACCGGGCTGCTTTGAGAATCTTCTCTTTCATGTTAACTTTAGTGAAGCTAATTATGATATGTCTGGGAGATGGCTTTTTGGGGTTGAATCGTGCTGGGGTTCTGAAGCTGTCTGCTATCTGAATTTCAGATTCTCTAGGCATGTCTGGAAAATTTTCTTTCATAATTTCATGTAGAAGGGCCTCTGTGCCCTTGGCTGCCACGTCATCAGCCTCCGAAATTCCTATAACCCTTATGTTATTTTTTTTCGAATTATCTGAGAGCTCTCTGAGTGAGTGATCCGTTTTTGCTCTCCATTTCTCTTCCTCTTTGAGAGATTGGGAGCGTTCGAAGACTTTATCTTCAATGTCAGAAATCCTTTCTTCTGCTTGCTCCATTCTGTTACTGAGGGATTCTACTGTATTTTTCATATATTTGAGGGCTGTAAGTTCTTGTTTCAGTGTGTCTAAGTCTTTGGTGGTTTTGTCTTTAAATTCGTTAAATTCTTGAGACAGTTTTTGAATTTCTCCTCGAATTCCTAATTCCATTTTATTAATCTTGTCTGCAAACCAAATTCTGATTTCGACTTCTGACATCTCAGCCAGTTGTTTATGAATGGGATCTTCAATCACATCTGCCGTATCTTTTCTTGGGGGGGTTGATCTATTCTGGTTATTCATGTTACCAGAGTTTTTCCGCTGATTCCGCCCCATGGTTTACTCCCTTTGGTTTTTCCCCTAGGGTTTTATCGAGGGCCCGTACAGTGTTGTGGCCCGAGAAACTGGGGCCCTGTCTGGTGTGGTGGAGCAAAGTGGTTCTGTCTTGTTTTCAGCTGGTTTCTGTTCGATCCTATTGCAACTTCTACTCTGGCTTGAAGTCTCAGCTGTGTGGAAAAATCAGCAATTAAGTCACCCCGCCTGCCCACCTCTGGCCCCAGTTGGAAAAGGAGAATCAAACCTTCCTACAATCGCACACCCAGGGCACCACCTGAAAAGTCCTCAGTCTATTAGCCCAGTTCAAAAGGTCCGAATCAACTGTCTCAATCAGCACTTGTCTCAGGTGGAAGGGTTCAAGAGGTCTCTGGGAACTGGATCACAGGGGCCTGGTGACTCCTCTGAGACAGCTCACCCCAGTGCAGCGTGGAGTCAGGAGGAGCCACCCCGCAAACAGAGCAGTCTGGGAAGGTTGACGTCTCCTTCCCCTCTTTGCCCCTCCATCGGACCCAGTCACTGGTATCTCTGCAGATGGCTAACCCAGTTGCCTGCAGTGAACAGACACTCCAGGGGTTTGCACCTGCCTGAATCGCGAGGAAGTCTGCCAGGCCCCCGCAGACTGCCGCTATCTAGCAGGAGGAGATGGGGCCTGACATCTTTGAGTGTTTGATGCAGGTGATGGGAAGGAGGTGTTCACTGAGGCTTAGCCCCGTCCCTGATGGATGCTGCTAACAGAACAGAACAGAACAGACAACTTTGTGAGGTTCTGTCTCTGTTCCTGTCGTTGCCTACAGGAGACGGGCTGTTTTGAGTTCAAACGTCTTTGCTGCTGGAGAATTGCGTCTGAACACCTCTCTGGGTCGGCCCCGCCCTGGAGGCTTCTGGGTTTGTGAGCCGTGACACCGGTGGCCTCCTCTGGTTGCCCAGGGAGACAGGGGGTGTGGCCTCAGAATATCCAGAAGTGAGCGTTCTGCCGTTAAAGAAAAAACGGCTGTTGATCTACCTCCAGGGAACTGCTGCTCTGGTGTGGGCACTCAGGCGACCCTTTTCTCCTCTGTCCCGCGCCCCAGAGTCAGCACTGAGCGGCCGCAGTTTGTGCTGGGTCCACACCCCTTAAGAGATCCCCCAAGAATCAGAACTCTTGGGGGATGGGCCCCCAGACCGGATTGGGAGTGGGACAGGGGGAAGCTAGAGTTTCATTCAGTTTCACGCAATACTACGGTCCGGGGAGGGCTCCTGCACTGCACCGCAGGGAAGTGCCGCCAAGGCTTGATTTTCCCTCAGCAGAGTGCCCTCTCCTCGCTCACGTATCCCAGAGTCAGCGCTGACCTGACGCAGCTCAGGCACTGTGCACTCCCCTCGAGAAATCACCCAAGGAGCCGAACTCCTGGGGGATAGGCCCTCAGACCCCGAGTGAGAGTAGGGGTTCTCAGCTCTCAGCGGGGAGGCCAGAGTCTTATTCAGTCTTGGGCCCCGTATGCCCGGGGAGGGTTGGTGCACTGCACCGCAGGGAAGTGCCGCGAGGCGTGACTCCCCCTCAGCCCGGTGCCCTCTCCTCACTCGGCGCGCCTCAGAGTCAATGCTGACCAGTCGCAACTCGGGGACTGTCCACTCCCCTTGAGAAATCACCCAAGGATCCGAAGTCCTGGGGGACAGGCCTCCAGACCTCAGTGGGCGGGAGGGGAGCGCCGGGGATTCAGGGTTGCCGGCAAAGGATTCCCAAAGTTTTATTCAGCCCTATGTCCGGCAGGAGAACGCCACGGCACCCCAGTAGGGGAGGTAGGTCCAGTTTTTAGAAGGTCTCTCCCGTGGAGTGTAGTGGGAGGGGCTTTAATTTCTGCCCACTTGTTCAATTGTGGGGCTACAGAGCCGGTCTCATGGGGGAGGGGGACTCCCGTCCGCTTGGTGGTGGATTTTGTACCTTTTGTTTGCGTCCTTGTGATCACAACTTGCCTCAGCGGTGTTGATGTGCGTTCTTCAGCCTTCTCTCTTGGTGAGGCTCAAGTTCACCAGGATACTTACTAAATTCCTGTCCCTTAACTCTCCTTCTGGACGGGAGCCTTTGTTGAAAGCTGGCTTCAGTCCGCCATCTTGTCTCTCCCTCACTTATAGAATTTTAACTGCTTAAAGGGGCCCTGGAGATCCACAGGCCATTTCTCACTACAGGGGTGAAGTTATGAGGCTCTGAGACAAGTCTGCAGAGATGAGGAAGACTTGACTCTGTCATTGGCTATAAAATAGCAGCAGTAGCACAGTCCACTTCTTAACCTGAAAGCTAACTCTACTTTTTCTTTTCCCAAGGCCACCAGATCATAGTTATTGCCCTGGTCCATGCCGAGGCAGGGTGCTCAGATGAAGAGGAGGAGAGCAACCTGAAAAGTAATCTAGTTCCTGTTTGCATCTCTTTTGTATTCTATTTCCCACACACCAGCTCCTCCTGGTGGCTCTTCCCCACTCCCTCTTTCCCTTTCTGACTCCCTGAAGGAACTGATCTCAAGAAAGTGCAGCTGTACAAGTGAATTAGAGGCTTCTATTGTTGGTTCCCGGAAAACGAGTCACAGAGATCTAGAGATGGGGCAGTGAAGCATAGGACGTGCAGTGACATTCAGTTTAACTTTATCTTTGCCTAGATAGAAAACTTGAGGTTGATTCCCGGAGCAGCTCGGCCTTGGCTCAGAGGCGAGTGTCGGTCGCTGTGTGGGAGACACCTGTCCCCGACACCAAGACAACCAGCCCTCTCCCTCGCCCCAGCGGCGGGAGAGCGTGTCCGGCCGGCCGGGCCCTCCCTCACCTCCCCTTTCCCCGCAGCCTCCGCCCCACCAGGCCTGGCCCGGACTCCCGAGCTCCGGCCTCCTCCTCCTTCTCGTGTCACCACCTCCACCAGGCTCAGCAGCCCCGCCTGTCGCTTCTCTTCCCAATTTGAGAAGCCAAGGAAGGAAACAAGGAAAAATGTGCCAGGAGGGCCGAGAACCGCTGCCGCGGCCCCTAACGCCATGAGCCTGGGTCCCCGCCGCGCCCGCTCCGCTCCGACCACAGTCGCCGCCGAGGCCCCCGTTGATGCGGCAGAGCTCCCCCAACGCTGCCGCCACCGCCTCCGCCTCAGACATGGACAGGAACAGCGGCACCAGCAGCTCCTCCGCCTCTTCCTGCAGCAGCAAAGGGCAACAGCCGCCCCGCTTCGTCTCGGCGGGGCCAGCCGGGGAATCTAAACCTAAGAGCGGTAGCAGAGGCTCAGCGGGCAGAGTTTAGCCCTGCCCAGTTCTCTGGAGGGAAGATCAACCTGAACCACTTGTTGAATTTTACTTTTGAACCCCGTGGCCAGACAGATCACTTTGAAGGCAGTGGACATGGCAGCTGGGGCAAAAGGAACAAGTGGGGACATAAGCCTTTTAATAAGGAACTGTATTTACAGGCCAACTGCCAGTTTGTGGTATCTGAAGACCAAGACTACACAGCTCATTTTGCTGATCCCGATACTTTAGTCAATTGGGACTTTGTGGAGCAAGTGCGCATATGTAGCCAGGAAGTGCCATCTTGCCCAATATGCCTCTATCCACCTACTGCAGCCAAGATAACCCATTGCGGACACATCTTCTGCTGGGCCCGCATCCTGCACTAGCTTTCACTGAGTGAGAAGATCTGGAGTAAATGTCCCACCTGTTATAGTTCTGTGCATAAGAAGGATCTCAAGAGTGCTGTTGCCACAGAGTAACGTCAGTATGTTGTTGGTAATACCATTACAATGCAGCTGATGAAGAGGGAGAAAGAGGTGTTGCTGGCTTTGCCCAAATCCAAATGGATGGACGTAGACCATCCCATTCGTCTAGGAGATGACAGCACAGCCAGTACTCCAAGTTATTGCTGGCCTCCAAGGAGCAGGTGCTGCACCGGGTAGTTCTGGAATAGAAAGTAGCACTAGAACAACAGCTGGCAGAGGAGAAGCATACTCCCGAGTCCTGTTTTATTGAGGCAGCTATCCAAGAGCTCAAGACTCGGGAGGAGGCTCTATCAGGATTGGCTGAAAGCAGTGGGGAGGTCACTGGTGTCATGGCTGCTCTAGAACAACTGGTGCTGATGGCTCCCTTGGTGAAGGAGTCTGTTTTTCAACCCAGGAAGTGTGTGCTAGAGTATCCGTCTGCTTTTGATGAATAAACCACAGCAGTTTGTTCTCTGGACTCCCCTTCTCTCCTCTTGCTCTCCCTCTGGTAGTGGAAGAAGAGGCAGTGTCTGAGCCAGAGCCCGAGGGGTTGTCAGAGGGTTGTGATTACTCGGAATTAACAGATGACAACTTAGGGAAGGGACCATTTGTATTGTGTCCAGCCAGCGGGAACCTGTCACCAAGCCAGGCTTCACAAAACACCTGAGAAATTCTCCTTGTTACTACTTGTACCAAGCAGAAGATGGGCAACGCATGTTCCTGCACCCTGGGAATGTGCGCTGCCTCGTGTGGGAGTATGGCAGCCCGGAGCGGAGCCCTGAGAGGATATCAGCTACAGTGGTGGAGATTGCTGGGTACCCCATGTCTGAGGATGTTCGACAGCGTCATAGATATCTCTCTCACTTGCCGCTCACCTGGGAGTTCAGTATCTGTGAACTGGCTCTCCAGCCTCCTGTGGTCTCAAAGGAAACCCTAGAAATATTCTCAGATGACATTGAGAAGAGAAAACGTCAGCGCCAAAAGAAGGCGCGAGAGGAACGCCGTGGAGAGCGCAGGATAGAGATGGAAGAGAATGAACAGGGCAAGTATCCGGAAGTCCACATTCCCCTAGAGAACTTACAGCAGTTTCCTGCCTTCAATTCCTATACTTGCTCCTCTGATTCTGCTTTGGGTTCCACCAGCACTGAGGGCCATGGAGCCCTCTCTCTTTCTCCTCTTAGCAGAAGTCCAGGTTCCCATGCAGATTTTCTGCTGACCTCTCTGTCACCCACAGCTGTTCAGGGCAGTCCCTCATTCTGCGTTGTGAGTCTGGAAGAAGATTCTCCCTTCCCTTCCTTTGCTCAGATGCTGAGGGTTGGAAAAGCAAAAGCAGAAGTGTGTCCCAAAACTTCTCCAAAGAAAGATGAGAACAGCCTAGTTCCTCCTGCCCCGGTGGACAGTGATGGGGAGAGTGATAACTCAGACCGTGTTCCTGTGCACAGTTTCCAAAATTCCTTCAGCCAAGCTATTGAAGCTGTCTTCATGAAACTGGACACACCAGCTTCTTCAGATCCCCTCTCTGAAGAGAAAGGAGGGAAGAAAAGAAAAAAAAAAAAAAAAAACAGAAACAGAAACAGAAGCTCCTGTTCAGTACTTCAGTTGTCTACACCAAGTGACTCTACTGGCCCAGGCTACCTTCTCCATCTGGATTTCTTTCTTCTGTGCTTTTGTTTGGCTGCTGTAATTTTTAAGTATTTGAGTTTGAACAGATTAGCACTGGGGGGGAGGGGGTTTCTACATTGTGAGGGGGAACCAAGAAAATTTTAAATACAGTGTATTTTTCAGCTTCCCGTCTTTACACCAAAATAAAGTATTGACACTCAAAAAAAAAAAGAAAAAAGAAAACATGAGGTTATTTTCTTTAAATTAATTAATCAGTTAATATTGCTACACACAATAGTTTTAAAATATTCATGGATTGCCTAGTGATGTTTGGATAAATCTATCATACAGGGATCTGATTGCCATAATTAGCATATCCATCATCTCAAAGTTGTGTCATTTCTTTGTGTTTGGAACATTCACTAATCTCTTTCTAGCTGTTTGAAATTAACAATTGCTTTTAACTCCACTTATCCTATAGTGCTATAGAACACTGTTGATTCCTTTTATCTAGTCATAACTTTGTATCCTACAATAAATCTCACCCTATCCCCTCCCTCTCCCTACCTTTGGGAGCCTCCAGCTTCCTCTGTTCTACTTTTCACTTCTATGTGATCAGCTTTTTCTAGCTCCTACATATGAATGAGAATATGCCGTGTCTGTCGGTTCCTAGCTTATTTCACTTTACATGGTGTCATCACTTCCATCCATGTTGCTGGAAAATCACATTTTTCTTCTTTTTGGATAGCTGAATACTCTTCCATTGTTTATATGTACCATATGTCATCTTTTTTTAACTTGTAAAATTTATTTTCTTTCTCTGATGACTCATTGTGGTTACACTCAGTATTATAGTTTTTTGCTAATTACTTTTTGTTTTTAATTATAATGGTTATATAAAATTTCTACATATGTGATGCTTTGATACAGGCGTGCAAGCTGGATTCATCAAATCAGGTAACTGGTGTATTCATCACCTCAGGCATTTACTATTTCTTCCTGTCATTAACATTCCAATTTTACTTTTTATCGATTTTTAAGTATGCCCTACCTCATTGTTGAAGGTAGTGACTGTGTTGTGCTATCAAATGCTGTTCATTTTACGTAAATACCTAACTGTATTTTTGCACCCATTAATCATTAGCACTTTGTCCCTCCACCTCCCTGGTACCCTTCTCAGCTTCTGGTAACTATAGTTCTAATCTCTGTCTTCATGAAATCTTTTTACTTTAGACAACTATTTTAAATTGCATGCAGAATTTATGAACACCCTGTATTTAGTTTGCACATCTGAGTGAAAACATGTAAAGTTTGTCTTTCTGTGCTTGGTTTATTTCCCTTAGTGAACTGGCCTCCTGTTTCATGCATGTTTCTACAAATGGCAGGATTTCCTGAAGGATATTCCATTGTGGATATGAACCACTATTTCCTTATCCATTCATGCATCCAACAGTATTTAGTATGGTTCCAAATCTTGGCTATAGTGAGTAGTGATGCAATAAACATAGGAGTGCAGGAATCTTTTTGATATACTTGATTCCTCTCCTTTGTATATATGCCCATCAGTGGGATTGCTGAGTCAAACTTCAGTTCTATGTTTAATATTTTGAAAAATGGCCATTTTGTTCTCTATAGCTGTTGTCCTAATTTACATCCTCACGAATAGTGTATGAGTGTTCTTCTCTCTCTTCATCTTCAAGAGCAATCATTATTGTCAATCTTTTTGATAACTCAAATCAAATCTTCAACTCCCTATCTCACCAAAGGCATTTTAACTTTTGTGAGATATGTAGTTGTAGATTTGCTCTGCATTTCCCTGATGACTCATCATTTTGAGTGTTTGATCATATTCCTATTGGCCATTTGTACCTCTTCTTTTGTGAAATGTCTATTCAGATCTTTTGCCCATTTTTATGTTTTAATGTTGGGAAATCAGTGAGAGTACAAACAGCCGAGGTTCAACTGCTTGCATCCCTCTAATAATAGTGTACCATCGCCAAGGGTTGTGTCAAACACTTGGGCCCCGCATCCCTCTCCCTACCTCCCTCCGCGCCCCCATTCCCCTTCGCACATCATATACTAGCATCTATTGTCCTCATATCAGAATTGAGTGCATTGGATTCTTATCAACGCATATCCATTCTTATGATGTTTTACTAAGAAGAATGTATTTCACCTCCATCCAAATTAATACAATAGATGTAAAGTCACCATGTTTTTTAGAGGCTGAATAGTATTCCATGGTATACATATACCACAGCTTGTTAATCAATTCCTGGATTGCTGGGAATTCATTTTGTTTCCACATTTTGGCAATTGTAAATTAAGCTGTAATAAACAGTCTAGTGCCAATGTCCTTATGAAAAAAATGTTTGTTTGTTTTCCTTTTGGGTATACGCTTAGTAATAGGATTGCAGGATTAAATGGGAGGTCTAGTTTGAGTTCTTTGAGGATTCTTCAAAAGTGTTGTATTAGCTTGCAGTCTCACCAGCAGTGTAAAAGTGTTCCCTTCTCTCCACATCCACACAGCATCTGCAGATTTGAGTCTTGGTGATGTGGGCCGTTCTCATTGGGTTAGGTCATATCTCTGAGTGGTTTTGATCTGATAATTAGGGATGATGAACATATTAGCCATTCATCTGTCTTCTTTGTAGAAGGCTCTATTCATCTCACTTGCCCATTGGCATAAAGGATTGTTGTCTCTTTCTTTGTTGCTTAATTGGAGTTCTCTGTAGAGTCTAGTTATCAAGCTTATGTCCAATAGATAATATGCAAATATTTTTTCCCATTTTGATGGTTATCTATTTGCTTTCATTGTCTCCTTACCTGGTGTCACCGGGGTGCTGTAAGCTGCTCAGGGAGAGCAAGGCCAGGAGCAAGTTCAAATTCAGAGTGTCCTGGGTCCCTGCTCACTGACCTGAGATGCAGGTCACAGCAGCTGCTTCCTGCCAGGAAGGGAAACACTCGGAGCTCAACCCACCAGAGCCTCCTGACACTGGAGCTGCTCCTGGGACTGGGGACACAGACTGGATGACTGTGGGTGGGAAAGGGCTCAGACTGGATTGAAGCACCACCCAGAAATAAACTCTATACCCAGGAGCTGAGGCGCGATAAAGGGCCATCACAGTGGCCAGCACCAGGTGTAGGCCAGAGTGTCCTTGTCATACCACATCATGGCCTGGTTGCACATGTTCTTCTTCCTCCTCCTCACTTTTCTCCTGTTCATGGGATTTCAAGGCAGACTTTGGGGTGATCCCTCCATCCTCCTTCCTCACTCCTAACATGAATCTCTTTCTGTTTCAGGGTCCAACTCTCAGGCTGTGATAACCCAGGAGCCCTCACTGATTCCCCAGGAAGATCAGATACCCACATTCATTGTGACTAGTCTTTAATATTTATTACCAAAGTTTTATTTGTTTCATTGTATTAAAATGTTGTGTTTCTTATTTTTATCTCATGTATTTTCTCTACAATCATTTTATTTGCCATAGTATTTATGCTTCTTGGTTTTCCAGCCACATTTTTAGATTTATAAACTTAAAGCATTATTATCAATAAACATTAGAAATAGCAATATATCATATAGTCTAGAATGGTCATTAAAGTTATTTTTTAAATGTTTAAGAAACCTCCTAGATGTAGTATTAGAAGTAAAATTAAAAATAAAATACTTCACACAACACTCACTTGAGAGCGTAACATTCATTAATTGGTGTTGGTAAAACTGTCAGCTGTATTTCAAATCTAAATAGTAAAACAGTGGTTAAGGTGTCTAGAAAGGTCTCTGAATGCAGGGCTTAAGGATATACACCATCAGCATACATGGTGTAGTACCCATACTTTTGTGAATTAGGGAGGGAACAGGAATATATCAGTGATCTATCTCAAGTATAGAAAATACAAACCAACTTCAAGAAGAATTAAAAAAATTAATTAAGAAAGTTGGAGTGAGACCAAAATAAATGGAGGTAAAAATCATGTCAAATACTTTTACTTCATTCTTACATTTTTGGAGATTTTTGATTTTTGAACCATAAATATGAAAAAATTACTTAAATTTATAGTGTATGTGTTTTCAAATCCTGCCCAAACTGACTTAGTGCCTGTGCTGAGAGTATACAAATCAGTGGCCAGGATACCGGGGCCTCCTGCTAGAGATTATGTCATTAAATAATTTTTGTTTGTTTACCAACAACCAAAACTACACAAGCCACCTTATTCCTTGGGAGGATACCTACCTTCTACCCCACTTCCCAAATCAATGAAGGCTTTGGGAGACACTGTGAGGGTGTACATGGAAGAGCACTTCTGGGCAGGGAACAGCATGTGCAGGTCTCTGAGGCAGGAATAAACCAGATGTGGTTGAGGCAAAAGGAGTCCAGTGGAGAGAGGGGAGGAGATGAGATGGAAGAGCGAGCTGAGCAGTTACACGATTTCCTCCAACAATGTGACAAAATGGGGAAGCTTTGAGAGTCAGCTTTTGATTTCAAATATTCCAAGTGTCAAGTTTGTCTTTTATCCCTATATTAAAGGTAAGTCTCCCTCTCACCAAGCCCCGGTGAGAGCCAAGGTCTCCTGAGCAGGAGGGTCACAGAGTTGGAGGAGCAGTGATTCTGCTCCCAGGGATAGAGGCGATGACATCATGCACTGTTATAAGAGTTGTGACTATTGCCATTTTCTAATTTTTTTTTTTTAATCACTAAGGTCTGTGTTTAGAAGATAAAACACGCAAGTAAACAGAAGGCTGTAACACTGACTAATCTTGGAGTAACAGAGGAAAGAAATATAAACGGTTTAGCAGGACAAAAACAGTTCTCTCATTTATAATGAAATCCATTTGCAACACTTATTTGTAGTTACTTTTATGGTAAATGATATTCAAGCAATACTAATGTGCTCAAGCAAAATTTAGCAATTCCTGTAAGGCTTTCTGCTGTTCATCATCAAGCTGGGATATGCATTCCAACCATAATTCTTCAGAAATCTGTACCTGATGCACAACATTAGCTAAGCATTTGGCACAAGGATCTTTATAGTTAATAGTCTCATTAATTTTTCCTTCTGCAATTATGCTGATTATTTTGGGAAGATTAGAATTATTTGGACCAAATACAACAGGGTGGTTACTTTCAATTAAGTCACAGAGAAAACTCAAAGTCTGAATAGCTTCCTCTTTATCTTCATGCAGTGGAAGCCATGATAACCAGTGTGGAAGAACTTCATCTACGTTTACACAGTTAGGCTTGAATTTCAAAATCTTCCCTATTGCTGAGATACAGTTCTCTGTAGCAATGACTTTTTTTGGTTTTGGAATTTGCACACTTAATAACTTTTACCAGCAATGGAACAGCTTCTGAACATGAACGATAATCATCTGCACCAAACTGGGCCATAACTCCTAGGCCATAACTCCTAGGCCATAAGCAGCAGCTTGCCTAACTTCAGGGTTGTTATCTCACATATTAAGCAGCATTGGCCACCGAAAATATTCTACATATTTAATGAGGTTGGACTGCAGTGCTCCATGATGTCATCAAATATGCACAATCCCCACTGTCTGTCTGGCCATGGCCTACTTAAACAAATTAATTTCCATTAATTTACAATTAATGGAAGTAGCTGTTCAAACCATGGCAAAATCTTTTCCTTACAAGTACTAAATAATGAGTGCAAAATATCTGATACTTTGGTAAGAATATATACATCGCATTCATCTTCATCTTGCAGAGACATCTCACCTTGTTGATCATAGTTTTCTTCTTGTCTTTTAACCTGTTGCAATTCTTGGTTTTTAAAGTGCCCTTCAGGTTTTGCTTTCAATATGCTTCCCAGTTCTTCCAAGTGTTCATCATTAAGGCAATCATCTCCCATTACTTCAATGGACTTTGCAAAAGAATTCATTATTTCTGAGAGTACATCTGTATCTGGTTCAGTACCAATAGCCTTGATTAAGGGATCACATATAAATTGCCACATTTGTCCAAGATATTCTGAGCCATGAATTTTTCCACATTCCAAGAGAAAAGGCATAGACTCTGCTGCTGCCACTCGAACATTGTCATGGAAATAAAATTTCAGTAAAGGAACCATCAGCTTCACAACTTGTTCAGTATATTCCATAAATCCTTCCCTTAATTCCTTAGCATAGTAAACCAACATCTGGCAAGCAGTTGCTTTTTATTCAAGTCCTGAAGTTTTAATTCCAAAACTTTGCTGGTCTCCAAGATTTACAAATTGCCAGCTATCATCATCACTCATATTCTCTAGATCTTGTGTATCTAAGAGAGCAATATCAGGTTTAGCTGAAGCAGTCTTAATAAGAGTTT
This sequence comes from Nycticebus coucang, assembly GCF_027406575.1. NCBI lineage: Eukaryota > Metazoa > Chordata > Mammalia > Primates > Lorisidae > Nycticebus > Nycticebus coucang. Next base: position 2,420,045 of record NC_069797.1, read on the forward strand.
GATAACCAATGGAAGATATTGTTGAAAATCTTTTTCCAAGAATTTTACACATTCTAGCCTGTGCCAAAACCATGTAAGAGGTCTGAGGGTCGTCATTTTCCATATTGCTTAAGTCTGATTGTGTCAACAATAGCTGCATCACATTTGATGAATCTTGCATGATTTTTTCCTTCCCAACAGCAAGCTCAACATGGCTAATGCATGGGGAAGGAAGTGAAGAAGAAGAAAACACACATGAGGAGGAACAAACAAGAAAATTTTGTCAACATGGCTAATGCAGGGGAAGGAAGTGAAGAAGAAGAAAACACACATGAGGAGGAACAAACAAGGAAATTTTGTCAACATGAAAAGTCACAACAGGTCTCCACCACCAAATGATCCTGAGGCAGCTGCCAAAGAAAATCCCATCTAAAAAGAAGTGAGGGAATATACAGAAAGGTTATTTGGATTATGGATGGCAAAAATGATGAAGGGAATTGCAGACAAAGTGGAAAACCACCAAAAGGAAATACAAAAATTGACCCAGGAAAAGAACAAAACACATGATGAAATTTGAAAAGATACATCACTGCTCAAGGAATTGAAGAAGTCAGTCAGAGAAAGTAAAGATACAGTAGAAACTATCAATAACAGATTAGATGGGATGAAGCAAGAATCTCAGAAATACAGGATAAAGCTCTTGTGTGAACTCAGGCATTTAGTGGGGCAGAAAAGAAGATTGTAAAAGCAGACCAATTTTCTAAGAATTATGGGGCTAGTGGTCATAAAATTATTGGTATAGTGGTCAAACATATCAATGATAGACATCCCAGAAGGGGAAGATCAACCCAAAGGAATAGAAGTCTTATTGGAGGATATGATAACTTAAAATTTTGTGAGCATCACCAAAGATTGGCAAGCATCATCACATTCATTTTAGATGCATATCAAACTCTGGTTTATCTCAATAGAAACAGACATCTCCTAGAGACATTGTCATGATCCTGGTCAAGGTCAAAATGAAAATCCTGCAAGAAGCTAGGAGTAAGCATCAATTGACCTACATTGGCAGACCCATTATGGTGACAGCGAAATTTTCAGCTGAAACTTTTTAAGCTAGAAGATGTTGATCAATTACCTTTACCCTTCTTAAACAAGGAAATTTTCAGCCCAGGAATCTGTACCTTACTAAACTATGCTTCAAATCCAATGAAGAAATAAAATCTGTTACTGATACCAAACTATGCCAGCCACAACAAGACAAGCTCTACAGAAATATTCAGACCAATTCTCTGAACTTACCATCACAATGGATCTCCAGCAAAGTAGACACCAAGAAAATAAAGAACAAAACATAAGTTCTACAGTGGAACAAGGGATAAAACTAAGCAAAAGACTTTCAACAAATGAGTAGAACTCTACATACTTACCAATTGTCTCAATAGATGGGAATGGCTTGAATTTCCCACCAAGAAAGCACAGGATGGACTGGATAAAAAGTACAATCCAAAGTATATTCTATCTCTAGGAGTAACACATCTAACATCAAAAGACAAAGCAAGACTCATACTCAAGGCTTATAAAACAATATTTCAGGCAAATGGAAAACAAAAGAAAGAAGATGTCACAATTTTATTTTAGTTTTAGATACAATTGGATTTCAAGCAATTAAAGTAAAGATAGACAAAGATGGGCATTATGATGTAAACCTTAATGATGTAAACTCATTAAGGAACCAATATATCAAGAGACATTTCAATTCTAAATATATATTCATGCAATGTAGGTATAAGCATATTTTTGAAACAAACCCTTAATGGTCTGAGCAAGATCAATATGTATGATATTAAACAACACCATAAGTGCTGTGGACTTTAACATCTCTCAGACATAATCAGACAGATGCTCTAAACAGAACATAAAGAAAGAAACAAGGGACAGAAATGCAACCCTAGAACAATTGGAATCAAGAGACATGAACACAGCCTATTATCCCCAAACTAATGAGTATGTGTTCTTCTTGTCAGCCTGTAGGTCATCCTGCAAATTTCATCATATCCTAAGACACATATCGGACCTCAACAGATTGAGAAAAATTGAAATTATACTTTGTAACTTTTCAGACCACACGGGAATCAAGGTAGAACAACTCCTTCAACAAACACCTTCATTACCACACAAAGCCATAGAAACTAAACAACTTTATGAGGATTAAAAATTTGGATTGGGGAATAGATTAAGAAGTAAATTATTAGATTCCTGAAACATAACAATAATGAACCCACAAGCTACCCCAAACCATGGGATATTGTGAAAGCAGTCCTAAGAGGGAAATTTATCACATTAGATCCCTATATCAAAAGACAGAAAGAGCTCACATCAACAATTTAAGGACTCATCTCAAGAAAATGGAAAAGGAAAAGCAATCCAGTCCCAAACCTAGTGGAAGAACAGAAATAAGCAAAATTAAGTCAGAAATAAATGAATTTGAAAACCAAAGAATCATTCAGAAAAGTACTGAAATAAAAAGTATGTTGTTTGAGAAGGTTAACAAAATTGATAAACCTTTGGCCAGACTAACTAGAAATAGATAAGATTTCTAGTAACCTCAACCAAAAATGAAAAAGTGGACATAATAACTAATATCACAAGAGGTCATTTCTGATGTCTACAACAAATTCCGTGCCAAGACATTTGACAACGCGGAGTAATGGAACAATACTTGAATTACACGTCCTCCTTTGAGAAAGCTATAGATCTCTTGAATATCAAGCATTGAAATTGAAGAAGCTATAAAAAACCTCCCAACAAAGAAAATCCATTGGCCAGATAGCTTCACATCAGAATTCTACCAAAACTTCAAAGAAGAGCTTGTATCTATACTGCAGAACCTATTCCCAAACACTGAAAAGGAAGGAATACATTCTATGAAACAAACATCACCCTGATACCATAACCAGAAAAAAAATCCAACTAAAAAAGAACTACAAACCAATTTCACTAATAAATATTGATTCAAAAGTACTCAATAAAGTTCTAACAAATAGATTTCAGTTACTGATTAAAGCAAATACACATTATGATCCAGAAGGCTTTATCCCAGTGATGCAAGTTTGTGTTTAACAAAAGCAAATCCAACAATGTAATTTACCACATAAAAAGAAAGGACAATAAATACCATACGATCCTCCCAGGAGTTTCAGAGAAAAACATTTGACAAAATTCAGCATCTTTTCTAACAACAACACTTTAAAAAATAGGCATAGGTGGCACATTTCTTAAACCAATTGAAGCCATCTATGACAAACCCACAGTCAATATCATACTGAATGGAGTAAAACTGAAAGCTTTTCCACTTAGAACTGGAAGCAGACAAGGATGTCCTCTGTCACCACTACTATTCAACATAGTTATGGAAGTTTAGCCAAAGCAATCAGCCAAGGGAAAGATATTACAGGCATCTAAATGGGGGAAGAAGAGGTCAAACTCTGTTTGCTGATGATAGGATCTTATGCTGAGAAAACCCCTGAGACTCATCCACAAGTCTTCTAGAAGTGATCAAGAAATATAGTAATATCTCATGGTAAAATCAATGTGCACAAATCAATAGCCTTTGTTATATGCCAATTTCAATCAAGCTGAGAAGCAAATCAAGGACACAATACCCTTTACAGTAGCTTCAAAGAACATAAAACATTTGTCAATGTCACCATCAACAAAGGAGGTGAACCATCTTTACAAAAGAAATTGTGAAACCCTAAGGAAAGAAATAGCAGAAAACTTTAACAAATGGAAGAACATACCATACTCTTAGCAGAGAAGAATCAACACTATTAAAATGTCTACCCTACCCAAAGTAGACTACAGGTTTGATGCAATTCCCATTAAAATACCAAACCATACTATGAAGAACTTGAAAAAAAAAAAGTGCTCTGTTTTGTATGGAATCAGAAAAATCTTGTATATCAAAAACAATAGTAACACAAACAAAGCCCATGGAATCACTCCACCAGACTTCAGTTATAGTCTTAAGTCCACAGTGATCAATGCAGCATCGTTATTTGCATAAGAAAAGAGACATACACATATGAAACAGGTTAGAAAATGTAGAGATGCAACTGGCCTCTTCAATACCATCTGATCTTTCATAAACCAAACAAAAGCGTACACTAGGGCAGTGGTTCTCAACCTTCCTAATGCCGTGGCCCTTTAATACAGTTCCTGTGGGTCATGATCCACAGGTTGAGAACTGCTGCAGTAGGGGAAAAAATTCCCTATTCAATACATGGTGCTAGGTGAATTGGATAACTACATATAAAACCCTGAAACTGAATCTGCACTTTTCATCATGGAAAAACTATGGTGTGCATTGGCTAAAAGATTTCAATCTAAGACACAAAACAATAAAAATCCTAGAGGAAAGCATGGGAAAATCTCTTGATGATGCGGGCCTAGGGAAAGATATTATGAAGAAGAATTCACTAGGAATTGTAACAAAAACAAAAATAAATAAATGAGGTTTAATTAAGATAAAAAATCTTCTGCACAGCTCAGGATATGACAATTAATGAAAATAGATATTCTTCAGAAGTGGAAAAGATATTTGTATGTCATGAATCTGACAAAGATGTGCTAAGTAGAATCTTCAGAGAATTCAAATTAATCAACAAAAAAGAGGAAGCACTCCCATCTACCATATGTGTCTCTGTCAGAGTAAGAGACATGAAGAACACATTCACTGGAGAAGCCAGAAGAATGGCTAACAAACATATGAAAAAACACCCATCATTCCTAATTATCAGAGAAATGCAAATCAAAACCACCCTGAGATAACACCTAATCCCAGAGAGAGTAGATCACATCACAAAGTCTGAAAGCATCAGATGATGGCAAGGACATGGAAAGAAGGGTGCAATTTGACCCTCATGGTGGGACTGCAAACTAATATAGCCTCTTTGGAAAGGAGTATGGAGAATCCTCAAATAACTAAAAATAGACCTCCCATTTGATCCCATAATCCCATTTCTAGGCATGCATCTAGAAGAAAATAATCCTTTTATCATAGTAGATTTGCACTAGATTGTTTATTGTAGCTCAACATACAATTAATCAGGATGTAGAAACAATATAAATGCCCACCAACCCAGGAATGGATTAAGAAACTATGGTATATGTATACCATGGAATACTATTCAGGCATTAAAAAAAAAAAAAAAAAAAAACATGAAATTTTTGTCTTTTGTGTTGACCCAGATGGCGTTGAAGCACATTCTTCTTACATCCTTTTGGAAAGATGTTTGGAGAACACTTAGGGAACTAAAAGCAGACCTGATGTTTGATCATGCAATTCCTCTACTAGGAATATAACCAGATGACCAAAAATAATTTTGCAACAAAGATATTTACCCCAGAAAGTTTATCGCAGCCCAATTCATAATTTCCAAGTCATGGAAGGAGCCCAAGTGCCCATTGACTAATGAATGGATTAGCAAATTGTGGTCTATGTATACCATGGAATATTATGTAGCCAGGAAACAGATAGAGACTTTACATCTTTTGTGTTTACCTGGATGGAGCTGGAGCATATTCTTCTTAGTAAAGTATCTCAAGAATGGAATAAAAAGTATCCAATGTACTCAATACTATTATGAAACCAATATATAATCACCCACAGTTTCATACAAATGAAAAACACAACTGTAGTCCAGAATGAAGGAGGGAAGAAGTGAGAGAGGGAAGGGATGGAGGGAGGCTAAGAGGAGAGAGGGTATTGGTGTTACCTCACATATTGTGCACAATGCAAGGTATACGTCAAAACTATTCAGAGTAGAGTATAAATGTCTAACACAACGAATAAGTAAGTGAGGTGAAGTTTGTGTTAACCAGTTTAATGTAAGCATTCCAAATTGTACATAAAATTATGTACATAATTGTACATAAATTGTACATTGTACCCCATCAATGCATTAATGTACACAGTTATGATTTAATAAAAAAATAGAATTGAAAACAATAAAAAATTTATAATTAAGTATCATAAGAATGGAAAAGGAAGTATCTAATGTACTCAATACTAATAATAAGCCAGTACATGATCTAATACAGGCCAACACAAACAAAATACTCAAAGTAATTCTAGTAGGGGGAGGGGAGTGAGGCGAGTAGGGAGGAGCATTGTGCTCCCAAGTGGTGGGCATGATGTAAAAGGTAGGCATATGGGGCAAACCTCCTGAGTGTGGGACACAACTACAACAGGGACCATACCTAACTAAAGCAAACCTTGTAACCTAAGAAATTCTACCTTCATACTGATCTGAAATTAAACATAAAATGAAATATCAAAAAAAAGAGTTTTGCATTTACCAAAATGCATTCAATAAATCCTTCATAAACATCATTGGTTTTTACACAAGCATCTTATGTGCTTTGTTTGGGGGTTATTGTATCAATCACTGCTCCCCATCTGATTTTCTGATGTTAGGATTTGTACAAAAGACCTCTGCAAACGGAACAGTGTGTTCCGTTCTCTCATTGCAGGTGCACTCCAGGAAAATGTCAGTTGTACAGATCTTCATATCAATTTCTTGCTGTGGAAAAATCTAAGTCATACAAAATTTGGACTTGCTTGCTATTATCAGGAGATCTTCCTGTTTCCAGCTGCCTACTGGAGACAGGCATTGGGGCGTGGAGCAAGCAACGGTGCATTAAAGAACTGTGACCTTGGATTGTTGTCTCTAGGACACCTGAGTTTTTAGATGGCAGGGATTGTGTGCATGAGGTTTGGCAGGGATCTAGGGATAACTCCATATGCATCAAATCTTAGTGTGGTTGTCTGAGTGTGTGCATTCCCTGTAAACATTTGTACCTACCCGCACTGCGCAATACAAGTGTCATATTCCTTAAAGGAAAACTTCCACCACCAAATCCCACTTTCCATAAATCCACTCAGTTGTCCCTCAGCAAAGGCACATCTAAGTTTGTGTATTTCACCAGCAAATCCCACTTTCCCTAAATCCACTCAGTCGTCCCTCAGCACAGGCACATGTGACGTCCGGTTTACTGTTGTCACCCCTTCCATGCAGAGATGAATGGCTCAAGGTGTTGACCTAAGAAGAGGAACATGTGAACTCAGTTCCAGTCACACTGTTGATGCTCTGGGACATTGAACTGAAATCAACACCCATCTGTAGGGTGGAGCACTTACCAACGTGTCAAGGAATTCCAAGTGCACACCTGGATGTGTTATGGTCCACAGACATCCCAACAGTGTCCATCAACATAAAGTGACAGTAGTGATCACAACTCGCAGAGTAGCAAAAGTTACATTGAACAGCACACTTAGGGAAGATTATTGGTGTAAAGAGCACATAGAGAGATCTCAGGATTCTGATCAGCAGACAGATTCTGAGAACTGAGAGGCCCACATAGGACCCGTAGGTCAGCATCTGGTAATGCTGAGGTCATTCCTCAACACTTGGGTAAAGCAGAAACAAAGAAGGGACATATTGTGTGTTTGTTTGTTTTTTAATAAATGATTATCACAAGGCTCAGAAACGCTCAATTCCAGCAGTTCACAAATTCTGAGGTTACTTCTAAATGAGCACTCACAGGACAACATGGTTATCAGCCTGGTGCCCAAATGAGATTTCCTAGATGAACTGTCCTACAGAGCTGGTTAGAGGGTCAGAATTCACCACACTCTGAACTCCACATTGCACTGTCCCTCTGCCAGAGCCTGATGTGAGCATGAGCAGCAACTCACCAATGGACACACGCCGAGTATTGAACAAGAGGTCCAGAGGGAAAAGTGTCACAGGATCAGTGGTGGTTATGTCTAAATGATAGAAGAATTCACCATTTTCTAATCTTTTTCATTTAATTACTTATAACAATGATTAACAAAGAAATACCAGTGAATACATTACCCAGAATTGAATGCTGTCCCCAGGAAAGATGACCTGTAGCAGGTGTAAGTCTTCTAGAAGAGCTGAGCTGACCTAGACAGGAGCAGCACAGGTGCATCCAGAGGCAGAAAGGATCCTGGCAAGTGTCAGTAAGGTAGAGACATGTAACTTCCCTTCCCTATGGGCAGGGGGAGCCAGAGACCCTATCATTGAACACACAGGTGACATTCCAGGGCATCTAGTGTTTAGATAGATTAGTCCACATTGGTTAGGTGGTCTTCACCCAGACAGCAAAGGCTTTGTTTTTCATGTCTTTCCTGGTCCTCTCATTGGTCTTTCCTCTCATTCCACGTCCACATCAAGCACTGTCCACAAAATAACTCATGACCAACCCCTGGCAAGGCATTGACAGTCACTCTGTCTCCTACAGCCATCTGACAACATGGGATAAGATCACTGGGCAGATGACAAGATTTCATCCATGACCAAGGTCAGGCTACCTGTCTTTGTGTGAAATTGAAATATTGCTATCTTGGTTTTTCCTTTCCAATTAAAATAAAAAATGGGAAAACCCAAATATTGTTTGTATAGATGTCATATATGTTTTCTGTGGTGGGTGAAATTTTGACTGAGACTGTGTTAATGACTAAGACCTGGTTCAAGGATTTGAGACACCATTAAAAATTGCAGCTTCAATGCAGACTGTTCTAGTGAGACTCCTCCTTAGCAACATTTTTCTCTCTTTGGAAAATGTTTCTGTAATTGCCAATCAAAATGGACTTCAGAGATACATCTTCCACAAAAACTGTGTGTCTTTGGGCAACAATGAGTTTGCTCTGTTCTTGGTTTTTGGTTCCCTCACCCTCACCACTGTTTCCTTTTTTAATATCACCAAGTCAAGGAAAACCTTGTGCAAACAGGACACAGAATGGTGTAATGATAGAAGCTGATTTTCCAAACAACGATTTGTTGTGTCCCCTGTCCCCTGTGTTGCAGCTGCTCCGATCCTGTCTGGGGACTGTTGGCAGGACCACACTCTTCTCTCTGTTTAAAAGTGCGTCCAAAATTCTAGAAGAAAGTGTAGAGAAAACTGTGAACAAATTGGCTCAGAAAAGATTTTATGAACATGACCCCATGTTAAGTGCAGCAAGACTAATAATAAATAAATGAAATATGATCAAGTTAAAAGCTTCTGCAAAGCTAAGTGTACTACAACTAAAGCAGACAGCATTCAGAAGGGGAGAAGGTATTTGCATGCTATAAATCAGACAAAGGGCTGATAACTAGAATCTACAGAGAAGTATCCCATTTATAATTGGGCAAGAAACAGAAATGTCTCTGAATATAATGGACCAATGGCCAATAAACACATGAAAAAAATGCTCATTGTCCTTAATCATCATAGAGATTCCATCAAAACCACTCTGAGGTATCACTTAACTCCAGTGAGATTAGCCTACAGCATAGAATCCCAAATCTGCAGATACTAGAGTGGATGTTCACAAAAGGGAACACTTCTGCACTGCTGATGGCATTCCAAATTAGTACAGCCTCTATGGATGGAAGGAAGTGTAAATAATTCTCAAAAAATAAAAATTGACTTTCCATTTGATACTGCAATCCAATGAGTAGGTCTCTACCCAGAAGAAAAAGTCATTTTACCACAAGGACTTTTACACTAAAATGTTTATTGCAGCTCAGTTCACAATCACCACGACATAGAAGAAACCCAAGTGCCCGTCAGCCCATGAATGGATTGACAGACTGTGGTATATACACCATGGACTATATCAGCCATAAGAAAAGATGGAGATTTTACATCTTTTGTGTTTGCATGGATGGAATTGAAACATATTTCTCTTAGTAAATTATCTCAAGGATGGAAAAAAAATACCAATGTACTGCACACTAAGATGAAACCAATATATAAACAACTACATGTCTACATGAAAGAACAACACAAGTGTAGTCTAGTCAGAGAGGGGGGCAGATGGCAGAATCTTACTTAATGTGCACAGGAGGTGTTCAGAATGGCCCCTGGGTGAAGGGGTCAAATACAACTTCAAATTTGTCTCAGAAATTAAAACAAAGTAATCTCAACATTTGTACCCTCATATCAATCTAAAATTTAAAAAAAAGGGAAAGTGCACCCTCTGCAGGGAGTCCCTCTGACCGTCCTCACTGCTGTGGTGTCCCAGGCCTCAGGGAGAGTCTGACTCTGACCCTGAGCCCAGGACGTGCCCACAAGTGAATGATTGGATCAGAGCAGCCAACTATTCTGCCAGGAGACTCCAGGAGATCTTTGGATCTTTAGAGGTGTGCTATTCTGTGTGGTCAACAAGAGACAGTTGTCTCTGTGTGTTTTAATTATTTAAAATAAATAAGCTTAGAAAAATCCACAATTTCATTACACTAGCCACATGTCCAGTGCCCCATAGTGACATAGAGAGCAGTTCTGTCCCCACAGCAGGCTCTCTGGGCAGCCTGGCACAGGGAGTGTTGGTTAAAGTCCTCTGACTGTGTGCGTGAGAGTTAGAATGTCAGGATGGTGAGACTGGAGTTAAGAGCTGTGATGATCCGATGGAAATGGGGAAGTGAGAAGATGCAAGCGGATCCTCTCCCTTGATGGTTTGCAACTGTGAGCCCTGTCTTGTTGAAGACCTCTGACTCCACAGAGCCTAGGGAGGTTCTGAGAACCTTCAGGATGCAGGGAGATGTTATAGGTATTAAAGATGCAAGTACCCAGGTGAGGGCAGGGTGACCAGGTGTGATCTGGCTGACCTCACTGGTCAATAGTCGTAAATGATACTAATGGGGATCATTAGGAGGGATGGGAGAGTCAGTCCCTTGGGTAACCTGCTGGCTCCTGTTTGTGTCTCTGCAGAGTGGACCTATGACATCAAGTACATCTCCAGTGACAAGGAGGAAGACCCTGCAGGTAGGGACAACGTCTGAGCCAGGTCCCCAGGAGAAAGGGGTCCTGGGAGGGGCTGTGTCACTTCTGCTGCTTTGGACACTGAGGCAGGTGCATGAAATTCTAAGGGAAACCTTTTCACACTGTAATGACAGGAAAATAAGAGCTAGTGTGTGTATTGGCATGGAGCATGCTGATTGTAGCTTCTTTTCTTGCTTTATCAGTGAATGATAATCTTTCCTATCAGAGTTGCTTTTTCTTGTCTGCCTCTCCTAAGTATGATAGCCTTCAGCTTTCATTGGTTCGCAGCACTTGGGAGGTGTGCATGAGGGATTATGGTTTGAATGTTTGATGTTGACCCTCACTGGAAAACACCTCCCAGGAAGCACCACCCTCCCCAGTACTAGCTGAGCCTGGAGCCAGGGAGGGAGGGAAACAGGAAGGGGAGGCAGTGCCAGGCACAGGGAACAGTGGGGACAGTGGCTGCCCTGGAGGGACAGAATAGCACAGGCATCCATCCCTGGTTATATTTACAAAAATTCAACTATTTAAGGGGTCCTGGAGATCCACAGGCCATTTCTCACTGCATAGGTGAAGTTATGAGTCTCTGAGATAAGTCTGCAGAGACTGGAAGACTTGACTTATGTCATTGGCTATTAAATACCAGCAGCAGTTAGGTCCACATTCTTACCTGAAATCTAACTCTATCTCTCATTTCCCCAAGGCCACCAGATTGTAGTTACTGCTCTGGCCCACACAGAGGCAGGGTCCTCAGATGAGGAGGAGGAGAGCAGCCTGAGGAGTCTATTTCCTATTTGCATCTCTTTTGTCCTATTCTATTTCCCACACACCAGCTCCTCCTGGTGGCTCTTCCCCACTCCCTCTTTCCCTTTTTCCGTCTCTCCCTGCAGGATCTGGTCTTATCAGGCAGTTGATGTACTTGCATTCTTTTTTTTTTTTTTTTGAGACAGAGTCTCAAGCTGTTGCCCTGGGCAGAGTGCTGTGGCTTTACTGCTCACAGCAACCTCAAACTCATAGGTTTAAGCAATTCTCTTGCCTCAGCCTCCCAAGCAGCTGGGACTACAGGCACCTGCCACAATGCCTGGCAATTTTTTGGTTGTAGTTGTCATTGTCGTTTGGCAGGCCTGGGCTGGGTTCGAACCTGCCAGCTGTGGTGTATGTGGCTGGCACCCTGGCCACTGAGCTACGGGCACTGAGCCAGATGTACTTGCATCTTTAAGACCTATAACATCTCCCTGCATCCTGAGGAGCCTGCTGGGTCCTGCACACCCACCCAGAGAGCCCCTGCCCCCTCGCTGTCCCTCCCCAGTGGTCCCTGCCCCTGTCTGTGCTGCACACTCCTGAACCGACGCCTGACAAGCCCGTGATGTGCAGGGCTCAGCTGGGCTTCAGGGTTCTGCAGCTGGCACAGGGTTGGGAGCTTGAGTAAGATAGGAGGCCACAGGACAAGGTCCAGCTCACTGCTGGTCTGCCCCAAGTCAGCTAATGTAGGTCCAGATATTTCATTTGTAATTGCTTGTATTAAGAATTATCTTTAGAGATGTTTTATATCTAATGTTGAATTTCATTTCTTTCAACAATATTACAGTTTTTCTATAAAAACTTCATATAAAATGAAATTTATATGTAGAAAAGGAACAAAAGACAGGTAGTTCATAATAATTTATTATAAGGCAATAACCCTGATGAGCACCAGAAAGGTCCCACCCTCTCGTATCACCCTCATTGGGACTTATTGGTACAAATAACAGCAAATCTGGTCCTTGTGATATATCACATTCTACATCTTTCTTGGCATTTTTTTTTGTCTGAAGTTTCTTCGTTCCTCTGCAAGAGACCAGGGAAATAATATCACCTAAGGGCTTCCCTGTCAAGGTGGCACGCCATGGTCTTTTGTACCTGCACATGAATTGTGCTGAAGGTGAGAGTCACAGTTCAAAGTTCCCTTTCTTCACTTTCTTAAAGGCACCACTGCCTTTTTTTAGGCACAAACTGCTCTCAGAAATGTAAAGGGAATTATTGTCTTTTCCTTCTACATCATTTGTACCTGTTTGTCAATTAGAGCTCCAAATGCCTCAGTTTACAGACTCAGAGACCAGAAATTACAATTTTCCTTCATTGATTTGGGTCATTATTACCCACACAATTAATCTCTATTAGTATCATTTACAATTATTGACTGAGTACCTACTATGTGCCAGCTACTGCCCTGGTGCTTGGGAATATTTTGTAAAACAGACACAAAATATTTTACCACTTGTAGCAGAGGTCCAGTTTCCTGAGATGGGAATTAATCCACCTGCATATTAAACAAGTAACTGAGACAGAACAGCAGAAGGTGTTCATTTCCATGGTGAACAGAAACACAGCAGGGACAGGACTCAGGACAGCACAGGGCGTCTGTGTCTTAGGCCGATTGAGAATTTGATGAGGCTTCAGTGAATTTTCTCCTCCCTGACACACAGGAGCATTTTCAGCAAGAAGGCAACATGACCCACAATTCACACCACCCATCCTCCTCTTTCCACACTGCTTCCTAGGAGGTGAGGGGGCGTTAGTGGACAGAGGGACCTGGGGAGGAAACAGCCACAGTGTTTAAACCCTCAGCTTCTCCCCCCAGTGACTGTGCAGCTGTGACCTCCTATGAGGCTCTGTCCTCTCCAGTTCTCTAAGTCTGCAGGATGACAAGGGTCCTCCCCACAGAAAGATGGTACAGCAGCACCATTTCCCTCCGACAAATATCAGGTTCTAGCTGATGTTCTCTACGTTTATAATTAAGAGTAAAATTATACATTAGGTCATTCTCAGATCACCAGAACAATGCAGGAACCTCCACATGTTTATATGTAAGTAGGTCAGGACATCAACGTTCCAGATGACACTTTATGTTGGAATGAGTCTTATGCCTCATGGCCATGGCATCCAGGCACCTCCCAGGGCTTGCACCTTCCTGCGGCCCCTGGACTGGGAGGCCTGATGCTGGAGGTAGCCTTGGCCTCTCATGCTCCCTGACCTCCATCCTCAACAGCACCAGCCCCCTCTTTTCCCAGCTGCTGCACCATGGCCTTGGGGAAGCATCAGAGACACATTGAGAGTGAGTGCCTCGGACCTGGACAGTGAGGAACACCCAGGTTTTACTTATAATTCTCAGGAATAGTGCAGCTGTGGAAGTGAATTAGAGGCTGCTAATTGTTGGCTGCAGGGAACTATGTACCTTACGACCAAGGGCATGACACAGGTGGAGGAAAGGAGGAAAACGCCCTCTGTCCAGCAGAACGGTCTGTGAGAGCGGGAGAAGGTGGCCTTGAGTTGTTTCCTCTCTGCTGGGGTGAGTGTGTGTCATTTTGTTTATGATTTTTTTGTTGTTGTTGTTATTGTTTCTTTCCTGTGGTTGATTTTGCTGGAGGTGTTAATACAGTTTTACTTTTCCCCTTCTTGACTCCAAAGAAGTCCCTGGGGATGAAGAGACCTCTTTGGTGAGACACGGCTTTTTGGGTGACAGAGAAGTCATCACCGCAGGAGCAAGGGTGGGGCTGCCAGGACGCTCAGCTGAAGGGTCTCATTGCCACTCTGGGTTGCTGTGGTGTGGACGGTCCAGCATCCTAGCTGGAACAGCCTCCTCTCTCTGGGAGCTTTGCTGTGTGATGATCAGCTGCCTTTCGACTTGGCCAGGCTGCAGGTAATGCACCATTTGCCTACTGTTCACCCTCATTGTGGTGGAGCTGTGCAAAAGGACTAACACACTTGGTGTGTTAGAGACACAGTTGCAACTTTTGACTTTCTTTCGGGGACACAGTCTTCCCAAACCTCAATGCCAGGGAGATGATCTCAGGAGTTTGTGCTGGAGCCTGGCTGGGCAGCACCTTCCCTGTCTCTCAGGCACGTCCATTTTCACATCAGACTGTTACTGAGGGTCCTTGAAACTCCAGGAATGAAGAGAAGGGACTTTTATTACTAAAGCAGAGAGGAAGTTAGAAAGTAATCAGTATGCACCGATTAATAATAATAATAATAATGATAACACTTTGAATTGGTGCCTAGTATGAGAGTCGATTTACGTTCCTCACCAAACTTCTCACGTATGGCTGCTTCTTTCAGGTTGTCGTGTGCCCACTGTGAGATGTGACAGTGGTGGCCTGTTTTGAAGTATTTAATTACTGGCATTGTTTACTGAGAGAATTTTATAGCTCACTTAGGCATCTAATTTCACACAACATCTGCTATCGATGTCACTGAGTTAAGTATTTGGAAAAGACAGAAGAAAGCAAATGGAGAAAATAAAAATATGTATAATTCATTGCTATGGAGGCACAAAAGAGATTTGCCTGGACAGTCAACACCTTAGATGCTGTCGTACTGGCAATCCAATGTGTGCCGTATTTTGCCAAGTATCCTGGGCCGTCGCATCTGCCATCACCACCTGTGATCATTTTCTTCCTCTTTTGCACTAAATAATCAATTACAAGGTTCTGGGTTTTTCTCTGCTTACTCATTTATTGCTGGCTCAAGACCTTGCTTCCAATAGTGCCAGAATGAAGGCTCGAGAGTGTCCTTCCTCAGAGGTCAGGGCAGACAACTCATGGGTCACCAACAGGTCTCAGAACTGATATGGTCATTGACAATGTGTGTGAATGTCTGCTTTGAAAATGTTAGAAAGGTGTAAAAACTCACAGAGCTCAATGCTGCTGCAGTTTTGAGGCTGAGCCAGGCTCTCTCTGGGCTATCCCTGGAAATGGTAAGTGTCACAAACTTTCTAGAGAGCAATTTGGCACATGCATCTCTTTATCATTTAACCCGGTATCTCCTGCACGGTGAGGCTATCCTAAGAAAATGGTCAGCATCTGACGTATCCTAGCAGCTCGGATGTGGTGGACTGAAGTTGTAAAGAAGGATTTGCACAAAGGGATTCATTATGGAATTAAATGAATGCATAATGAAATGCCCCCATCAAACAAAACCATGGAAAGGTTCAGTCAAAAGGAACCACTAAATTAGAACAATAACAGAGCATTACGTGATCAAGACTGACGTTTACTGAGTTTCTAATGTGATAATAACACTGCCAAAATGTTAAGT
The DNA here is from genome assembly GCF_027406575.1 of Nycticebus coucang. Taxonomy (NCBI): domain Eukaryota; kingdom Metazoa; phylum Chordata; class Mammalia; order Primates; family Lorisidae; genus Nycticebus; species Nycticebus coucang. The sequence goes on from NC_069797.1 coordinate 2,435,939, forward strand.
GAAAAAAAAAGGAATATAAAACTATGTACCTTATGACCTTAACACAGATGCCTGGAAAAGAGCAGAGTGGTAAAATTACAGGTGATTTTAAACCTATTCTTTATATCTATTTTTCAAATAGATAACATTTTTTGTAATGAAAACATGTTATAAAGGTGTGTGTTAATGACAAACTTATTTTAAATATACATGAAGAAAGTAATATTCTTCAAAAAGATTCTGTTACTCTGGACAATATATAAAAATACCATTTCCTCTCTATTATTTTGATACCTACCCCCCTTATTAACACATGCTGGGATTTCTTCAGCATCTTCCCTAAAGAGAAGGCAGGCACCTTCTCTGATGGTCCTTGGGGTACACATGTGGCCTTAGTTATAGGTAAGACAAATATGAAACATTGGGCACCCTGACTATCTTTTTTTTTTTTTTACATATAGGTTCTTGCTCCATCTCCCAGGGTGGGGTGTGGTGACATCATCACAGCTCACTGCAAAGTCAAACTCCTGGGCTCAAGTGATCCTCCTGCCTCAGCTGCGACTACAGACGCACACCCTGATGCCGTGACATGTGGATAATTTTTCTATTTTTTGTAGACACAAAGTCTTGCTTTTGCTCAGGCTGGTCTCAAACTCCTGGCCTCAAGGGATCCTCCTGTTTTGACCATCCAGAGTGTTAGGATTACAGGTGTGAGTCTCCACACCTGGTCCATATCTTAATGGTATATGATGGGGTTGCATGTACACTCCAGGTCTGGGTGGTGCAGCAGAGCTATTTAAAGACACCCTTGGTATAAGGTAACTGGGGACTGAGGAGACCCTTGAGGTAGGCTGTGTTTCACTCTAGATCTGAGATGCCGAACATGTGATCTGTGGACATCGCCTGGAAGCTTGTTGTAAGTGCTGAATGTAGGACCAGCCAGACCTACTGGATCTGAATCTGGGGACAATAAGATCCCCAGCTGGGTCCTGGACACATGCAAGCTTCAGAAGTGCTGCCACAGGAGGCACCTTGGGAAAGTGGATGACGGGATTTGGAACCCTGGGGAGAGTTCACACATTCACCAGCACCCATTTTGGGAAGGAGAGTTTGGTGGTCATGGTGAGTGAGTTTCTGTCGGTGGCAGGGAATAGACTTTACCCAATATTTGTTACCTGCACCAGCCCGTTGGGTTGATGTCAAATCAGAGCTTATTTTGTCAGCTGTGGAGAAGTGGGGTGGAGACCAGGGGGAGGCCTTGCGCCTGATGCCAAGCCAGCTGGGTGACCCCTTCAGCAGCGTGTGGCTCTAGAAGCCAGGGCAGCAGGGGTGAGCCCCTCAGAGGGTCCAGCAGCGCTGACAGTCTTTGACAGCCCTGCTTGCCTTAGAATGATGAATCAGCCTGTCTTTGCTTTTTTTCTAGAGAAAGAAATTGACAAATTGTGTCAATTTTAAGTTTTATGTTCTTCTCTGTTGTCAGTTAAGGGCAATCCCCTCTAATTTGAAGTCTCTTTCTAAATATCCTGTCAGCTGCCCACGTCTTTCTGACATCCTGTGAATAAACCCCCTGAGTTGGAAGGTGGGCTGGGTGGTTACAGATGTCTCTCTTCCCACCGCAAGCCTCTGACAAAGCTCAGTGGATTGAATTTAAAGGTTTGTTCTTTAGCTGAGACTAGCATATTTTTCTGTTTAGCTGTTAACACTTTTTTCTTTCATAACGACACTTTTTTTTTTAATAATGTTCTTGGCAAAAAGAGAAAAAAATTGGAAACCTGCGTGTGAGTGGATTAGATAGCTACTACCTTGCCTTCTTGTCATAGGCCTTTCTGAGGGACAGGGGCATTATAAAGAAGTGGCAGTTTCATCCTGGTGGAGATCTGATCCACTCTCTGGGCATAAACCATCATTCTGTGGGAGCAGAGGCAGGGTGTATCCTAGAAAGGGACAGAGTGTTAACCCCCCCACCCCCCAGGCCTATCACCTCTCAGTGGAATTAGGGAAGGGACTCCTCCACTGTAAGCTGAGATTGGAAGATTTCCAACTTACATAAACAACCGCTACATGACACTGTAAACTGCATTTGCAGGGGAATCACTGCCCTGAGGCGTATGAGCAGCACTGGCCCAGACCATCCCCATCCACACCTGGTGGGAGCCCAGGCCCCTCTGGGAGAGCTGAGCAAATCCCAGGTCTGAGGGCTCAGGGATTCAGCTTCCCGGGATGGTTCCAGTTCCGATGGCCTCAGCTTCCTGTACACAGCTGTCTCCTTCCTGCGCCCTCTTTCCCTACTCTCTCTCCGACTGCCCCTGGGGTTTCACCTTCCCCTCCAGAGACCTATCAATGTCTTTTCCTCAGCACACGCAGTGCCCTCACGCACCTGTTGCCAGCTGTTACGATAATAAAGTGTCACCCTGGCCCACTACTGTTAGCAAGAAATGAGATGTGACACCACGCCCTTGACAGTGACATAGTTGTAGATCAGGGACTCACAACTCCAGCTGAGCCGACCCTCTGATTAGCTGTTGTCACCTGGGCACAGCAGGGAGCTGGGGCCTGGAGCCTAGGAGCCCTGGGTCTGGACTTAACCCTCCTGTGCTCGGCAGAGCCAGGAGCTGTGTTTCCCCTGATGTTGTCCGGAGTGTGTGTGGCGAACCACACTCCAAACCTTGTCGGACTTAGCCCAGTGTGTGTGCTGGGTTCCTTCATCACACTGGCTGGGGTGCACCCCTGCAGACTTGCACGGAGACCTGGGTCTTTCCACATCTGAACTGCAGCTTTTGTGCTTGAATTTTCTCAGGTTGGAGTCTTTACCTGATACTCACACAGCTGGCCATGTGGGAAGGGTTCCTCATTCCTCAGTGTCCCTGTCACAGGGAATAATGTCACACCACAGCACACTGCCCAGGGCACAAGTGCTTGGTGCTGAGACAGACCTGAGGAATCTGAGCTCACAGCTGCTGCTGACTTGGAGACATGCATTGCTCAGGTATGCGGGACGCATCTGAGAGCTGCCTTTTGCTGTCTCCACCTTGTCAGGAGGGTGGGATTGCATTTTCCCCGAGTCTCCATTGTCCGTTGTGCTTGTGGCACAGACAGAAGCACACTTGACATTTCATTCCAGAATCATGGCATGTTCCAGAGATCCCGACAACCCAGGCCAATGGGTGTCAACAGTGACCTCCAGTACACCCCAGGGCCCATTTTGTTTGAGAATTGAGAGGGATTCAGGAAGTGCCTATCACACCCCAAGCTTGGCTGAGGTCTCCAGGGATAAAAACAGGAATAAATTCAGGAGAAATAAACATGGAAATAAATGCTTCGTGTGTAATTTGTAAACACATGTAAAAATGCCCCCAAAGGGAGAAGGGAACAAAGTGACTCTGCTTGGGTGATTCAGAGTTGGGGTAAAAGGCCCCTGAAGGTGGAAGGGGCAGCCTCCCCAGACCTCAGGGGCTTGAACTGGGAAGGTTACTTCTCATCTGAGGACTCGTCTGGAGGTGTCAGCAGGGCTCAGCTCCACACGGGTGTGGTGGTGGGAAGCAGTGCCACGAGATCCCCAGTGGACCCCCTCTTGTCTCTCCCACGTGTGCTGAGTAAGGGAGGGGGAGGAGGAGAATGGGCACTGGCCTGAAAGGGACGCATCTCCCACCCACGTCTCTGGTCAAAGCAAGTCAGGTGATGGATGCCACCTCAGAGCACGGGAAGTATGACCCCGCCACATGAGTACGACCTCAGCACATGGCCAGAAGGAAGAGGAGAAGCCTACTGACAGCCACAGACACAAGGCCTTCCAGCAGGAAGGACAGCATGCGGACACAGGAGACCCGTGCCTGGATTGGTGCTAGGCCAAGGTGGGTTGACACGTGTCCTGTAGGCCGCTGCCTCTGAGCACAGCACACAGCAGCTCTGTCTCAGCGCCGGTAGGGCCCTGGGTATGAGGGCAGAGGACAAAAATCACGGAGCGAGCAGGAGGAAGAATGACTCCCCCCATCATAAGCACTCTCCACGGGGCCTCCTTGAGAGTCACAGCCGGCCCTTGTATGTCTTCCTGTCCCCAACCCTGTTGGGTTGTGGCTATGTCCTCACGGCTTGGACCCTGCCTGGCAGAACCTTGCCCAGCTGTGTGGGTGTTGAGGGTGGCTCAGGGACCAAGGAGCTGGCCTTGGAGACTGGCCCCCACCCAGTGATGTCTGGCTGAGTAACATGGGTTTGCTAATCTCAGCTGTTACTGAGGGAGGCTGTCCTGGCTCCAGGGAGCTGGTCTGGAGTGCCGAGCAGCCACGTGGCAGCAGCCATGACCTCAGCTGATTTCTGGCCGTGCAGAGGTCGGCAGAGGTTGTCCTGGTCGCTGGATGGGCCCTCTGGGGCCATCTCCGTCTGGGCTACTCTGAGGCTGGGTGTCACTGTGAACTGCAAGGGCAAGAGCCAAAGAGTGCAGGCCCCTGCACCATGCCCGGGTGCTGTCACCATGCTCAGGTCCAGTGATAGAGCACAGAGTCGCACAGCCACAGCACAGGGCAAGAGAATCTGGGAAGTGCCGGCTAATGGAAGCAAGAAATGCTGAGATGTTTCAGAACTCTATTCTTCCTCTCCAACTGTCCAGGAGCACAGGGAGTGGGGCCACACGGTCTCGAGGAGCAGGTGGTAAAGCCAGGGGAGAATGTCATCCGTGTTAAGATGAACATAGCTCCCCTCGAAATCAGGCCAACTTCTTACTCTACCCACAGGAAGAGACTATCACTCCCCAGGAACAAACCCATCCATTGAGAGGAAGCCATTTCTCACCATCTGGAGTGACTCCTCAAGCCCTGGATGTAGGCAGGCTGTGCCCTTGCCCCTGTGGCCATCTCTGCTCGTTCTAGCTCACAGGGCTGCCACAGCACTTCCACACAGCATCCCAATGATCAGCAAACACAGGAAAAATTAACGCTCATGTTGTATTTTAATCTATTTTACATTTATATGTCAACACATAGAAAATGTTTTGTTAATATTTTGTAAAATTGTAATGAATATTTGTAAATAAAGACACATTTAGCAACAACTTCCCATTTTCCCTATGTATCTATGGGCGACCTCTGGGACACCCAGTGGAGTCCCTGGGTACTCAAGACCACATTACCAGTGATGGGGACTCCAGGCAGAGCCTGTCCATTCCATCAATCTCTCACCACCTTAGCTGAGAACCAGCACTTGGCTTTCTCACCAGTGATTCAGAGAACAGGGGTCTTTACAGAATAGGAATCTCTACATTTGTTGAATGTACTTGAGCTTATTTAGAAATATCTGTTGTATGTGTGGAAAGGCTTGCCCAGGCTTGGGGCTTTGCTGTGTGGCTGCCATTGGAGACCTGCCATTTAGCCACCTGTGCTACATAGACCAGCATCTGATTGCATTGGGGATGCCAGCGACAGTGGCACCACCGGATTTTATATATGCTCTCCTCCCTTGTCTCACCCTCAGCCTTTCACCGAATATAATCATGTAACGTAAAATGCATTGAAACTGCTTACAGACTGGGTCATCAACTTTAATGGTGTTCTCAGTTTATATTTAGTTATTATACAAGCTCTTCTGGGAGATCACAATTCCAAGGACTTGTTGGAGTTAGGTTAAGTACACCCCGGCAGATAACAATGAATGAAACCCCTCCTCTCTCTGTGCTGTGTGATCAGACCACCTGCCATGCCCAGTGTGGATTCTATGCAGCTCAGAAACGGTGCGGTGCATGGAGGCAGGTGGCCTCGAGCCCCACAGCCCTGCAGCTGGGGGTGCAGAGGCAGCCTAGAGAGGAAAGGCTCTCAGCAACCACCAGGTTCCTCTGGGAAGTGGCTGCTGCTGTTTCTGGACTGACCCTGTGGAATCTGGGCAATTTTCTAGAGAGGAGCAGGGTCCTGAGCTCTGCCCTGCAAGGTCTCTGTATGTTGGGGCTTGGCAGGAAGGAGGAGGCACATTCACTCTGGGGGATTTGAGCAGACTTCGGCAAAGCTGTCTGCTTACCAATGGTGGGCAGGGGAGTGTGGTATCGCTGGGCTGCTGACACCAGAGCACTGCCAGGCATGGCCCTGAGGGGCCAAGAAAGAGTGGTCCCCAGACTTGAGAGGACACCCCAGAGGTAGCCGTGGCTGTGATGGAAGGAAGCATCACCCATCGGTAGGCAAGCTGATCGGAAGGAGCACACCCAGGCCCACCCCCTGGCCCTCTGGGCCTCTTGCAGGGGCCTCTTTACTCCTCTGGAAGCTGAGGAGTAAAGCATCTGGGTGGGAGCACCCAGAGGGGTCCACCCCCTGGGCACAGAGCAGGTGGCGGGTGGGTGAGAGGGTAAGGAACAGACGTTCAGTGCAGTCCTGAGCCACTGACCTCTCTAGGCCAGTGCCTTGCCCATGACCAGGCCTGCCACTGAAGCTTACCAGTGTGAGAGAAGCTGAGCCATTCTCGGATAAGAAAGAGGAGGGGGACAGTGGATCTGGTTTCAGAAGTTCTGAGTTCCAGTCCCAGGACAGCCACTGGCCAGCACTCACCTGGGCAAGTCACAGGCCTCCACTTTCTCCTGTGCAAAATGAGAATAACGACGATCACCCCCTGGGTTTCTGTGGAGCCTGAATAGGCTCAGAAATGCAAGGTGTGTGGTGAGTGTCCTGGAAGGGGACAGGCAAGGGTGTGAAGCGGAGCGTGGTGGTGTTCAGTGAAAGGAGGAGAGAGGGAAGATGGTAGCTGGCCACTCCCCTGCTCAGAGGTTGTGGGTGCCACGCTGGAGGTTTTAGGCTGTACTGAGACCACGGGAGAGACTGAGAGCTCAAGCAAGAGGGCCGGGGGCTTGGCACAGGACAGCAGAGCCAAGGGCCTGCATGGAACTCATGCAGGAGAGGCCATCACGATGGCTGGTTGTTTCTGCCACTGGTGCAGAATGGGAGGAGGTTTGCCCCACAGGGCATGGACCCTGTGTTGGTTACCTAGTGCTGTGTAACAATCACACAGATTTAATACTTTGAAGTGACATATTATTATCTTACTTTCTATCAGTTGGAAATTTGAGCACAGCTCAGCCGTGTCCTCGCGAGGCTATGGTCCAAGTATTGGTGCTGGGACTGTGTTTTCATTTGAAGGTTCTGTGGGGAGGGATATGCTTGCAGAGCACTGTGTTTCTTAGCAATGTTCACTTCCTTACCACTGAAGGACTGGGAGCCCAAGTTTCTTGGTGGCTGTTGGCTGGAGGCCACCCTTGGCACCTTGTGGGTGGTCCAGCTCACAACACTGTGGCTTGCTTCTTCAAAGCCAGCATGAGGAGAGTCTCTTAGTGAAGGCACAGTCTCATGCAAGTAGCCACATGCATGCTGTCTCTGTGCCATATTCTGTTGGTTAGAAGCAAGGCACAGGTCCTCTCTGCAGTCCCAGGGTAGACTGGAGCACAAGGGTGTGGACACCAGGAGGCTGGGATTATGGGCTACCCGAGCGTCTGTCTACTACAGATGTCAAAACAAATGTCTCGAGTTGTCATTTTAAGAAACAAAATAACCTGCCATAAGCTTTCCTGCTTGTGTAATGTTCTCTCTTCTTTTCTTAAACAAAAGGCAAATAAAGGTTTTAGTTGCCTAAGGGGCCTGTTGATTTGAAGTATATGATTTCTTTAAGTTGTAGTATCAGAACCCGATTACGTTTCTATGAGAGGCATGGAGGAAGCCCAGAAGTGCCTTTGAGAACCCCCTGGGCTTTCCTCAGTCCTCACTAAGAGAAATAGTCACTTCCCAAACTAAAGTCTTATCCTATGGAAATGGATTTGGAAGGGAAATTATCATGGTAAAAGGAAGAGGTTTTTATATTGTAAAAATAATTTTTTTGATTTTCAGCCAAATGACAACAGAAAAGAATTTAAAAAGCTCAAATAACTTAGGCAACTCCCAGAGTGTGCCTGTGATCTCCTGCCCTTGGACTTGATTATGAAAAGTATTATTATTTCAAACCACAGATCTCATCATATACAATTTTAATGATGTCATATTTATAGAGATAATATCATTTATATTTTTAAGATTTGTGAAAAAATCACAAACGAGTTGATTTTGATTTAAAATATCTTCCAGGTGGACCATATGTCTAAGAAATATTACAGCTGTGGCTGGGTGCCCGTAGCTCAGTGGTTAGGGTGCCGGCCACATACATTGGGGCTGGTGGGTTGGAACCCGGCCCGGGCCTGCTAAACAACGACAAAAATGGCCGGGCATTGTGGCAGGCACCTGTAGTCCCAGCTACTTGGGAGGCTGAGGCAAGAGAATCCTTAAGCCTAAGAGTTTGAGGTTGCTGTGAGCTGTGATGCAACGGCACTCTACCAAGGGCGACACAGTGAGACTGTGTCTCGAAAAAAGAAAAGAAAAAAGCAATATTACATTTGTTATCCCTATAAGACCATGGGAAAGAATTGGGGTCATAACTAGATACTTTGCTAGTTGTTTTAAAACTGAATTTAATGTATCTGTCTATATGCTTTTATGTAACTAGATACTATGGTGAGTGACTAACCCTTGAATTTTTCCTACTTTGTTTGAACTTTTTAATAAAGCATATTCATTATTTTCTCAGCTATTTGTTCCATGTATGTGCAAGTTGCATGAGTTGAACACATTAATTATGGTAAATAAAAATTAAGGGAAACAGCAGGTATTCCTCCTATGTTCCTCAAATAATTTAGCAGCTTGTTTGGCTCCCTCTGGGCCAGACTTCTGGGGTGTTGTCTCCAGACACTCTGCAGAGCATGTGTGGTCATTTGTCCCAGGAAGTTTGGGAAGATGGATTTGGCCATGCTAATCCTTTCATTCTGTGACCAGTTAGAACCTAGACAAATGTCCACACAATTTTCAGGTTTAGGGAAAGGGACACATTTGCAAAAAGAGTTTGTGTACCTGGGAGACTCTTCAGCTGTGGGCAGGACAAGGCAGAAGAGTCAGGGATGGCCTCGGCTGGAAGCTTTCACTGCAATGCCCGGGGTGACTCCCTGGACTCACCTGTGCCTCGGTTTCATCCAGCACCTGCTGTGGGGAGCTCTGATGTTCCTTCTCCTTAGGGCTGGGATCCTATGTTCTATGATTTCAGGATGTCTGATTCCTTTCCTTCTACAAACTTTTCACTTAGACTTGAAAGAAACATCCTAAACAAAAGTTAGGAAGATGTCTAACCAAAAAGCATTATTTTATTTTATTTCATTGCAAGAATATTAGAGGGTATGTGTGTTTTATTTACACACTTTTGGGGGCACAAATTGAGTCAAGGTTATAAATGTGCCCCCCACCCACACAGTGTGCACCATACCCATCTCCTTTTTTCCTCTCCTCAAGCTCGATTTTCATGGAAATTTACCTGCATATGTGCCCTTAAGGGCCAGTCGAGTGGTTCCAGCTGGGTATTGAGTACATGTGTTTTTTCTCCATGTTTCACTTAGAAGAACGGTCTCCAGGTCCCCCCAGGTTGTTATAAAAAGACACTAGATCACCATTTTTCCTTGCAGCTGAGTAGTATTCCACAGTATGTTTATACCACATTTTATTAATCTATTCATGTATTGATGGGCCACTGGGTTGTTTTCACATCTTTGTGATTGCAAATTGTGCTGCTATAAAGATTTGAGTATAAGAGTCCTTTATATACAATGACCTTTGGATATACATCCAGCAGTGGGATTGGATCAAATGGTGGGTCTAATTTAAGTTCTTTGAGGTACGGCCATACAATTTTCATAGAGGTTGTATTAGTTTATAGTCCCGCCAGCAGTGTATAAGAGTTCTTTTCTCTCTGCGTCCATGCCAGGATCTGTTGTTTGGGGACTTTTTAATACCAGCCATTCTCACTGGAGTTAGGTGATATCTCATTGTGTTTTTGATTTGCATTTCCCTGATGATAAGAGATGTTGAGCATTTGTCCATGAGTTTTTTGGCCATTCATAGAACTTCATTTGAAAAGTTTCTGTTCATGTCTTTTGCCCACTTTTTGATGGGGTTGTTTGGTTGTTTCTTGAATTCTTTGTAGGTTTTGGTAATCAATTTTTTATCAGATATGTAGCATGTGAAAATTTTCTCCCATTCCGTGTGTTTCGATTGGTTCTTCTGATTGTGTCCTTGGCAGTGCAGAAGCTCTTTAATTTGATCAAGTCCCATTCATTTATATTGTGATTGCTTTTGGGGTCTTTATGCATTTTTTATAAGGCCAATATAAATAAGCATTTTTCTAGTTTTCCAATATTTTCTTCTAGTATTCTTATAGTTTCCTGCCTAAGGTCTAAGTCTTTCATCCATCCTGAGTTAATTTTTGTGAACGATAAGCAGGGCAGATCCTGTTTTAGTCTTTTTCATGTGGCTGTCCAGTTTTTCCAGCATCGTTTACTAAAAAAGGATCCTTTTCCCCCCACCTGTGTGTTGTCAAAAATCACACAAGAATATGATGATGATTTCATCTTTGGGTTCTCTGTTCTGATCTGTAGGTCTATGTCTCTGTTTTGGTACCAGTACCATGCTGGTTTGGTTACAACAGCCTGTAGTATACTTTGAAGTGTGGTAAAGTGATGCCTCCTGCTTGTTCTTATTGTGTACAGTTGCATTGGCTATTTGGATCTTTTTCTGGTTCCATTTGAAGAGTAGAACTAATTTTTTTTTTTTAGAGCTGAAAAAAATGGCATTGCTATTTTCATGGGAATTACATTAAATCTCTAAATCACTTAGGTAGTAAAGCCATTTTAATAATGTTGATGCCGCTGATCTGTGAGCATAGGGTATTTTCCCACCTGTTCCCTTCCTCTTTCTGTCCTCAGTGTCCTGTGATTCTCCCTGTAGAGGTCTTTCACCTCTTTTGTTGGGTATGTTTCTAGGTATTTTACTTTCTTTGTTGCTACTGCGAGAAGTATTACATCTTTGATTTGATTCTCAGCTTTACTGTTGATGGCATATTTGAAAGCTACTGATTTGTGTATGTTGATTTTGTAACTTGAGACTTTGCTGAATTTATTCATCAATTTCAAGAGTCTTTTAGTTGAATCTTTGGAGTTTTCTAGATATAAGATCATACTGTGAGCAAACAGCAATAGTTTGATTTCTTCTTTTCCCACTTGGCTCCCTTGATTTTATTTTCTTGCCTAATGTCTCTGGCGAGAACTTTCAGCACTATGTTAAATAAATGTGGTGAAAGGGAACAATTTTAAATATTTGTTTTCATTTAGATTCTTTCTGAGAGCCCGTTCTGATTTTACTGTGGAGAGACAGTTTTTACTATGGTGCATTTAAAGAACCTGTTGAGAAACCACCTCTGGAAAAGTTGACAGTCTTAGGGCTTAAGAGATTATATGCCAGTGATTTGTGAGAACAGGGGTTGCTCTCCCAATGTATTATACTGGAGGCCCCAAATTAAGCAGACCCCCTCATATAGGGATGTGGTCTGGGTGCTGCGTGACTGATGCAGAGTGTGGTATGAGCAGCATCCTCTGGAGGTAAGCTGTGTGATGCCCTTCAGAGCTGGCCATAGGGGTGTGGAAGCTGAAATGGTCCTAGATCACACTGCTTGGACTCTAGCAATGGGCGAAGGGAAAAGCAGAGGGGAAGATCAGAGAGGGAGTTGGGGGAACAAGCTGGAGTCTGAATCAGGTCTGCCTGGAAGGGGCTGGAGTGCTCCTGAGGCTTGGTCCATCTCCCCAGGAGTGGACTCTGTGGTATGGCAACCAGGGGGCCCAGGGCCCTTTCTGGATGGAGGCTGTTACTTCTCCAGTGTCTAGAAATGTTGACTTGAAGGCTCACAACCAAGTCTGTCCCCAAGAGTTGCCATTTCTGCTTGGTTGTCTGTGCTTCTGAGGTCTTAGGAAGAATTTTTTTGCCTAAATCAGTGTCTTGGGGTGTCTTCCCAGTGTTTTCTTCTAGTGCTTTCATAGCTGAATGTTTTAAATTTAAGTTTCTGATTCACTTTTATTTTATTTTTGTTAATTTAACAATACAATTTTAAAGCATATGCTCTGTCAATATCAAGCCTAAAACATTGTATTTTGATGTTCAGTTGTTCAGTATAAAGATACTAATTAATTGTACAATTTTTTCAGTCTTCCTGGGGTCTTAAAACTCTACAAAATATGGAATCTAATGTTGCAGTGGAGAAATTTGGAGCCATTGTGACTTCCTTTTTTTAAAGCAATGCCTTTGCATTTCTGCTTTCGTTTTTGTTTCCTGCATGGATGCTTGTCATATTTTTATGTATTTTTTATTAATCCTTAAAACTCAACACTTTCATCAGCGTATGCCTATGAGGTTTTTTTAAAGTGCAAATCCAATTTTTGCTGGTGGTAAATGATTTCAGACTTTGGATTCAAGCTTTTCGATTCTTCTGTCTTAAGGAAGATTTATTCTGCAGACATTGCGTCTATTCCATTTACTTCAGTCTCTTTTCCATGAAAAGCAATCTGATCTCCATTCTCTGTCCTTCGTATCTATCACATCCTCTCTCGTCATTTTGCTTTGCTCCTTTCATCTGAGCTCCTTGGAAGGTCATCGACTCCGTCACTGACTCTTGGTGTTTTCTCTTGTCACTAGTCTCCTTGTTCAGAGCCCTGGCCCTGTGTTTTCAGCTGGGATGTGTTACTTGGCGTTAATTTGCTCTTCTTTGTCGTCCCTCTAACCATGCAGTGCCTTTCACCCTGGAATTCTCTCATCCTCCATCTCTTGTTTCTAAGGGCTCTTCTATTTTATAAAGACATTTTGGAGCATTCCAATAGATGCCATAGAATTTCGCTGAAGTTTACTTTTGTAAGATTCTGTATGTATTTTTTCCTACATAGTGAGTTCTCCTCATTTTTTCATGTCAAGAATCTCTGGGTTTTGGTTTTTCCTTCATTTATTATTGAACACGGAGAGTCTCTCCAGGTCTGGTGAATGGACACAAAGAAATTGCGTGGGTTTCACCCTTCCTGGTGCTACTTAAATACCCACCACATAGGTTGGGCCAGCATGAGGGCTAGCATGTTGTTCTAAAAGCCAGAGGACCCCTGCAGGGGGGTGGAGAGAGCATCCTGGGTAATCCTAGCAGGTGGATTCTTTCTTCAAAGATCTTCCTACTCTGCTTATCCATTCATTTACTCCCTCGTCTAGTACTGACCTGGCACTGCTCTGTGCAGGGCCCCCACTGGGTGCTGAGCTTGGAAAAAAGCTAGTGAGGGCTCTTGCCTGCACAGAACTGAGATTATAGTAGAAGAAACACATAATAAATAACCAATTACATAATTCAGTTTTTTCGGTTCAACAGGCCATGAGAGCTACTGAGCAAGGGCTGACCTTTAAGCTCCAGCTCTCTGCTCTCTGCAATGGCCTCTGCTTCTGCTGGAAGGGGTGGATTCTTGATAGGAACAGAATTCCCTCAGTGGCACCCTGGTACCACTTATACACATACTCTGAGGGTAGCTTCAGGTGGGAGTTCTCTTCTCTGTTGTATTTTTGCTTGGACAAGCTGTTGAAGAAACCATGGATCCCTCCAGGGGAGGGTGTTTTCAAACTTCTGACCTGCAGAGGAAAGATGTCTTCTACCAGGATGCTCCCTGCCTGGTCACAGCCAACTTCAACTCACACCCTGCCATGGCAACGGGCTCTTTTACACTATTTGTAGCTTCATTTTCTACTTTTGGTGGTGTTTGAGTAAGATGAGGTGCAGAGATCATCCTTGTCCTCAAATATTTTGCTATTTTATTTACCATAGGGAAATGCAGTCACCATCTCCTTTGTTACCAAAAGACGATAATTCTCAATTTAAAAGCTTTCCATCAGAGCTGTGTAGAGGTGCTTACTATGGGTGGCAAGTTGGGGATCTTGGTTGTCATCCTTCCTTTTCCTCAATTAGGTCCTGGTCTCTTCCCCTCCCTGGGGAGTGCTCTGGTTCTCCTTTAAGGGGAAGTTGATCTAGGTAATAAAATCAGACGGGATCTGTAAAGCACAGAAGCAAGAGCCTCTATCCGAATGAGGCTTTCATGTTGGGGGAGCACAAGGAGAGTACCAGAGCCACCAGAAAGGACAGACGAGGGAGAGACAGAGAGAGTTGAGGTGACAGGCCACAGTCATGAGGGACAGGGTGGTCGCTATCCTGTGCGAGGACCCCCCCTTGGCAAAGGCAGCTCTTCAGCCACACACAGGGACTTGGTAACACACAGACCCATATTTTACACATGTAGAGACGGACATCTTGCATAGTCCCTTCCCATTTCTGGAATGATTTTCACACAACACTAACAACCCCAATGGAAGTGGCGTTTTCTTCCTCCCTGTCTCTTGGCAAAGCTTCGCGTCAGGACGAGGGGACCGGATGCTTTGCGTTTGCAGATCTCTCAACGTTTGTCGTGGCTCTCACTGATGTTGAGGTTTATGCTATAGAATATTAGAAGTTTTGAACCAGCATTCTTGTAAACCAATTTTAATACACCATTATTCATTGTGCTCTAATAGGAACTATTTTTGTTTGCTAAAATGTTGGGAAAAAATTTGCCCTATCGTCTTTCTGTCTGACCACCCCGTTTTTCCAGTACTATTTGTTACGTCTACCTTGGGTGGTTGGGGGTGCATTTTGCTTTTCAGTGATTACGTAGGTAGAAGAGATGGGGGGGTTGCAGTTATGCTCAGAGGGTCTCCTGACCCCGACTGGGGAGCAGTGAGCTATTGAGTAATATTCCAGGGTACCTGGAGGAGGCAGGAATCCCTGTGGTCAGTCAGTTCTGCCCCAGTGTATGGGAAGCCCCCCATTCCTCACTGGCTGCTTTGTCCAAGTGTGCGATGGCCCCGGCAGTGCGCAGCTCTGTGACATCCACCCTGCCGCGGCCCTTCCCCGAGACAGCTCCAGACTGAGAGGTGGAAGGCGCAGGGATGGAACCAACTCAGCCTCTCTCCTCCGTGGCGTGGCTTTAGGGTGGAGGTTCCTGCACCTCTCTCAGGCTCACTCTCTTCATCTGTGAAAATGATGGCGTCAGCAGGATAATTTCTTAAAATGTCTGTGTTCTTTGGCCTGGAAGGAAGTCATTTGTAGTGTAAAATTCGCATAACTACTTCTTCACGAGAGAGCAGACTGAGGCAAATGTTTGCATGTTCTCAATTTTGGCAAGACTGACGGGAGGGCTGACCCGAGCTCCACAAGGAGGGTTGTGGCTCAGCTGAGGCCACTTGCTCCCGTCTACCAGCTGCCCAGTGAGGAGATGCAAGCAGTGAATAACACACCAGAGAGACAGAAATTAAAGATACAGAAAACAGAAAAGCCCGTTGAGAGTGAAAAATCAATTAAACTCCACCCAGCGTTATGCACAACTCACCTGTTCCCCAGATGACAGACTTTCTCGGTTTTAGGGAAATGTGTATGCAACCAACTCACATCAGAAGCTTTAAAAAGCCATTAATTTTGGCATTATTTTTCTATTTCAAAACCAAAGCGAGGATTATAAACAGTTTAAAGAGCTTTAAAATGCTAGCACCATTCATCAGAGACCCCAGTGAATACCCAGAAGAGTATGAAAATGGACAAGGTTCTGTTTCATTCCTGAAAGTTCCTAGAACCGTCTACTTTTCACACCTTGATGTTGGTGCCTATGAAAAGCCATGGTCTCCTGAGGTTTCTGGAAGGGGCTTCACTGGAAGTCCGGCAGAGTGGGTGAAGAACAACATTGACTTGAGTTCCTTCTGTGTTTCCAACGGTAGGAAACTGACTTCTAGATTATCTCACAAACACATAGGAAACATAAAAAGAGGCAAAATTATGCAGAAGCATATAAATTATGTAGCTGATGGAAAGCCCATGCAAAATATGATATGTGCACATAATGGCAATTTCCCCAAGGGCTAATTGTATCCTTTGGGTACCTTTTGAAGCATCTGAATATTCAGAAGAAAGCAAATTTATTATAATTTGAAAAATACCACAATAAACAAGGCTGAAAGAAGAATGTGCATTGTGTTGGGAAGTGGAGACTCACAATCTGCCTGTTTCCCCCAGTTTGACTGAAGCCCAGAGCTACCGAAAGTCAGTCAACCCTCAGCCATGCGATTCCTTTTCTTCAGTGATTTCTTCTCCCAGATAAAGGAGTTGTGCAAAACCCATTTGCTCATTCAACAAATATTTAACTGTTGTCATGACAGCATTCATTCACTTTTTTCACCATCCCAGAAATATTTCCTAAAACCTGTGATGTGTTCAGCACTGAGCTCTCCCCTCATGGAATCTGTGGCCATAGTATCAGAGCCAAGCTTGGGGACAGAGGAAGACTACCCAGACAGGAGCCCACAGGGACTGTACATTCAGAGCTTGCTATAGTGAGGGGCTCTGCCCTTGTCGCTGGCATATGGCAGGGACTCCCAGGCCAGCAGGGGCATGGGGAAGCCTTTTGATAAGAAAGGAGGGCTCTGGGTGTGCTCTGATCAGGGCCATTGGCCTGGGAAAGCTGAAGGTGGACTAGCCAGGAGCAGGCCATCCTTCTCTGGTTCTGAGTTGGAATCAGGAGCAAAAATGATGAAAGTTGGCATTTGTGGACCAAATCTTGAGCATTTGGGGCCAATTGCTCCAGAAGGCATGGGTTGAAGTTCTGTGTTTATGGATGGTCTGGCCACAGTTTGCATACTCAGTTCCCCAAATGCATCACCTGATAATAACCACATGGAGGTCCACAGGCTATGTGATGATAGGAGGTGGCCCCACTCAGAGGACAGAGTTGACACCATGTGCCAAGGACTTAAACAGGCATCTATCAATGGGGGGTCAGGGACAGAGCCCAGCAATAGTTTGTTTTTGTATGTTTGCTAGTCCTGTATAAAGAAATATACGAAATTCCCATGGGTAGGATGGGTCCCTAACCCCACCCCTTTGGGAACATGACTGTTTTAATGACAAGGATGTAGAGTGTTCAAATATCTGGTACCAGTTAGCCTGGGATACCATGACCAAGTGCTGCAGACTGGGGGGCTTTGAGCAACAAAAATGTTCTATCTAATGGTCCCAGAGGCCAGAAGCCCAGGACCCAGGTGTCAGCCAGGCTGGCTCCCCTGAGGATGGGGGAGACACTCTGTCCAGGCCTATTTCCCACCTTTGTATGGCCTCAGGTGTCCCTGAGCATGTACAGGTCATTCGCCCTTCGTCTTCACCACCTTTTTTGTCCATGCAAGTCCTTGGTGTTCAACTTTCTCCTTGAGTAAAGACTCGAGTTATATTGGAATAGGGACCAAACTAGTGACCTCACTTTAATTTGATTAGCTGCAAAAGGCAAATATGTTCACAGGTAATGGGGGTTAGAACTTCAATGTCATCTTATGGACTGAACTTAATCTAGAATGTACCTGAAGGCAGTTCTGCCCAGCGGAGCTGGGAGGTCCCAGAAGATGGTCCAGGAGCAGGCAGAGCCCTGGGGAGTCCTAGCTGCTGAGTGTGGTCCTGTGTGGTCGCTCGGGAGCTGGTAGGATCTCTGGGCCCCCTGGAGTGCCTCTACCAGCATCTGCACTTGAAGAGTCCCAACCATCTCCCCTTGATGTGATTTGCCTACACAAACAGGTTCAGAAGTCTTGATGGAGTACTGTGAGGAACTTGCGAATATCATAAAATTGTTTTGAGCAGGGCTGGGGTGGTATTTTTTTTAAAAGTCAGTTCTTTGCTTAGAACGACAAAATAAATGTGTCTACAATAAGATTTTCAGTTCTGCATCAGCGTATGTCATCTGAACTATTTGAAACTTCTCAACCATGAGAGCTGTATGTGTATGTGTGTCGGGGGTCAACCATCCTCCCACCCAGAGCCACTTGTGAGGGAGAGTGAGATGTGGTCACAAGCTGGGTTCCCTGAGGACAGATGAAAAGGAGACCACAAGTGAGTGCTCCAGCTGTCACTGAGGTCTCTATGACGAGCAGGAGAGTGGGCGCCTTCCACCTCAGGACACTGGTCTTTGCCCTGACATAAGATACCGTCCTCGAGTTAAAGCTGTCACATAATATTATACAAGGAATGGGGAAAACCTCCTTTTCTGGTTGGATTTTAGAGGACATTTTAACGAAGCAGAGAGCTGCTGAAAGGAGCCACCTTCTGTCAGGATTACCCACCACTTCCCACTAATTCCCCCACCACCCAGGGACAGGTATGTGTAGACCTCCAGACTGTCAGAGCCCAGATGACGCTGTCTTCAACTGCTTCTCCTGCTGGTGAATAGTCACACACCGAGTAATGACGCTCTGCTAGTGGCAGGCTGCACATACCATGGCTGAGTCCATCAGAGCATCATGGAGCTCCATAATTCTTACCTGCTGGTCCTCAGAACCTCGCGGTGCAATGCATTGCTCCTGTCTTTGTGGAGATGCTGCTGCTGTGAACACACCTGCCATCCAGTCAGTCCCCCACAGAGACAGCAACATAATTATGTGCCATATGGAATTCAGCAGAACCTCCACTGGTGATCACCTCCTGAAGTTGACCTAATTTTCATAAACCAGATGTGCACCACATGTACTCAATGGAATTCCTTATGTTGACCACCTCCATATGTCGACTCCCTCCATATGTTGACCCTCTACATGTGTTGAACATCTCTGTATGTTGACCACCTCCATATGTTGACCAGTTTTTTACAGTTCCTTGGGTGGTCAACTTACAGAGGTTCTACTGTACTAAAAAATGTTAATAAAAGAGGACTATGTTACTGGTTAATGTATTACCATACTTATTATTGTTAAGAAAACATGTACCCTATTAATTCAAAAAGTTAGTAAGACATTTCTAACATCTGCACAATATGTTTTGTTTTAAGCTAAGCGGTATTACAAAAGAATAACAAATTACAAAGTTGATAAAGTAAAATATCAACAGTAAGCTAAGATTGATTTATTATTAAGGAAAAATATTTTCATTAATTCAGCGTTGCCTATGAGCCCGTGCTTACACAGTCTACGGTCGTGTGCAGAGACATCCAAGGCCCACACTTGCTCCCACCCACTCATTAACTCACCCAGAGCAGCGTCCAGCCCTGTAAGCTCCATTCATGCTGAAGGCCTATGAAGCTGTGCCACTTTTTCTTTTATATCTTATTTTTATTGTACCATTTCTGTGTTTAGATATGTGTAGCTACACAAATACTGACCCTTGTGTTATACCTGAGTTGCCCACAGTAGTCAGTCCAGTCACCTGTAGGGGTGCAGCCCAGGAGCGACGGGCTGTATGGAGCGGCCCAGCTGTGAGGCCGGCCCCACCGGCTGGGCTCGGGCATGTGCACACTGTGTTCTTTGCCCAGTTCTGATGTCACTTAACAACTTATTATGCTTCTCCGAATGTGTCCCTGTAGTTAAGTGATGCGTGATTGTGTGTGTGTACATATATACATATACACACACACTTGTACATATACACACACACTTGTACATACACACACTTTTACATATACACACACTTGTACACACACACTTGTACATGTACACACACTTGCACACACACATTTGTACATACACACACACTTGTACACACACACTTGTACATATACACACACTTGTACGTGCACACACACTGCATTTGCCAATTTAAACTTGAATCAGAATCTTAAACGAAGTAACAATTTCTAGCTAAGCCATAGTTTGTTTAGCCTTCTTCTGGGCCAGGCGTCTCTGTTGAGAGTGTCTTCTGGGCACAGGTGGGTGATGTCTCCTCGTGGCACTTGGTAGGGCTGGTTTGACAGTCGGGGCAGGTATTCCTGATACTGCTCACTAGACAATAAAGACTATCCCCTCTGCGATCCCTGATGGCCACGTAGACGGGCAGTGGCTTCGCATGGCCAGTGCTACCTGCAGACAGTGGAGTTTATTCAGGATGTGAAGTTAAATGGACCCTCCTGCCTGGAGATCAGATAAAGTGCTGAAGGTTCTCCCCAGCCTGGAGCACATGTTTACTGGTTGATGCCAAGAAGTTAATTTCTGACATTTGACAGAATTGACAAGGACAAGGATTTAATGTCCTTGGTCACTGGCTTGCTCTGGCCTTTCCAAGATCAGCCCCCAGTATGCAGTGGTGTGGGCTGTGGAAGTAGGTCATAATTCCACCACTTCTCTGATGGGATACACGCAGCACACCTCAGCCCAGAATTATTGATGCCACACTTTTTACAAAAAGGCAGAAGCCATCTTTTTCCTTCCTCAAATGTCCCCAAAGTAAAAAGCCTGACTACTTCTGCCTTCCCAGTTGTGATGAAAATAGGGATTAGTCAGAAGTTAGAGGCAAAACCTTGTCTATGGAGTTATGAATGAATAATTCTAATTTCTTTCTGAATTCTGATAAATCAGTTTGTTTTACATAGAAATGCAATATGTTCTTGATCTCTATGTATGCGATTAGAATTTCTCCCTCTCCTCGGTATTTGTTTCATTACAGAATGAAATTTTGAGCTTATATTTTTGGATATATTTTACCTCATGCATTTCAATGTCTGTTTCCCCTAAATCTTTGTTTCTATAGAACACATCAACCCTATCTCTTTTTTCATATTAGCTTTAGAATGTGGGGAAGGAGGTAGAAATACTTTCTCTAAGATTCTGAGTCTCATTGGAGCAGACACCCAACAGTCTCATGAATGTGTTTGGAGGAATATTCCAATTTTTAAGATAAATGATGATTGCTTAGCACTGCTAAGAAAAATGGAATTACCACGCCGGCCTCAGCATCACAAGGTAGATGAAGTTCACAGAGTGGTAACGCGACGATGTTGAAAATAACTGCTCCAGGAAGGGCAATCAAGGTTACCATTCCACAACGAACGGGCGTTTTGGAAGGGAGAGGACTTCCTGGGTGATGAAGGGAAATTGGGCTTTTCTGGGACTGGAGGAGACAAGCCCAGGGAAGGGCAATGGGAGCAGAATGGGGAGCAGGTGGTCACCAGGGACTCTGGCGCTGCCCACTGTGGTGGGAGCTGGACCTGTGTTGCAGTGCACCTGAGGGGCAGCCCAGCCTAGGCTCAGGACCCCAGCAACAAACAAACCCTGCCTCTGACGAGCTTATTCACCACTTTACAGCCAGAAAATCTGGGAGCAAATTGATTTTAATTTCACACACATATGTTTTACTTTTTAAAAGTCCCGAGGTTGGGCGGGAGAGCATCATCTTGCTTTCAGGTCCTGGGACCTGTAGGGAGGATGTCTGTGGTCTGTGAGTGATGCAAATGGGGTGGTGCCCAGGGGGTACAGGAGGGGTTTTGGAGAAACTGGGAAACCTGATACACCAGTGAGGGGATCAGAAGGGGCTGTGAGGTAGATGAGTTTTGCATAGACAGCTCTGTGGACCCTCTTGCCACTGTCCAGAGGAATATTATCCAATTTGTGGCTTTCCCAAATCTATTTCTTCTCCACTGCACTCTTTGGCCACTGCCCTATTCATTAGCACCTCTGCCAGAGGAAGGGGGAATTGGGAAAAGGCAGTTGATCTATATTTCAGCAGCCTCATTGGCTCAGGGGGCAACGGCATCATACTAATGAAGCCAGGGTCAATGGTAGGAGCCCCAGGTGGGCCAGTTAGCTGGGCTACCTCAGCCGGCCTCAGACTAGAGCCCAGCCTGGCCAACTGGCCTGCGTGTGCATTTCTGCTCACTGAGAAACTGGGTGAGGCCCTGGCATACGTCCATTTGTTGCCATCAGAAAAATGCCCCAAAGAGGTGGCTGGTGGTTTATAGCACCCTCTCCT
Organism: Nycticebus coucang; assembly: GCF_027406575.1. Classification (NCBI taxonomy): domain Eukaryota; kingdom Metazoa; phylum Chordata; class Mammalia; order Primates; family Lorisidae; genus Nycticebus; species Nycticebus coucang. The sequence continues at coordinate 2,457,596 of NC_069797.1, forward strand.
GGTCCCTAGGACACCACCACTAGTAGCTTCTGTTGAGAGATGTGGGCGCAGCTGGGTGTGATTTGTCAGATCCATGGATTCTTGGTCACTGCAGATGATTTGGACTGTACAGTCAGTAAACATTTGTAAAGAGTTTCAATATTTAATAAGCTGCGTGCAGCATGTATCAACAAAGACAGACTGGTCTCTCTCTCTGCTGCTAACTTATTTCACAATGAACCTGCCCTTTGCATTGGGATGGAGGAGATTACATTTGGGAGGCTGGAGTCCATGATTTTATATTATGATCTTCTTATTGAAGAAGAATTTATTTATTAAGCTTTTACTACGGACCCAGGCATTGTCTCGAAATTAAGACCTTACAGGTCGAAAATTCTAAAAAAGGGAATCTAAAATATAGCCACCATAGCCACCTTTTCCAGCCTGCAAATGGGTTGGCTCTTAATAGAAAAGGACAGGTTCAGTTGATAGCCACAGAATTTGTAGAAGACCCAATATTCTGGGTTTGAGCAATGTAGAAATGCTTGGTAGTTTTAGGCCAGGTTTACACAAGTTGTATCGAAGCCCAGCTGCCAAGTCTCTGATGGCCAGGTGGTGTTTGCACACATGCAGAGATTTGGCAGGAAGGCAGCTCAAGGCAGGTTGAACACAGTCAAAGACCTGGATCTTTAAAAAATGATCAGTAACTCTTTCGTCCCAGTGCATTTTGAGTGGAGAGACACTCGTACAAGGTGGGACGTTGTCTGACAATGTCTCTCTCCTTCTGTTTTTCAGTTGAGTGATAATGCAATCGAGTCTTCCATGCTCCAACAGCATACTCCATGGCCACTGTCGCATTGTATATGACTGTCCTAGAATCTGGAGGGTACAGGTACTAACAGGACATGCGAGGACCGTGTGGGCCTTCTTGTTTCAATGACATGCAGAGGTCTCTGACTCAATCCTTGAAGAGCCTAGAAAAAAGATTTTAAACCTTTTATATCTGGGGAAGAGAAGCACAGATCGGAGCTGAAAAGAAATAAGGTTAACAGTCCAAGGGAGAAAACGTTGTCTCATTTTTACTCAATCATGACTCATATGTGGTACTTGGGCCTGGGGAGGGCTGTGGTTTGGAGCTGCTGGATGGGATGAGGGAACAGGAAAGAGAAACTGGGCAGTCATGGAGCACGTGGCTTTAGATGAGTGGGAGTGTCTATGGACCATAAGTGGATTGAGAGTGCCTGGTGATGACGTGTGGTTCAGAAAGTTCTTCCTCTCCTAGTCTGTAGCGTCAGCTAGTTGTTAGCTCTCTCCACCATCCTCCTGAAAATGGTATCCTTTCTGTCTAGGCCAAAGTCAACTTTGGCAAGCTGTACGCCCTCAAATCTTGAACAAGTGGGTCTGGTCCCCTCTACAGCTGACCAAGGAGAGGCGCTCAGTGGCCCTCGTTTCACACTCAGTTTCTTGTTCTCCAGAGGCAGAAAGGTGCTCCATTTTCCTTCCAGAATTCTGGGGAGTAACTGTAGTCACTGGTGAATATCAAACAAAACAGAATGAAATAAAGCGAGTTATTAACCATCCCCCCCATCCTGTGAATTTGGGCCACAGGTCAAGCATGCAGCAATCTGAGGATAGAGGGTGGGAGGAAGGACAGGGCTCTGTCTCTCTGTGAGAATGTGTGTAGTTCCAAAGCTCGCAGAGGCACATATTTTGCAGACAATGCCCAGAAAGGGAAGGAAATAGGTCAGTTTTTCCTCCTGGAGGGGGGAAAATGCAACAAAACCTCCGACAGGATTTTCATTTTTCTTTCATAGACATTTTGTTTTTTTATTATTTTTTTCCTCCAGAGAGGCAGCAAGAGTGGGCAAGGGGAAATGTGTAGGGGAAATAGGCTTGCTGAGATTAAACAAATCTCTGTCACCGTGTGTCCATCTGCCCGTCCATCTGTGAATAACCTGTAATTATTAATAATATGAGTGATGTCATGAACATTCTGGCAAGAAAGCTGAGCCCCAGAGACCACTCTGGAACCAGCCAGCATAGGACAAAGCCTGGAGAATGATCCGCTGTGTTTGCACTGGAGCCGAGGGTAAATCTGGCCCACGCAGTGACTGCCAAGCCCTCTCGGCAGTAGAACTGAAGCATATTGGGTTTTCTCATAAACTTCCGATGAGATTGGTTGGCGGCATCTCAAAGGAACACCTCTTATATAAAAAAAGGTTGAGTGTACAATCCAGCAAAAAAATGTCATTAAAAGGACACATGGTGCTGAGAGGGCAACCTTAAATTTACAGAAAACTGAGTGTTTGAAAGAGCCTGAGAGAGACACATCTGAGAAGATGACAAAGTCGATGGTAAAAATATTAGAGAAAATATTAGAGATATTCCCCCTGGGCCCAACAACTTTCATGAGTATTTCCTGCTAAAATACTCATGAAATCATCTAGGGAATGGGGAAAGAAACAAGGGAAAAGGAATGCTCAGTAAAAGCCAACCCTAAAAAAGCTAAAATTCCAGAATATTCCAGAAGGAATTCTGTGATACTTCATACCAGTGGGTGAGCTGAAGAATTAGCACCAGTGCAAAGTGACGCCCAAGGCTGCATCTTGGGATGTCTCCAAGGGCCAGGTGTGGGATATAGCTGCTTCTGGTGGGGGTGCAGGCCAGGGAGGGGCTGGATGAGATCCCCAGTGGGGCAGGGCACAAGCTTTGGACCCTGAGTGTCTTCCACATGGGGCTTCAGCCATCTGAATGGAGCCCTGCAGCAGCAAGGGCTTGGCTGGGGCTGTTTACAGTGGATGTCTAGCTTGTGGGAGAGGGACACTCCAGGAGGGGCTTAGGAAAACTTGGTGTCATTCCAAGGAGAGTCTGTTACAGATGTCCAGAACATATTTTTGCCTGGCCCGAGTATCTGGCCCAATTCTGAGGGTGGCCCATCAGGCCCTGGGTGGTGGAGGTGACGGGACCAGGGAAGGAGAGGTGCCATCTCCGGGTGATGTGGACATCACGTCCGTCCCCTCCCCCAGGCCGTGGTGCTGCCTGGAACTGCTCCTTCCACTGCATCTGCCTTCCTGCACCATAATGTGTAACTTTGGCCTCCTGCCACATTATTACCCTGGAGCTAGGAGGCTTCAAAGCTGCCTCCAGAAAACCTGGCCTTTGTCTTGGAAAGAATGACTGAGTCTATGGCAGAAATTTCCTTATTTCAAAGAAAAAGAAAAACCGATCCCAGAAAAAGTACCATGGTGGATCTCACTCTGGAATGGATCTCCCATGGGAAAACTAAGAGTTTATCAAGAACTCTGATCCACTGTCAGGAAGGCAAAGTGACATGGCAAGTGTGAGGAAAAGCCAGAGCAAGCTGCATCCTGCCAGCAAAGTCAGGTTGTTCTTCCACACATGAAAGTTGGGACTGATGCTGTAGAACAGCAGACATTCCAGAAATACACTCCTAATCGTGACTGTAATGAGGAAATAATAACAAAATGAAGACCAGGGTGGCTAGCTGTCATCAAGCAGCCCCTACTTGTCAGACATTCACATATATCCATTTCATCCCACTTAAGTTGCACAGCAACCCCACAGGGCAAATGCCATCACCATCCCAGACAAGGAAAATGAGATTTAGAGATACTAAGTATATCGCCAGAATCAGAAAGGCGGGACGTGGTAGGTCAAGGAGTAGAAAGCCTGGTCATTCTGAAACACAAAGATGGACACGCTGCCTCTAAAACATAGACAACACTAACCAAGAGATAAAACATAAGAAAATGTGACAGATGTGGAGAAAAGAACTCAGAGGTCCTTGGAGAGCCAAAGAAAAAGAATTCATAATCAAGGTTACCAATTAAGTTCAAGAAATAAATAAGTACTGGATAAATAATGATACAATAAAACTAACATTGGAGAATGAAAGATTAATGGTCCAAGGAGAGTAAATAGAAACACCACCAAGGACCGGAGACTTGCTCTAAATCCCAGTGACTGTCTCTGGTGGCCCCTTCCTGCCCTCTCTGCCCTGCCTTGCCCGGGCCTCCACCTTCTCTGGAGGCCTCTTCCAAGGCTGCAGATACACCGGCCTTCTAGACTCCATCCCTCTTCCTCCTTCCTAGCAGAACACTCATGGTATGTGGGTGTGTGTCTGCTCTCTCACGCACTCTTCTGCTCTCCAAGAATGCTGCTCCTGCAAGAAGCCACTTGGGATGGCTCTGGACTGTCTGCACTTTGTTTTTCTGGCCACCACCATGCACAGGGCAGGCACCGGCCTTTAGCCCGCCTGGCGAGTGGCAAACTCATGCTGGGGCAGAAGCTTTTCCTCATATTGGCCTTCCTGCCAGAAGGCAGGGCCCAGAACTCCTCTAGCTGAATTGAGAAATTGAGCACAGGTGAGTGTGGCTGTACGAGGGAGAGACGAGAGGCAGGGCAAACCCAGGAGAAGCCCACTCTACTTGCAGATCCATCCAGTTCCTTCCTCTGCTCTTCACGCTGTGTAAGCCAGCTGGTCACGCCTGATCATCTTTCCCCTCTGCAACCACTACTTTGTGGTGTGGAGAGTTCCTGTTTCTGAAATGCAAAGATGATTGCCGTCCGCCTTGCTTTGACATGGTCTCGCCCGGCCACTCCCGATGGCCACCACATTCCATGGTCCTAGCTACCCCAAATCTGCAAAGGCCCTGTGTCCAAATACAGTCACATTTTAAGGGCTTTAGGGTTTCAATATATGAAATTTGGGGGACACACTTGAGCCCACACACAAGCCACACTGTCATTCTCCTGGGCGGACAACAGAGAGACTCTGTGTGCCTTGCACTTGCCAGAATTTACCATCACTGCACCTTTTCTTCCAGATCACAGAAACGCACAGATATACCTGAAGTATGTTTATTTATATTTTAGATTAATACGAGGGTACAAATGATTAGGTTACATTTTTTGTTTTGTTAGGTAGAGTTCAGGCTATAGTTGAGCCAAGGATGGGCAGTCCACTGTTACAGTGAGTCCATTAGGGGAGAGCTTACCAATTCTGAAATAAAAAATATATATATATATCATAAATCAAAATATAATTATAGAAAACACTTTTGCTGCCCTGTGAAATTAACTAAAACTTTAAGAGATAAAATATATGAATAAGAGACAGAACAAGAGTCAATTAGACTATTAAGGGTGGGAAGTTACTACTATAGGTAACCTACTGCTGGTCATGGAACCACTGAAAAGAACTCACTTTCTTCGGCGTCCTCCTTCCTCTGTCCCATGTTTAGTCACTGCTTTGAGATGTCTGCAGGCTCAGATGGCGCCTCACCACCCATCTCTACCATCAGACTCCAGGATTCCTAGACTGGGACAACAGCCCTTCGGCCTGCCTTTCCTGCAGCCTGGTCTCAGCTTAGCAGCTCAAGGGATCCTTTATGTCAGTGGTTCTCAACCTTCCTAATTCCACGGCCCTTTCATACAGTTCCTGTGGGTTGTGACCCACAGGTTGAGAACTGCTGCTTTAAGTATTTAATCAGACCAATCAAAATGTATAACACTTCTTTGAGGTAAAATTCCTCAAGCCTTCCCTTCTCAGATCCAGCCCTTCTCCCCTGCTTCTGTAGCCCAATCTCACTTCTCATCAATTGCCTGCTCTCCCTGCCCCAGCCCTTCTCACTCCTTTGTTGAGACTTAACAAGCCAATGTGCCCCAGGGCCTTTGCTCTGGCCACTCCTCAATCTCACCCTTTCTCTAAGACCTCTCTTCCCTGTCTTCATTCCGGCCTTGGTTTCAAAGCCAGCTTAGCCTGTTGCCTTCCCTGAAAACAACTGCCTACCTTACTGTCTCCTGCTCTGACCGTGCTTCTCTTTTCTCCACAGTGTCCATTGCCATCTGCCAGGGTGGTTTACCATCTGTCTCTCCACTAGATCACTGGAGCTCAGGCTGGGGACGCTTCCTGTCCTGCCCTCTGCTGCCTTCTCTGCCTGCAGCTGGGTTTGCAGGTGTGAGCTGAATGCATGTTTGTTCCATGAATGAACAAAAGAGAGATGCCAAATCCAGAAAAGAAAAGCGTTCTCAAAATGTACTAAAGTAATGAAAAGTTACAAGGGTGGGTGTGCAAATGTGATTCCTGATCCTCCATAAAAAATGTCAAAAGGACAGTGTTGATGACTTCAGATGTCAACAGTTTCAAGAACGTATATGCGAGGTCTTCAGGTAATAGCAGAATTAAGAATGGAATTTGTGCCTTCCAAATATTATTAAATGTTAAGTCCAGATAGATCATGGTTAGTGCATCAAAAACCATGAGTGATGAAGCTTCTCCAAAGGATGATAACAGACTGTGTTTGTGAATGTGTCAGTGACCCCAAGGACTTCAATATACCCATAAAAAAAAAAAAATCCCTGGGTGGACTTAAAAATAAAATCTGGCAAGATGTTGTTTATTAGAAATTCAGTCACACAAATAGGATTAGAAATAGAGAAGGAAAACAGATAAGGGTTGCTTAATTTTAAAAATTAGATAAAAGGTTCATTTATTTTGATAAAATATAAAAAGCAATGAATGTGTGACATTAATTAAACTCCATGGATAGGGCCGAATGATATAGCATTAAGGTATTTTAAATAAGTTCTATCAGAAAAATAGCAGTGGAGATGGTTGGATAATGACAAAAACTTAGAAAAAATTTGTAAGGAGAGACATTAATTCACTGTTAGCGGGAACCACAAATACAACGAGGGCAGAGGGCAAGTTGTTAAAATAAACAGTAAGAGTAAACAGACATATGCAATACTCTTTGCCAGAGCAGGAATTACTCATCTCCATTACAGATTCTCTGTAAAAGATAGGATATAAATAAAAATGAGAAAATCTTCCAATTAAAACACTACCCTTTGATCCAAATACAAAAGCAAATGGACACTAAACAAAGCCCTGAAGAAAATTTAAATAAACTTCAAAGAACAGAGGCTTTCAGGGGCTTCATGTCTAGCAGGAAGATAAAAAAACAAAAACAGAAATTGTAGAAATGATAAAAAAAAAAATACACCCAAGAGCTAGTTTTTTGAAAGTTCAGTGCAAAAACAATAACATTAACAAATCTCTGGAGAATCTAAGTAAAAGTGAAAAAAGGAAAGTAAATATAAGCCAAATTAGGAATGAAAGGGGGAATAAATAGTAATAATAAAAAAATTTTTAAGAACTTCTCTGTTCATTTGCATCTTCCCAGATTTGGAAATAGCAAAGTGCCCTTCGGGAAGCATCACTCTGCCTTCTAGGAGTGGTGGTCCAGGCGCGGAGGAGGCAGGCACTGCTTGGACCTTCACTGTGGACAGGAGGTGGAGCTTCTGGGAAGGTGGAGCTTCTGGTGGGAGGTGGAACTTCTGGGGGAGGTGGAGCTTCTGGTGGGAGGTGGAGCTTCTGGGGGAGGTGGAGCTTCTGGGGGAGGTGGGGCTTCTGGTGGGAGGTGGAGCTTCTTGGGGAGGTGGAACTTCTGGGGAGGTGGAGCTTCTGGTGGGAAGTAGAACTTCTGGGGGAGGTGGAGCTTCTGGTGGGAGGTGGAGCTTCTGGGGGAGGTGGAGCTTCTGGTGGGAGGTGGAGCTTCTGGGGGAGGTGGACCTTCTGGCGGGAGGTGGAGCTTCCGGAGTCCAACTCCCTGTTTGGATTTGGGTTGCTTCCAGGTTTTCTTGTCTTGTATACAGGTTCATTTGGGCCAGTACTGGAACTGGTTCTCAGATGAGATAAAAGTGTGAGGCTGAGTTATTTAGGATTTTTCATGTTCTTCAGCTCAGAGAAGATAATACTGGATATGTCATCTAAGAGTGTGTCTCTCATCTCCTTTCACAAGCCAGGTCCTGCTTTCATCTCTTATGGGTGTGCAGTGGCATTTTAGCAACCTATGTAGTCCTTAAATTGAGTTCTGTCATATGGTTGTGGCAGTTTAAAATATTAAAAAGGAACTATATGTGGAAAAAAAAGAATATTTGTAGATGACAGGACTATTTAACTAGAAAAACCAAAGTAATCAAATTTTAAGAGTGATAGAAGTAATAAAAGGGTTTAAGTACAGGGTAAGAATAAAACAGGAATGAATTCCCTCCCTGCAGCAACACCCAAAGTCAATCCATTCCCAGAGCACTGACTGCGTCATTAGAAGTCAGGATCCCTGGTGAATGGGACTGAAGTGACCCTATACGGGGCTGCTGGGACAAGGACGTAAGTGGGATCTAACGTGGAGAGACAGGAGGTGGAACCGGGCCCTGTGGAGCGCCTGCTACCTTCCCTGTAGCTGTTTTCAGACTTGAGAATCGTGTGACAGTATCATGGGAAGGAGGTGAACGCGGGGAGTTCCAGGCCTCAGCCGAAGATTCAGCGGGCCCTGCTGTGGGACTGGAATCCTCTTTCAGCCCCAGGAGACCCCGAGACAGGGTCCCTAGATGCCCCTGTGAGGTGCCCTTCTCGTGTTCGTGGGCTGCTACCTGATTCTTGCAGAGGAAAAGCAGAGCCAAGCCTATCTAGCCAAGCCTTTCGCGGTCCCATGAGTACTCAGTATGCTGGGCTGTGCCTCCTTGCTTTCTGCAGACAGAGGGGTGACAGTGCGCACATGTGGGCACACAAACGTCTGCGGGTGCCAGGCATGCTGTGCTCGTCGTTGTCACTGCAAGCAGCAGGGACACTGGCACTGACAGACACGGGGTGGATCCCTGCCCACTTCTCGGGACACGTGTCCCTCGGCCTCTGCACAGGCTGAAGGTGCCCACAGGCTATGCCCCCAACCCTCTGAGGTGAGGTGGCTCCTGGAGCCCAGCGTTCGGGTTGCTAGGAAACCGCTCCCCTGGATTGTGTATGTTGAGCATGCCTGTGTTTGCCTTTGGCTCTCAGAAGGACGAAATTCACCATGTGGCTATGGAGAAATAATATTGAAAACTACTTAAAAAATGAAAGAAGTGCCAAATGGCGCTCTGGATGGCAGATGGTCCCCGCGCAGCACCCGCCCTGTGCAGAGGCAGGGCCATTCCCTGGTGGTGGTGCACACCCACCACAGTGCATGCCGCCCTTGCCCCCATTCCCTTCTGCACAGCCTGTCGCCATGTCCCCGGAATGCACGCTGTGGTATGCAGGTTCCAGTGCCCTGCCTGGGTCTGCGGCTCTCCCTCCCTCCCTGCTACCCGCCCCGTTACCCCTGTCAAGGCAACATGTGAGCTTCAGCCACCTCTAAGTATCTGGGGAAGTGGAGGCTAGGGGGAAATTGCTGGCTGCCCCTCCCCATCTACCTTCCTGCTGCAGCTCCTGTCACCCTTCATAGTCAGAAGATGTCCAAGAGAGGGACAATAGCTTCTGGACTAGCCCTGATCTGTCCTCCCTACTGGTGACCAATGTAGGCAGAGGTAGAGGGTATTATACCCTGCAGGGCAGGAAACCAGGCCCGGGAAGCTGGCATAGGTGGCCCTTACTGGCTGTGCAAAAAGCGTCTGCCCCGCTCCAGGGAGGAGACCCCACCAGTGCCAGGACACCTCTTTCCCCATTGCTCCCTCCTCTTCAGCAGGCCTGGCCTCTGCCCAACCACTGGGTCTGGGCTCTGGGCCCAGTGGCCTTGGCTCTGATTGAAATATGACTTTGAGCTCTGCACCCCAGGGCCCTTGTTACTGGCTGACAGGTCTCTGGCCTGACCTCACCGCGATTCCCCAGGTTGGCCCCAGCCCCACGTGCGTGCTTGGTCATTTCCCCACTGCTTCCATGTCTGCCTGCTGTTGCTTCCAGGGTGTCCCCCCAAAACCCCACTGTGACCCTCTGCAATCTGAAGGGCAGCAAGGCCAGGAGAGAGCGGCAGTGCTCTTGGTGGATAAGGCAAAGCAGGAGCCAGGGTGAGTGGTGCTGGGCATGACAGCTCTGCCTGCAAACTCGCCTCTGGCCCGGCCTCCATAGGTGAACCTGCCAGCCAGCCCCCCGCCCCTCAGGTGGCCGTGTGAGTGCTGAGGGCCACGAGCACTAGGGAGTGACCTCCTACATCATCATTACAGCAACACCTGTGCTAAATGCCTCTGTAGGGGTTGGTTGTGCAGATTCACGGGTGTTTAATTGCCTCCGAGTTTCTCATCGCCACGCTGTCAACAAGCCGCAGGTGTGCTTGGCGGGAGCCGCCCAAGCTGTGACGAGGCTGTGCTGACAGCTCTGCAGCCAGGACACGTTTGTCTTCACCAGCGCCGTGCGCCCCATGCCCCACATGTATTCCAGTATGTCAGATGCCTTGGAGGAGATTTGTCACGAGAACCACCCCTTGGCTCTTGCCATCCTGGGAAGGGAGGAGGGAACGTAAGGGAAAAGGCTCTGGGGCTCTTGGGTGGGGCCGCTGCTGGCTGCGGGGTCACAGGTGGAAGACGGGGTCAGAGTCGGCTCCGCAGCTGCTTCTGGTCAAGGGAACAGAGGGGCCAGAAACTGCTGATGGTGGCCTGGGGTTGACTTTGGCCTGGGGACATGATAAGTACTATTTTTAAAGGTTTGAATCATTGCTGTTGTTAAATGTCAAGAACACTCACCTGTTAAATCTGGACTCCAGGCTTCTTTGCCAATATGAGCAACCTGCCCCGCAGAGCCCGCACTCCCCTATTTAAAGCACGAGAATCGCCCGCCCTCGGGAGGACGGCCCCCTCTTCCGCAGGTGTCACGTGTTGCATCCCTCACAGGCCTGCTGGCAATTGTGCCCGTGGCAGGCGGCAGGGAACAGACACCTCGCAGCCAGAGACACGGCGTCCTCCTCGGGATGGTGGCCGAGAACAGGCTGCAGAAATGCTGACACAGACCCCAACTTGAACATTTTTCTGGCTCTGTGCAGAAATTTTTTCCTGAGAATTTCCTAATTTAGAAATACAATAGTGGGAATTTTCTGCCAGCAGCATTGTCAATTGAGACCTAGAAGCTTTTTTTAGCTTTCTGGTTGGCCAGGAATCTGTAATCTCCATAATACAAGATGATCCCTGAAAGACCTGCCTGTGGGGCCAGTGTTCCTGTGGGGGAAGCCGGATGGTGTTGGACCAGAGTCCCGGAGCCCAGGCCCCCATGCTGGGGCTGGAGCATCGTCCTTCCAGGCCCTGGGGGTGAGGGTAGAGAGAGTGGGCAGCACGGCATCTCCTACCTGGCTAGCCCCACGTCTCCTTCACACGCTGCTCTGGCAGGGTGGTTTTCCTGGATAGATAACCACCACCTCTAGGCAGTCTGGATGTGGGCACTTTGGTAAAAGAGGAGGTTCCCCTCCCTTCTGGAGGCAGGATGCACTCGCGGCAACCTTGGCCATCTTCACTCAGTCCAGCTAACAACATGCTCACATCTTCCTAGGTGTACCTGGTCCTGCGTGGGAAAGAATAAAATCAATACGATACCTGTATATGAGCACCTACTCTGTATCAAGAGCTGTGCTAAGGCTGGAGGCACAGTGGTGAGCAGATTGGCATGGACTCTGCCCTTCTGGTCTGCATGCTCATGGGAGGCCATGCCAAGCACAGGCCCGAGGGGTCCCAGGGGCCAGGCTGCAACATATCCTCTCATGTCAGGGGTCTTAAAAGGAGGGGCTGTTTTGGCTAAGGGTATGGAGAGGCTTCCCCTTGATGGTGGCACGTGAGGTCTTGCAGAAAGGGGGGTGGGGCCGAGGACAGCATGGATTTCCAAGGCTGGTAACACCAGGTACAGGGAACACGTGCTTAGCTTCTCATGAGTGTGTCAAAGACCAAGGCCAGGGCTTTCCCTGGGAAGAAGTGGCCTGGGCTTGGGGCAGAGGGCCAAGTCCCCACGCCTGAAAGAAGAAAGGGCTGGATAGCTCATGTGTGTTCTCCTGTGCTCTGACTTTGATGAGTGCATTTCTTTGAGGGGCTAATTTGATGGAAGCTCTTCAGTTGACCTGCTTGACCCACTTACATTGCTAGGCACTTGCCTCTGTCTCTCATCTGCAGCAGGCAAAGCTGCCTGCCCAGCTCTGCCCGTCTCTGCTCTTTCTATTTCCTGCTGCAGCTGAGGAACTAACCTCAATGTGTGAAGTTACGGCCACTAATTCAAAGGGCATCTGATCACACAGGCCAACCGCCCTGCCCTTGCTTTGTGTATTTTCTCTCCCACCCTTCAGCATAATTCTTTCACTCTGTCTTCCTCTCCCCATCTTCACAAATTCCCCGTTGAGCTTCCCCTGCCAACCCCCCAGCCCAGACCTGCTTACCCCTCTCTGAGCAAATAGAAACCATCAGATGGAGACCACCGTCTTCCCACCACCATCTCTACCCACCACCTGCTCTGTCTCTTCTTCACATCCCAGAGAAAGTAGAGCCCCACTCCTCTCAGAGGGTGTGTCTCGAGCCTCGTCCTGGGCTTGGTCTTTGCACTGCAGTCATCACAGTTATGCATCACAGTCACCTGTCTCCAGCATCACCAGCATCCCTCTCCCTGGTCCATCACAGCCTTCAGCACGTGCAGGAGGACATCTCATCTTCAGGAGACAGTTCTCTGGAGCTCATCTCTCTGCAGCACCTGCTGTATTTCTTTACTGGGGAGGCCCTGGTTGGGTAAAGCACTTGGTGTGTGTTTGTCCCAGTGTCCTGGGATTAAAGAGTGAATGTTTATTTTTCTGCTTGTGCAGTGGCCAAGTGGCCATCTCCAGCTTGCTCACTGCGAATAATCCCTCCAGCCCCAGACTTTTGTTTCCTGTACTGAATGTTCCTGCCTTGCCCCCTCACCTGCTGTGTGCTCAGTCAGCTTCCACGTTTGAGCTCGAGTGGCCTCAAGGTACCTGCTTTCCCAGCCCCCACACAGCACTTCTGTAGACCTGCCACCATTGAATTTTGTATTGGGTGTTTTCTGATGAATACAGCTCTCTCATCAGCAACCTTGGGGGAGGGAACCAGGTACATTTTCATTTGCCACCATCTCCCTGGTGCCTGGCAGGGGGCTTGGGACTCATGAGAATATTCGATACTTACTATTCATTAAGAAACGAACACCATGTATGAATGAATGAGTAAATGGTCACACGTAATTTCAGACAGTAAGAGTTATCGACGTGAAAAGTTCCAGGGTGCATATAAATAAGAATTTTGAACGGTCTAAGCACTTTACATTTTCATGTAACTTAATCCTCAGAATTAGATGAGGTCAGTACTGTCCCTTTTCTCTGATAAGGAAAGAAAGGTTAATTTTCTCATGGTGACTACTAGTAGGTGGTAGAGATTGGATTCCGGGGTAGCATTAAACATTGCCACACCTGCCATTCTCATCAGAAGATGGCATCCATGCCCCCCGAAGTCTTGCTAGTTGGTGGCAATGGTGACTGACTTCTTTGGCTAGATTGAGGATAGAGTAAATGTGGCCACATGCCCTTGAGGAGAGGTGCTAAAGCACATGTGTCCATCTGGTTCTGTCAGTTTCACTGGGACCTGTGCCTGAGTGGTATGGACACAGTGGTCCACATTTCCCTATAAGCCTAAACTTCTGTCCATTCCTTCCTGGGGGCCAGATGTGTGGGTGGGCCCTCCTGGGCCCTCCAACTGAATGCCCTGGGTGCATTATTCAATGCCAGGTGGAAAAGGAAACCCATAAGCCAATTGCTATCCAGATTCCTAACCCACAAAGTCATGACAGAGACCAGATGGCTGTTATTTTATGCCGCCATCATATTACAGTTTTGTAGAGAACCATAGCCACTCCTGAGTGGGTCACATCTCTATCACACAGGCTACTCCCATGGTACCTCTGTACGCCTGCCACCATTAACATTTCCACTTGAGAGGTTTGTTTTATTTTTTTCATAATAACATGTCGGCTTGAAGTTAGAAGCCTTGGCCAGGACCCTCACTCCTCTGAGGCAGACCCTGGCACCAGCCTCCTCCTGGTCAGCTTTGTCCTGACCGGGGCCCCTTACCCTGAGGTCCACACTCCCTGGCTGCTTGGTGCCAAAGCCACTGGGCAATTCTCTGTTGGCAGCAGGGTGGGTGGACTACCGGCCTTCAGGCAGAAGATCTCTGGGGATGGACCTTGGGGGGCAAGATTCCCTGTCACCCCTGTCACCTACCTGGATTGTCGGTTTGCCCTTGAAGAACATGAGGATGGTAAATTGATAAAAAGGGAAGGGGGAAGGAGGGAGGAGCACCACATGGAGGTGGAGGAAGAGGCGAAGTGATGCTGCCACAACCAAGGGACACAGAAGTCTTGCTGCCAGCAGCCAGACACTTGCAGAGAGGCCTAGGGCTCCGTGAGAAGCCTCAGAAGGAATGGAGTCTGCTTGCAATTTGGGCTTCTGGTCTCCAGAACTGCGGGAGGATGAATTTTTGTTGTTTTAAGCCCCCTGCATTGTGATAAATTGTTATTGCAGCCCTGGGAAACTAATACAATAATCAGAAAACATTAGGGGATTTGGTAACATGGATCTCCCTAACATAAAATAAATAGGCAGAAAATCTAATTCTTTAAATTTGACTGCATTTTGGCACATGGGCTGATCATTTTTCTATTTGCTAATTGAATAAATACACAAAACTCTTTTTTCTTAATAAAAGGAAGGAGCAGGTGAGAGGCCAAGGGGAATGGGGCCAGCCCTGGGGAGGGAGCAATTCCCTGTGTCCCCTCCTCTGTGAGGACTGCAGGTTGAGGCCCTGCTGCTCTGCAAATTCATCCCTGTGAATCGTTTCACAAACTCTGTTTTGGGTAAAAGACAGAAATCTATCAAACAGCACACAGATTAACTTATCACTGAGCTAAATGGGTTGTCAGTGCAGGGAGCTGAGCTCGGGCCAGTGAATTCAAATGCATATAAATTTCCCTGGTGGCAGGAGCGACGCTGGTGGGGCTGTCAGATGGTGACAAGTGGAAATACATTAACAGTGTTTAAAATATATTTGAAGGGGCTGGCTCGTATTTTGATAACCTGCTCCCAGACAAATGATTTGTGGGAGATAGGAAATTCTGATCTCATCATCAATTCCAGAGGAATCTTTGTAATAAGCTCCCTCCCAGGATGTTGGGTGTTGTTTTTTTTTTTTTTTTTATTGTTGGGGATTCATTGAGGGTACAATAAGCCAGGTTACACTGCCTGACACGCGTCCCCTGTGCCACTGATGGATGTTTGGAGCCAGCATTCTGATAGCCTTGCTGTCAGTTTTGCTTCACGTCCCCCCAAAAGTGATTACGAACTTCAAAAGAACCAATTACATCACACCTGTGGTGCATATTACAGGGGTATTTGCGAAACTTGGTAAACGTAGAATATAAATGTTTTGGCACAGTAACTGAGATAACACCGGAAAGGCTATGTTAACCACTGTGATAAAAATGTGTCAAATGGTTTATGAAGTGAGTGTATGATACCCCATGATCATATCAATGTATACAGTTATGATTTAATGAAAAAAAAAAAAACAATTACATTGTGTTAGGGCTCCCCACAAAGGAGACCCTACATGTCCTCAACGCTGCACGTAACTGAGCTTCGAGGTCCTAGTCCTGCATATTTGTTTGGAAACTGGATGTTCTGGACTTCATGTAATTACTCTCAGTATTTAAAGAACAGTGAGCTGCAGAGAGCCGTACTGTGCCCGTGTAAAGGAGAAGAGTTGGTTTTAGTTATTACAAGGCTTGCTGGATGCCTCCTTGATTTTCAAGAGAGGCCACAAGGTGACTTTTGAATGGTGAATCCAGGCTCTCTGTAGACTCCTGCCTCCCTGGCTCAAAACATTAAGTCCTTCCACAAAGAAAAGTCACCATCTTCTGCATCAGATCTCTTCTTGCTCCCCTAGCCACGTGGCATCCTGGAGTCCTTATTCTATCTCAATTCCAAATTATCCAGGTCTCTTACACAACAGGCTGCTTTCAACGTCAGTGCTCATGGACCAGTCTTACCTGGCAAAGCAGGAGGTGCAAGGTAACTGGCTGCCCTCCCTTTGGTGAGAAATAAATGCATAAACATCCACTGATGGAAAGTGTAGTCTCTTTCTTGATATATCATCTTCAAACCATACATATTCATATCTGCATTGATTTGACAGGATAGTGAAATAAGTCTTAGTGCCTGTCTCACGCAGGGCACACACAATTCTAACACTACAAGAAAGAGGCTCCACTGGTAGGACTTACCGAGTGCTTCGGCAGCACAGAGGTGCGGCACCCGACCCAACGTAGGGCTGAGAGAGCGATCACCGCAGGCTGCCCTAGGGAGGGAAGAAGGGGCCGGGTGCAGACAGATAGGGAAGGATAATCGTGGCTGAGACCTGGGCATGGAAAGGCATGAGTGGTGCACATTCCCTATGCACCTGCTCCATGCTGGGACCTGGAACTAGGTTTGGAGATTTGGACAGAGAAGACCAACCTCCTCCTCCAAGGAGGCCGTTGGAGTTGACGGTGTTGATGGGTTGCTGAATGGCCAAATAAATCCTGCCTTTCTGGCAGTAGGCACAGGACAGTTGTTTCTCTTCAGTGGGGTTCTCAGCCTTGGCAGTGATAACATGGGGCCACTGGTTCTTTTCTGTGCAGTGTTAGCCTGTGCACTATGGCCTGCATGTCCCTGACCTCTACACCCTATGTGCTGTGGCAGCCCTAACCCCCAAGTTGTAAGAGCAGAAAATGTCTCGAGACATTTCCAAATGTTCCCCGGGAGGCAAAAGGATCCCCAATTGGGAGCCACTGCTCTACAGTCAGAAGGACAATTAGAAAGTGCTTGTGTCCCTTTATCCATCACTCAGTGCTCAGCCAGGGGTATGGCTACAAGGCTCCTGAGTTACGTACATGGTTCAGATGGGCAGGAGTACTAATCACACAGCTGTCCAGAGCTGCTGGGTGGCCCTCAGGGGGCAGGTGGTGCTGCTCTAGTGTGGCCCTGGCTGAAGGCTTCACCTGAGTTGCCAGCACTGTGGCTGCCATCCAGGCTCAGGAATGAATAGAAGGGCAAATTGAGGGCAAGACACTTCATGATGAAGCTGTCATCGAGACACTGCCCACGTCACTTCTGCTTGCTTCTCAATAGCCCAGACAGTCACACCTCCACACCCAGGTGCAAGCCAAACAGTGAAAGGTCATCTGTAGCTGGGAACGGATGAGGATCCTGGGGAAAGAGCAACATTTTGGCCATGTGCAGCAGCTGCCTGAAAGGTGTCTGCTGTGCTTGACCACAGACTTAGACACTGGGGATGGCATCTGTCCAAAAGAGCCGACACCCCAGCGAAGAAAGGAGAGACTGCCAAGTACAAACACATGTAAGTTTTGATAAGTACCTCAAAAGAAACAAACAGGGCACTGAGAGAGAGAGAGAGAAAGAATTAAAATTTGGGGGGATTAGTTTAGATTGGGTGGGTAGAGTGAGCTTCACGTGACAAGTGAGATGAAACTTGTAGGATCAATGGGAGTTCGCCATGTGCAGAAGTGGGGTATGCAGGGGTGTGTTTGTGTGTGTGTGTGTGCGCGCGTGTGTGTGTAGAGGGGAGTGTTTTCTGGCAGAGGGAGGACATGTACAAACTCTAAGGCAGGGAGGACACTTGGTCGTCCAAGAATTGAACAAAGTCCACTATAATGGCTAGAACTTAGCAGGTGTATTAGGGATCTCCACAGAAAACAGAGCTTCTGTATGTGTGTGTGTGTATAAATAAAAATTTATAATCCAAAAATGGACAAGGGGAAAAAGACATGGCTAAAACCACTATCACAATGGAAATTAATTTCTAAAGCATGTCTGTCTCAAAGTAAATGATAGTTAATGTGTAACAAATTTGAGTCATGCTATCAGGATGCTAACAGATCCATGAAGCTGACAAAGTATTGTGATTGTTTCAAACACTTGTGGAATTCTGACAAATACTGACTATATTTCAATTCCAAAGCAAGTCTTCCCCAAATTCCAAATTAGAAAAATATAGCAAAATGATAACCAGAAACCTGTAATATTTGGGACTTTTTAAAAATTAAATCATAGCTGTGTACATTAATGCAATCATGGGGTACAACGTGCTGGTTTTATATACAATGAAATATTTTCATCAAACTGGTTAACATAGCCTTCATGGTATTTTCTTAGTTATTGTGTTAAGACATTTATATTCTACATTTAGTAAATTTAACATGTATCCATTTAAGATGCACCTTAGGTGTGGTCCAACCAATTACCCTCCCTCTACCCATCCTTCCCCTTCCCCTCCCCTCTTCCCCCCTTTCCCCATATTCTTGGGCTATAATTGGGTTATAGCTTTCATATGAAAACTATAAATTGGTTTCATAGTAGGGCTGAGTACATTGGATACTTTTTCTTCCATTCTTGATATACTTTGCTAAGAAGAATATGTTCCAGCTCCATCCATGTAAATATGAAGGAGGTAAAGTCTCCATCTTTCTTTAAGGCTGCATAATATTCCATGGTGTACATATACCACATACACTCTCACTGAAGGCAAAAAATTATCAAAACAAGTGAAAAATAGATAATTATGTACTTTTTATGAGAGATAAAGATATAGGAAGTTTGAAAGGACAATGGTAAAATATTCAGTGTAAACAGTAACAAGAAATTGACATATTTACTTTAATATCAGACAAAGTAGACATTAAGGCATTATCACAGATAAAGAAAGGATTTAAAATGATAGAAGTTTCAATCTACCAGGAAGATGCCACAATTTAAAAATTGTGTATATCTAATAATAGGCTCAAAATTTAACATAAAGGAGAAATAGTCAAATCTATACTAAGTGGAAGATTTAACACACATTTCTCAGTAAATAATTGGATGATCAGACAAGAAGGATCAGTAATTTTAGCGATCTGAATAACAATTTATAAATTTGATCTAATTTACATATACCAAAGCCTCAGTCTCTCTCTTCATATACATATACATGTGTGCGTATGTGTATAATCACGGTACCAAATAAACACATGATGCATATTTTTTCAAGAAGAAATATTTGAAATTTAAATATATGGTGGGTAATGAATAAAGTAAATTTTGATAAACTTCAGTTGATTAAATTCATAGAGAATTTCTGTTCTGTGACTGGAGGAAATCCCGAGGGTTGGCAAGTTAAACAATATACTTTTAATTCAGCAACCTGTCAAAGAAAAAAACCATAGTGGAAATTAGAAAATATTTCAAACTAAATAACAATGAAAACATCTACATATTAAAATGTGTAGGATTCATTTAAGGTCATGAAATTTTCAGCCTTAATACGGCAGAAGAAAGCTTGCACATCTAACAATGTAAGCTTTTAACTAAAAGATATTCTTGAAGACCAAAAATTTTAACTCATTAAAAATAAAAGGAAATAAATAATAAATATAAAAGCAGAAATTAAAGAAATGGGAGAGAAATATAATAGAAAAAAACAACAAAGCCAAAAGTTGGCTCTTTGAAAAGTTTAATAAAATTTATGCCATACCTGGAAAGCCTGGTCAAGGCTTAATAGTAGGAGACACAAAATAACCTTATTAGATATGGACTTTGATCTTTTTCTCCCACATAAACAAAAATTAACTCAAAGTGGAGCATAGACCTAAATACAAATATACCTGTATAAAGCTGTAAAACTTCCAGAAGATGACATAGGAAAAAAATCTTTATAATTTTGGATTGAGGAAAATAGTCTTTAGATATATATTCCAAAAAGAAAGATAATCAGTAAATTTCACTAACCAAAACTAAGATCAGAGCTTTCAAAAAAAAAAAAGAAATGTAGGACCAAAGACTGAGAAAAAAATATTTGCAAGTCACACAGTTTATGAAGAATTTGTATCCAGAAATGCGGTCTGACAATTAAGTTCATGAACTCACCTCAGAACCGTGCTACACGACTCATTGCTGAGTATTACTATGGCCACTTTTGAAGTACTCCCCTCGGGAAGCTATGCACCCAAGACAGTGTCCATCCTTCAAAGCAATTTTGGGTCTCTTTTTCTGGAATGACCATCAGAGCTGTTGTCCTATGTATGTCAAGAACTGTCAGAGCTTAATAATAAGAAAATGACCACAATTTTTTCTAATGACACAGAATATGGGTGAACAACTTACCAAATTACATATGCAGATGTCAAATGAGCATTTGAAAAAGGAGGCTCAGCATAATTAGTCATTAGAAAAATGCAGATTAAAGCCATGGCAAGGTTCTATTACATTAGAATATCTGAAATTCAAAAGACAGCCCTATTAAGTATTGGTGAAAATTTAGAGTGATTGGACCTCTCACACTTTGGTTTAAAATAAAGTAGTGCAATCAGTTGGGCAGCACTTTGGTAGTTCCTTACAAATTGAAACATATTCCTACTATACAACCCCTCAATATTTACCTAAGAGAAATGAACGCACAAGTATCGATACAAAGGCTCGTACATGAACCTTCATAGAACCTTTATTTGTGAGAGCCCTAAACTGGAAGCAAACATTGCAGGGGTCAGGACACTGTGGCATAGCCACAGTGCAGAATACTGCTCAGCAATGTGAACGGGAAAGTCACTGGCACGCACACAGGGGGATGGATCTCAAGATATCACGCAGAGCAGAAAAAGCCCAACAAAGGAAAACTGTGTAATTCAGTTCATATTCAATTTTAGAAAATAGAAACTTATCTACAGGGGAAGAAAGCATAATAGATCAGCGGTTGCCTGGGGATGGGAGCCAGAAAGGAATGTAAAGGGGTGTGGGAAATTCAAGGAAGGGATGGATATATTCACCTTGACAGTGGTGATGATTTCACAGGTGCATACATATGTCAAAATTTATCAAATAGAACATTTAAAACATGACAAGCTTATCATATTACATTTCACTAATGCTGTTTAAACAGGTTGGAGAACGAATAAACAAAGAAATGTGAAGAAATATGTAAGAAAGGAAACAATAAATTTTCTTGGGCTTAAGCGATTCTCTTGCCTCAGCCTCCCAAATAGCTGGGACTACAGGCTCCCACCATAATGTCTGGCTACTTTTTTATTGTTGTTGTCATAGTTGTTTTGCAGGCCTGGGCTGGGTTGGAACTCACCAGCCTTGGTGCATGTGGTTGGCACCCTAACCACTGACCTATGGGCACTGAGCCAATGCTGGCCTTTTTTTAAAAAAAATGTATATTTTAATTGATTTTTCTGAAGTATAGTGTATGTATAATAACATGCACCCCTTTCAAGTTGCAGAGTGTGCTACTTTTTTGAGAAACGTATATACTTATGTAAACATCTCCACAATTAAAATCTAGAGATAACAGAGCATTTCTATCACTCCCTCAATTTCTCTTGTGTTCTCTGTAGTCTACCTAGTCCCAGTCTACTCCCTACAGCCCCAGAGGCCCATCAGTCTGCTTTTGGTCAATGTATATTTGTCTTTTCTATAATTCAACATGCAGGCAGTATTTGCTTTACATGGTACTGATATGCATGAATTTCAGTTACGATGGTTTGGTTAAAAACACCTGTTCTCTAACCACAGGGCACAGATGTCAATTATCACGTCACATTGACTGAGTAATTACAGAAAGGACAAACTTTGCTGCCACCCTTGCCTTAAATCACTATGTAAATAATCAACACACATCATAATTAGTGATCAATCACTTCATTTCTGTCCAACTCTGTTTGTCATTGGTTGCTACAGGTCTGTTATTCTGCTCATACACAGATAGCTAAGCCTGTACTCGTGTTGCATTTTCTTGTCTCTCAGTCATAAGCCTATGTGACATTTACGAATACCTAGGAAGGAGAACCTCTGTAAGTTGACCACCCAGGGGACTGTAACAAACTGGTCAACATATGGAGGAGGTCAACATAAGTAACTTCACTGGGTACATGTGGTGCATGTCCAGTCTATGAAAATTAGGTCAATGTAAGGAGGTGGTCCATGGAGAGAGATGGTCAACTATGGAGGTTCTACTGTAATCAAAAGAGGCATGTGGTAAAATACAGATGAAAGTGCAGAAAAGACTTTCAGAAAGCCAGAAATAAATTTTGAACTGAATGCAAATTGAGTAATAAAAGAAATATACCACATATAACTGCGGGAATGTCGGCACTGATGTGGCCGAGAAACTCTGCATATGTAGCCAGAAGGATATGGACAAGGTGAACTTACTGATGCAAATGAAGAAATTGTTCATGATGAAAGGCATGAAGATGATCCTAGAAAAGCAATCCTGGCAAAATCTTCACATTAAAGAAGGTTTCTTTTTTTGGGGGGGAGACAAGATGGCCAACTGAAGCCAGCTTTCCACGGAGGCTCCCGTCCAGAAGGAGAGTTAAAGGACAGAAATTTAGCAAGTAACCTGGTGGATTAGAGCTGTGCCAAGAGAGAAGGTTGAAGAATGCACATCAACCCTGCTGAGGCAAGCTGCGACCCCAAGGATACAAACAAAAGGTACAAAACCCATTACCAAGAGGACGGAAGTCCCCTCCCCCATGAGAACAGCTTGGAGTACTCCATAAACAAACAAGCAGAGTTTAAAAGTCCTCCCATTATATCCCATGGGAGACACCCTCTAAAAACTGGACCTACTTCCCCTACTAGGGTGCCATGGCACTCTCCTGCCAGGCATAAAACTGTATAAAACTGTATATATTCTCTACCTGCAATTCTGAGCTCCCAGCACTCCCCTCCACTCTCACTCTAATGTCTGGAGGCCTGTCCCCCAGGAGTCCAGATTCTTGGGTATTATCTCGAGAGGTGTGGACAGGGCATGGACTGCTGCTGGCCAGTGCTGATTCTGCAGCACAGGAGTGAGGAGAGGATGGTCAGCTGAGAGGGAAGCACACGGGAGCAGGGGTGGCCCAAGGCACAGAGCACCAGCTGTTTTTGGCAACAATAGGGCTCACCCCTGGATATTCTGGAGTCACACCCCCTGTCTCTCTGGGCAACCAGAGGAGGCCAGGCATCTACTCTGGTGGCAGCCACTGGCAGAACAGATCTGGGACAGAAACGCAGGCCCTGTGGGTAAAGGGTTTGCCTAAGGTGGTACTGGCCTGGGGGAGCACGGGGACTAGAAAACGCACACACAGAGACGGCAGATTCCCAGGACGGGGCTGACCCAGAGGACCGCTTTACTGAGACTAAGATGCACCTGCCCCCCAGGGGATCATTAGCCCAGACAAAGGAGAGCAGGAGGCTAGAACTGACAGCTAACTATGCTATGAATACAAACTACAGGGCAGCAGCACAGACAGGGCCTGAGGCACAGGTTCTGTGAATTCAAAACAGCTTCTCTTCTGCAGGGGAATTTAGCCGGGACAGAAACAAATTCTGCAAAGTTGTTTTGTTCCGTCAGTAACATCAATCACGGGCGGGGCTGGAACTGAGTGAAAACCCCCAGTCTCCATCAAGCACCCAAGGTTGTCAGGCCTCACCTCCCCCTGCCAAATACTGGCCGAGAGCAGTGGCCTGGCTGAGGAGACATAGATCTCCCTGTGATTCAGGCAGGTGCAACCCCCCGGAGTGTCTGCTCATTGGAGGCAACTGGGTCACAGCCCTGCTGGGTTATCAGTGACTGGGTGTGACAGAGGTACAAGGTGGGGAAGGAGGCATCAACCTTCCCAGACTAATCTATGGGTGGGTTCTCCTGACCTCACAGAGCACAGGAACAAGTCATATTTCAGTTGAGTTGTCAGCAGACCCCTGTGATCTAGTTGCCAGAGACCTTTTAAAGTCTCCCACCTGAGACAGGAGCAGACTGAGACAATTGATTTGGACTTCTTGAACTGGCCAATCGCTCGAGGACCATCCAAGTGGTACCCTGGGTGTGTGGTTGTAGGAAGGTTTGATTTTCCTTTTCTGATTGTTACCTGTGGGGTGTGGGGTGACTTAACTGCTGATATTACTCCACAGCTGAAACTTCAACCCAGAGTAACTGATTCACTAGGGTCAGACAGAGACTAGCTGAAAATAAGACAGAGCCACTTAGCCCCACCACACCAAGCAGGTCCCCAGTTTCTCAGGCCATAACACAGCACAGATCCTTGGCAAAGCTTCATGGGAAAAGGTACAGACGCCAGTCCCAGATTTTGGGCAAAGTGCTGATTAATCATTACTCCTGGAGCCTGAAACCCAACTTTTCTTTATCCACTCATCTAGTTAAACAGTGTAAAATAATCATGGGGCAAAATCAGCAGAAAATCTCTGGTAACATGAATAACCAGAGTAGATAACCCCCCCCCCCAAGGAAAGATATGGCAGACGTAACTGAAGATCCCATTCATAAACAGATGGCCGAGATGTCAGAAATCGAGTTCAGAGGTCGGATTGCAAACAAAATTAATAGAATGGAGGAAAGTGGGAATTGGAAAAGTGAGGAGAAATTCAAAAGTTGTCTCAAGAATTCAACAAATTGAAAGACAAGATCACCAAAGATTTTGACACATTGAAGCAAGAATTCGCAGCCCTCAAAGATCTGAAAAATCAGTAGAATCCCTCAGTAACAGAGTGGAGCAAGCAGAAGAAAGGATTTCTGACATTGAAGACAAAGCTTTTGAATACTCTCAAACTCTCAAAGAGGAAGAAAAATGGAGAGCAAAAATAGATGATTCTTTCAGAGAGCTCTGGGATAATCCAGAAAAAGGTAATATCTGCCTCACTGGAATTCCTGAAAGCGATTAAGTGGCTTCGCAAGGCACAGAGGCTCCTCTCAATGAAATTATGAAAGATAATTTTCCAGACATCCCTAGAGATTCTGAAATTCAGATAGCAGACAGTTTCAGAACCCCAGCACAATCCAACCTGAATAAGACATCCCCCAGGCACATCGTAGTTAACTTCACTAAAGTTAATATGAAGGAGAAAATTCTGAAAGCAGCCAGACCATGGTAAGAAAACCGTTACCTATAAAGGTAAGAATATTAGAATGACTGCAGATCTCTCTGCTGAAACTTTTCAAGCCAGAAGAGGGTGGTCATCAACTTTTAATCTCCTAAAACAAAATAACTTTCAACCCCGGATCCTGTATCCAGCTAAACTGAGTTTCATTTATGATGGAGAAATTAAATACTTTAATGACATTCACATGTTGAAGAAATTTGCCATAACCAAACCAGCTCTTCAGGATATTCTCAGACCTATCTTCCATAATGAACAGCCCAATCCTCTACCACAAAAGTAAACTCACTCAGAAACTTTTGATCAAACTCCAACATCCACAGTGGTGAAAGGATTAAAAATGTCCACTGGACTTTCAAAAAACTCAATACCCCAAATTTTACCAGACTTATCAATATTCTCCATTAATGTGAATGGCTTAAACTGTCCTCTAAAGAGGCACAGGTTGGCTGACTGGATACAAAAACTCAGGCCAGATATTTGCTGCATACAAGAATCACGTCTTACCTTAAAAGATAAATATAGCCTCAGGGTGAAAGGATGGTCATCCATATTTCAGGCAAATGGTAATCAGAAAAAAGCAGGTGTTGCAATTCTATTTGAAGATACAATAGGCTTTAAACCAACAAAAGTAAGGAAGGATAAGAATGGTCACTTCATATTTGTTAAGGGTAATATTCAATATGATGAGATTTTAATTATTAATATTTATGCATCCAACCAGAATGAGCCTCAATTTATAAGAGAAACTCTAACAGACATGAGCAACTTGATTTCCTCCAGCTCTATAATAGTTGGAGATTTCAACACTCCTTTGGCAGTGTTGGATAGATCCTCCAATAAGAAGCTGAGCAAAGAAACTTTAGATTTAAACCTAACAATCCAACATTTGGATTTAGCAGACATCTACAGAACATTTCATCCCAATAAAAGTGAATGCACATACTTCTCATCAGCCCACGGAACATACTCCAAAATCGATCACATCTTAGGTCACAAGTCTAACCTCAGTAAATTTAAAGGAATAGAAATTATTCCTTGGATCTTCTCAGACTACCATGGAATAAAAGTTGAACTCAGTAACAACAGGAATCTGCACACTCATACAAAAACATGGAAGTTAAATAACCTTATGCTGAATGATAGCTGGGTCAGAGATGAGATTAAGAAGGAAATTGGCAAATTTTTGGAACAAAATGACAATGAAGACACAAATTATCAGAACCTCTGGGATACCGCAAAGGCAGTCCTAAGAGGGAAATTTATAGCACTGCAAGCCTTCCTCAAGAGAACGAAAAGAGAGGAAGTTAACAACTTAATGGGACATCTCGAGCAACTGGAAAAGGAAGAACATTCCAACCCCAAACCCAGTAGAAGAAAAGAAATAACCAAAAATTAGAGCAGAATTAAATAAAATTGAAAACAAAAGAATTATACAACAAATCAAAAAGTTGGTTTTTTGAAAAGTTCAATAAAATAGATAAACCTTTGGCTAACCTAACCAGGAAAAAAAGGGTAAAATCTCTAATTCCATCAATCAGAAATGACAAAGATGAAATAACAACAGATTCCTCAGAAATTCAAAAAAATCCTTAATGAATATTACAAGGAACTTTATTCTCAGAAATATGAAAATCTGAAGGAAATGGATCAATACTTAAAAGCACTTCACCTTCCAAGACTTAGCCAGAATCAAGTTCTGAAATAGCATCAACCATACAAAATCTCCCTAAAAAGAAAAGCCCAGGACCAGATGGCTTCACATCAGAATTCTACCAAACCTTGAAATTGGAAATAGTACCTATATTACTCAACCTGTGTCAAAATATAGAAAAATAAGGAAGACTACCCATCACGTTCTATGAAGCAAACATCACCCTGATCTTCAAACCAGGAAAAGACCCAACAAGAAAAGAAAATTATAGACCAATATCACCAATGAATATAGATGCAAAAATATTCAATAAGATCCTAACAAACAGAATCCAGCAACACATTAAACAAATTATATATCATGACCAAGTCAGTTTTATCCCAGTGTCTCAAGACTGGTTCAATATACATAAATCTATAAATATAATTCAGAACATAAACAAATTAAAAAATAAAGACCATATGATTCTCTTAATTGATGCAGAAAAGGCTTTTGATAATATCCAGCATCCCTTCATGATCAGAACACTTAAGAAAATTGGTATAGAAGGGACATTTCTTAAACTGAAAAGGCGATCAAGGGTATCCATATAGGGTCAGAAGAGATCAAACTTTCGCTCTTCACAGATGATATGATTGTGTATCTGGAAAACACCAGGGATTCTAGAACAAAAATCTTGGAAGTGATCAAGGAATACAGCAGCATCTCAGGTTACAAAATCAACATTCATAAATCGGTAGCCTTTATATATACCAACAATATTCAAGCTGAAAAAACAGTTAAGGACTCTATCCCATTCACAGTACTGCAGATGAAATATTTGGGAGTTTATCTAACAAAGGATGTGAAAGATCTCTATAAAGAGAACTATGAAACTCTAAGAAAAGAAATAGCTGAAAATGTTAACAAATGAAAAAACATACCATGCTCATGGCTGGGAAGAATCGACGTTGTTAAAATGTCCATATTACCCAAAGCAATATACAATTTTTTAAATTATTAAATCATAGCTGTGTACATTAATGTGATCATGGGGATCCATACACTGTTTTTTATACCATTTGACATAGTTTCATCACATTTTCTTAGTTATTGTGTTAAGACATTTACATTCTACATTTACTAAGTTTCACATGTACCCTTGTAAGATGCACCGTAGGTGTAATCCCACCAATCCCCCTCCCTCTGCCCATCCTCCTCCATCCTTCCCCTCCCTCTCCCTCTTCCCCATATTCTCAGGTTATAACTGTGTTATAGCTTTCATATGAAAGCCATAAATTTGTTTCATAGGAGGGCTGAGTATATTGGATACTTTTTCTTCCATTCAGCAATATACAATTTTAATGCAATCCCTATTAAAGCTCCACTGTCATACTTTAAAGATCTTGAAAAAATAATACTTTGTTTTATATGGAATCAGAAAAAACCTCGAATAGACAAGACATTACTCAGAAATAAAAACAAAGCAGGAGGAATCACGTTACTGGACCTCAGACTACACTATAAATCGTTAGTGATCAAAACAGCATGGTACTGGCACAAAAACAGAGAGATAGATGTATGGAACAGAATAGAGAACCAAGAGATAAACCCAGCTACTTACTGTTATTTGATCTTTGACAATCCAATCAAGAACATTCTGTGGGGAAAAGATTCCCTATTTAACAAATGGTGCTGGGTGAACTGGCTGGCAACGTGTAGAAGACTGAAACTGGACCCACACCTTTCACCATTAACTAAGATAGACTCCCACTGGATTAAAGATTTAAACTTAAGACATGAAACTATAAAAATACTAGAAGATAGTGCAGGAAAAACTCTTGAAAAAATTGGTCTAGGTGAATATTTTATGAGGAGGACTCCCCGGGCAATTGAAGCAGCTTTAAAAATACACTACTAGGACATGATCAAACTAAAAAGCTTCTGCACAGCCAAGAACACAGTAAATAAAGCAAGCAGACAGCCCTCAGAATGGGAGAAGATATTTGCAGGTTATGTGTCCAACAAAGGTTTAATAATCAGAATCCACAGAGAACTCAAACATATAAGCAAGAAAAGAACAAGTGATCCCATCTCAGGGTGGGCAAGGGACTTGAAGAGAAACTTGTCTGAAGAAGACAGGTGCATGGCTTACAGACATATAAAAAAATGCTCATCATCCTTAATCATCAGAGAAATGCAAATCAAAACTACTTTGAGATATCATCTTTCTCCAGTAAGATTAGCCCATATCACAAAATCCCAAGACCAGAGATGTTGGCGTGGATGTGGAGAAAAGGGAACACTTCTACACTGCTGGTGGGAATGCAAATTAATACATTCCTTTTGGAAAGATGTTTGGAGAACACTTAGAGATCTAAAAATAGACCTGCCATTCAATCCTATAATTCCTCTACTAGGTATATACCCAGAAGACCAAAAATCACATTATAACAAAGATATTTGTACCAGAATGTTTATTGCAGCCCAATTCATAATTGCTAAGTCATGGAAAAAGCCCAAGTGCCCATTGATCCACGAATGGATTAATAAATTGTGATACATGTACACCATTGAATATTATTCAGCCTTAAAGAAAGATGGAGACTTTACCTCTTTCACGTTTGCATGGATGGAGCTGGAACATATTCTTCTTAGTAAAGTATCTCAAGAATGGAAGAAAAAGTATCCAGTGTACTCAGCCCTACTATGAAGCTAATTTATGGCTATCATATGAAAGCTATAACCCAGTTGTAACCTAAGAATATGGTGAAGAGGGAGAGGGAGAGGAGGGGGGGGAGGATGGGCGGAGGGAGGGTGATTGGTGGGATTACACCTGCAGTGCATCTTACAAGGGTACATGTGAAACTTACTAAATGTAGAATGTAAATGTCTTAACACAATAACTAAGAAAATGCCAGGAAGGCTATGTTAAACCAGTGTGATGAAAATGTATCAAACGGTCAACAAAACCAGTGTATGGTGCCCCATGATCGCATTAATGTACACAGCTATGATTTAATAATAAAATAAAATTTAAAAAAAGAAGGTTTTGGAGAGATTTAATAACACTGAAAGAACGATGGATAAAATGTTGAACTCTGATCTTACATAGAAAGGGGTGTGACAATGTATTAAAGCTTTAAAAATATACTCAGTATGGGGCGGCGCCTGTGGCTCAGTCAGTGCGGCACCGGCCCCATATACCGAGGGTGGCGGGTTCAAACCCGGTCCCAGCCAAACTGCAAACCAAAAAATAGCCGGGAGTTGTGGCGGGCGCCTGTGGTCCCAGCTGCTCGGGAGGCTGAGGCAAGAGAATCGCTTAGGCCCAGGAGTTGGAGGTTGCTGTGAGCTGTGTGAGGCCATGGCACTCTACCGAGGGCCATAAAGTGAGACTCTGTCTCTACAAAAAAAAAAAAAAAAAACATAAAAAAAAATATATATACTCAGCATGTACTGTAAATCATAGCTTGAGCAGAAGAATTCAAGCACTGTTGAAGTTTTTTATAAAGAAATAAGACAATTTAATTTGCAATGTTTCAAATATTTTAAATAACAATATGCTAAATAAATAGTAGCTTTTACATTCTTTATTTTGCTATACAAGTATGACCAATAATGGATAATTGTTAATGTTCTGACAAAAGTTTTAAAGGTCATGGAGCGATCACACTTTGCTCCCTGGTCATCACGGTTACCTTGCGTGGTTGCACCGTGCACTCCCATGTTTAGGTCTGGGCAGAGACCCCCTGTGGGTACCGTGTGGTCTGTGCTCTCGTACACTTCCTTTGCTCAGTGTAATTGTACTGAGGTTCACCCACGTTGCTTCCGTGTTTTGCTGGTTATTTTGTTTCCCCTTTTCTAAACAAGTACCTCATAAGCGATCATTTAAAAGTGAAGCACATCTTGTTCATCTGTCGCATATTCCTTTCCCGACTCTGCTCCCTCGTGGGTCCATCCACATGGCCACCTGGTCCAGTCACCCTCCTTCTGAACCTTCCTTCTTCATCTTTCTTAGTGCAGATCTGTTAGTGCTTCTCCCAGCTTTCATTTGCCCGGGAAACGTCTGTATTTAATCTTTGTTTTTTAAGAAGTATTTCGCGTTTCTGTATTCCTAGGTCTCTCAGTCTGCCATCTTCCAGCTTACCCAGGAGGGCTCTGAGGTCAAGACTCCTTGTCCCTCCTGCCCAGAGTGCTCTTGATCTTCATGTGTATTTACGCATTTCTTTAGATCACTGGTTCTCATCAATGATTATGAGATCCCTTAGTATTTTCTTTTTTAAAATGTCAAAGTATAAAGGGAGTAAAAGTATTTTTCTTACATGAGTAGCTTTTGTAATGCTTTAGTTAGGGCTACAAGGTGCCCATAACCCAATTAGTGTTCATTGTACCTGTTAGCTAGGCCTCAGTGGCTGTTCACTATCCCATCCTCGTCGCCACTTGTCGGGGCCCGGGACTGGCCAGGTCTCTGTCCCAGCTTATCTATTGTCTGGACATGGACTGCTGTGCTACCTTGCTCGGGAACAATTACCCTTAGGTGCCTGAGGGCTATTCACCTTAGCAGAAGGGAGAGAGAGAGAAAAAGAGAGAGAGAGAGAGTCTTTGAAGGAGAGAAACAGTCTTAGTGAGAGAATGAATCTTGACAGTCTTCTTGGAAAAGCCTCAGGCAGAGGTCTGCAAACAGGAGAAGTGAAAGAGTCAGAGTAAGCCAGTCCGTGAAAGAACAGCATGCACACTCCCCGACTGCCTTCTCCTGCAGCTTCTTATAGATGGGATCCCATGGCTACTTGCACCACAGGTGTAGAGACTGCCAATCACTGATGTTCTCATCTCGCGAGCTCTCGTGTTAGGAGAGCTGAATCCCTTCCTCATGGAGTTACCAAAGAGTTATTATACCAAGGACTTATAGCACTCCTCATCACCAAGGAGGTATAGCACCAAGATGTCACAAGTATTTCTTATAATCACAGACTGTTACAGAGTGTTCTGAGCTTAACTCTCGCCTCTCCTTCCCATTAGTTATGTTGTCTGCTACAGGTAGGTTTTTCCTGCTCTCCTCCCCTCTTTTCTTGATTTTCAACAATTTTTACTTCTTTCTGTGCCCATTGATTAGTTCCAAATTATGAGAGAACACATGTGATGTTTGATTTTCCATAATGGAGTTATTCCACTCAGGGTAAAGTCTCTAGTTCCCTCCAAATTGCTTCAAAAGACATTCATTCATTTCTTTTTATGGCTGAGTAGTACTCCCTGGTATATATGTTAGTATGTACCACATTTTGTTAATCCACTCATGAATTGTTAGGCACTTGGATTGATTCCACATTTTTGCAATTCTGACTTGTGCTGCCATAAACATTCAAGTGCAAGTCTCTTTTGATAAAATGGCCTCTTTTCCTTTGGGTAGATACCCAGCAATGGGATCACTAGATGGAATTGTAGGTCTATTTTTGGTTCTTTTGGAAATCTCCGTGCCGCTTTCTGAAGAGGCTGTACTAATTTGTAGTGCCACCAAAAGTGCATACGCATTCCTTTCTCTCTGTATCAATGACAGCATCTATTTTTTCCAACTTTTTAATAAAAGCCATTATAACAGTAGTAAGGTGATATTTCATTGTTGTTTTAATTTACATTTTCCTGATGATTAGAGATGAATATTTTTTCACGTTTGTTGGCCTTTACCTATCTTCTTTGGAAAAGCTTCTACTCATGGCTTTTGCTCACTTTTTAATGATGTTATTTATTTTTTTTCTTGCTGATTTATTTGAGAGATTTT
Source organism: Nycticebus coucang (assembly GCF_027406575.1). Lineage (NCBI taxonomy): Eukaryota > Metazoa > Chordata > Mammalia > Primates > Lorisidae > Nycticebus > Nycticebus coucang. The sequence continues at coordinate 2,489,757 of NC_069797.1, forward strand.
TCTCTTTTTTTTTTTTTCCTAGACAAGGTTTTTCTCTGTTTCCTAGGCTGGAGTGCAGTGGCCAGGTCACAGCTTGATGTAACTATAAACTCCTGGGATCAAATGATCCTCCCTTCTCAGCCTCCAAGTAGCTAGGACTATAGGTACATAACACCACAAGCAGCTGATTTCTTTCTTTCTTTCTTTTTTTTATCAGTTATGCCAGCACCATTTATTGAATGTGGAATTTTTTCTCCAGTTTATGCTTTTTTTTTACCATGCACTAGTTTTATATACAATTTGAAATATTTTCATCACACTAGTTAACATAGCCTTCCTGGTACTTTCTTAGTTACTGTGTTAAGACATTTATATTCTACATTTAGTAAGTTTCACATCCAATTTCTTAATTTTTTGTATAACCCAGGCTTCTCTCAGACTCCTGGCTTCCAATGATCCTCCTACCAAGATAGCACCCAAAGTTCTGGGATTATAGGTATAACCTTGATATTTTCTAAAGGTTTAGTTTGCTTTGATTTTATTGAGTTTCTCGCACCTGTGAATTTATTCTCTACATAAAATTTGGAACTTTTAATATATTTTTCATCTTCCTTTGTCATAACCTTGGGATCTCTTGTCATATGGAAACCAGATGACTCTATATTCTCTCACACATCACTGTGTCTCTGTTTATTTTTACCTAGCCATTTTTATCTTTGTTCTAGGATTGGGTAGTTTTTTATTGTTATGTCTTTGAAATCTACCTGCTGTTAATAGCATTCAATGAATTTTTCAGTTTACATATAGTATTTTTATTCTCTAAAAGTTTCATTAGTATTTGTTTTCTTTCCTAATTTTCTACAAATTGAGTATTATTATAATAGGTTTTATAAAATTTTTGTCTGCTCATTGGGCCTGCTTCTGTTTACTGATTTATCTCCTGCATATGGGTCACACTTCTGTACTCCTTCTCATGTCTAGTAATTTTTAATTTAAATTTGGACACTGTAAATGTTGTGTTGCTCTATGATGAATTTTGTTGTCGTCCTTCAAAGAATGTTGGGCTTTTTTCTTATAGAACGTTGTTACTTAAGGATCAACTCGATATTACAAACTTGGTTTTTAAATTCTATTAGAGTGGTTTCACAGTCTGTTTTAGTTTATATCTGCTAACAAAATATAGCCCTTCTAGGATTTTCTCTGAATACTCTCAGTATTCAATAAAGACTCTCTAAAACCCCCCAGACATGTCTGCATTCTGGGCTTAGCTTAGTTTACAGTTCCTCAGTGAGTCTTTGACTACCCTTATTTGCCAATGATATGATTGCATACATAGAAAACTCAAGAAACTCTATGTGCAGATAATTACAGTGCATGAAGAATTGGGCAAGTTCATTAGCTATGACATCAGTATGCATAAATTGATCATTTTCTATATTCCAGCAGCAAGCAATCAAGAATGCAATTTTCAAAATACCACCGAGAATGGCATAAAAACTATGGTGAGTTCAGTAGCACAAAAATGTCAAAAACCTTATTGACTCAATGTGTTTCCTCACTTACCTTCACTGATCTTCTCTGCAAAAATTGCTAATTGCAGCAGAATGGAGTGACAGAGAGAGAGGGAGAGAACAAGAACAGCCTCAAATATGTTCTTGTCGGAAATCAAAGATGTGCTCACAAATGATTATGGCATAGTAGCAAAACATGAAAAAGAACTTAAATTTAAAGTACCCAAGGTTGAGTACATGCTGAGGATCAGGAAAAGTCAATATGTTAGTGAATTGCAAAGTGAAAACAAGAAAACACTTTTCTTTTGTATTTTGTGTCCATAGTGATAAGCTAGGATGAAAGCTCTGTGTATAGATGATGGTTAGCCGGAAAACGCAGAGGGATCTTAAACTTTAAAACTATCATTTTGTAGTCAGCAGTATAACTGATTCAGGTGGGGATCGATGACTGCCAAAGGATGGGATGGAAGGCTACAGGGTTCAAATACCACCCCACAGACTAGCTCACAATTAAAAGCCACACAAAGTCCCCCTATATCAGAGAGATGTGGCAAATGCCACCATAGCAAGTGATTGAGCTCAGCATCACCAGTAACAGCCAACCTGACATCTCTGACTTTTGGTATGAAGCAGCAGCACATTCCGAACGTCCCCCAGGTAATATTCTTAATAACAAAGCTTAGTCTAACTATAAGGAAACAATCAAATATTGTGGGACATTGAGCAATACCACTAGTGTGGATCTTAACAGCTGAAAATGTTAATATCATGAATAATAAAAGAAAAAACTGGCATGAGAGTGTTATAATTCAAAATAGGTTAACTGCTGTGTCAACCAAAACTGGATGAGTAATATTTAATTGGATCTAGGATGGAGGAAAACAGTTATTGAGGACAACAGGAAATGTAAATATGAACTGTATCTTAGCTAAAATTTAATCAGCTTCAATGTCTTGGTTATGATAATAGTACTGTGATCATACAAAAGATTTCTTTCTTCCACTGGAAATAGATATAAATCACTGATTGTTTATGAAAAATGTAGTACAATATTAATAATTTTTAAATTTAGGGGAAGACTGTATTTGTAGTATGAACATTTGTTCTTTTTTTTTTTTGTAGTTTTGGAAAAATTCAACATAAAAAAGCTTAGAGAAAAAAGAGGTAAACCTGGGAGAAAAGGAAAAATTAACCATGAAGAAAATAATAAAAATTTTGGGAGACATATGAAGAAGACAAAATATACCGCATTCATAGATGGAAAATCTCAGTATCTCAAAGATAGCAAATCTACCCAAATAATTCCCAGTAAAATTTTAGTATGCTATTTTGTGGAATTTGATAAATGGATGCTAATATTTTTAAAGAGAAATAGATCGTTTTGGAGAAAGCCACATAGAAAGAGCCCTGTGCAGTCTTTTGAGGCTGGACAGGGGGACAGCAGCATGATCAGTGCAGAGTCCAGAGAGACTGCCCAGGGGTGGACGTGGGGATGTTCTCTGTCAGAGTAGAGCACAGCACATCTGTGAGGCAAGACCACACAACTCACTGAATGGAGCTGGAAAACTAAGATGAAATTTGATGCTTGCACTACACACAAACTAAATCTTTGGTGAGTTTATTCTTGTAAAAATTACTTATAAAAGGTATCTATATATAGAAATCAAGCACAAAAGTAAAACATCATAACTTTTAAAGAAAACATTGAAACATCTATGGCTTTGGATAGGGAAAGACTTTTTAAATGGAAACTATGACGCATAAAGAAAAGCTTTGCTGGATTTCACCATATTTGGGGGGTGAGGTGGGGAGGGGAAGGTAGGATTCTGCACAATAAAGAAAATAAAAGCTAAGCCAAAGCCTCAGAGAATATATTTGAAATTTACTGAATTTTAAAGAGATACTTACAAGTTAATTAGGTCAGTCTGAGCAATTCAATCATCAAGTGGGAGAGTTGTCTGATGGTGTATGAAGAACAGACTTAAGACTGTACCCGTGAACAGTTTTCTACTAGAAATCCAGGAGAGGCAGGTGAAGACGGTGAGACACCAGGCCCATTCATCAGACTGCTAGCACTTAAAAGTCTTATAATATCAAGTGTTGGTGAGGAAGAGAATGAAGAAAACTTCCATACATGGCTTGGTGTAGTGTAAATGATGACAGCTATGTTGAAGAAAAGTTTAGCGACAGCTAGCAGTGTTGCAGGTGCACAGGATCTGACCCGGCTGGACCAGTCCTGTATATGCAAGAGAAGCCATTCCCTGCGCCCGTGCAGTGATAACAGCACACATTTGGAAATGACAAGCCAATGAATGGGGGAAAAGAAGAGCAGTTAAAACATGTTTTATACAATTTATATATTACGTACCTCAACATAGATGTATCTAAAAGTATGAAAAGTATTTGGGTAAAACACAGTTTTCAGCAGGATATAAACTGTGTTAATACACATGTAAAGTTAAAATACGCGTGGCAGTGAGTTGTGTTATTTGTGGACCTGTGCACACATAGTAAAGCATAGAACAGCCATGCTCTCCCCAACTCCTGGATAGTCTTTGTTTCCGGAGAAGGAGAGAAGGGATTGGAAATGAAGAGAGCGTTGTTGGGGGTTATAACTGTGTTGTGTGTTCCCTGAGCCATCAGGACCAATAGGACAAAGCCAATTGGACAACACTGTAGGCTTAATATGGCAGCATTTTGTAATTAAAAAAGGGATTGCTATCAAGGGAGTTAATGTAAGTATGTGATGTCCAGGGTGGCAACAGCAGGCGCCCCAGCACGGTGGCTTACTCTCCCCGTCTTATGCCTCCCACCTTGGGCCGTCACAATAACTGATAAATGCTCTCTGTGCTATAGAGAACGTGCCCATGACCAGAACGCTTTTCTCACTTGGGAACAGTTTTATTTGTGGCTGCTGTGGCTCCTGAGTTGCAGGGGGTAACGCAGGAGCATGCTGTGGAATCCGGAAGGTGCTTCAGATGCACAGTGACAGTGACCTTGCAGTGAGTAGCTGGGGCTGTCCAGCTCCACTCCCTGCTGTTCTTGGCTGCCCTGGACTCAAACCAAGGAGACCTAGTGAGAAATAAAGTTTTATATTCACCGTCGTAAACCAGCATAACCTCAAGGTCACTTCCCTGAAATAATGAGAATAAACAGGGTCCAGAGAAAGTTTACTGCAATAGAGGTGCTTGCTTGGGAGTGGCCTGCAGGGAGTGGCCCTGTTTGCCTATCAGCTCAGCTTGGGCAAGGCCAGCTTGGTGCCCCGAACCAGCCTCAGCTTGTGGTCAGTGCCAGGCACCAGCTTCAGGCCCTGCTCCCTGAGACTGGTGTCTGGTCAGCCCCTCATCAGCGCTGCAGCCTACCAGCCTACCAGTACAGCTCTTTTTTTTTTTTTTGTAGAGACAGAGTTTCACTTTATGGCCCTAGGTAGAGTGCCATGGCATCACATAGCTCACAGCAACCTCCAACTCTCGGGCTAAAGCGATTCTCTTGCCTCAGCCTCCCAAGTAGCTGGGACTACAGGCGCCCGCCACAACGCCTGGCTATTTTTTTGTTGCAGTTCGGCCAGGGCTGGGTTTGAACCCGCCATCCTCGGTATATGGGGCCAGCACCTTACCGACTGAGCCACAGGTGCCGCCCACCAGTACAGCTCTTCACGCTTCCCTTTCCTTACCTGTGAAAAGGCACCGTGACAGTGGAATGTCGTGGGGCCTACTATTGAATTTTAAATGGGAAGAGGCACGTGAATTACTAATCCCAGATCCCTGGTATGTAGTTAGTGCTAAATAATTGCACTGGCTTTGCTATTGCTGCTGGGCATAGGGCTGCTTCAGAGCCCACTCCTTCCAGGGGATGCTGATCGCAGCTTCCAAGGGAGGAGCCTCAATGTGTGCAGCTGCCTTGGGGAGAGGCGTAGGCAGACGGTCCAGGACAGCTGAGCTGACTTCCCCAACAAACATCATGGAATAATGACAGCTCCTGAGCATGCAAGAGCTTCTTGGGGCATCTTGAGTTGTCTCTTTCTGGAGGGCACGCCTGCCTCAGGCTCCAGCTTCCTGGGAACTCAATCGGTCACTCAGCAAGTTTGCTGTCTGTCACGTGCCAGGCTGTGTCCCATGTGTTAGGGATTCAGTGATGACTAGAAAGGGAACTGCCTCCTGTACCTGGAAGAGTCAGTGTCTAGTGGGAGCACACTCCCCAGGGCTGCTGTGACAGGGGACGAGGATGTTTGACCAGCCGACACTGTTCTGCAGTTCCAGGGGCGAGTGGTCTGACCTGGAGGTGTCGCAGGTGTGTGAGGGCAAGGTCTGTCCCAGGCCTCTCCTTGGCTTGGAGGTGGCCATCTCCATGTTCACTGTGCGTGTCCAAGTCTCCCCTTACAGGTCTCCGTAAGGCCACCAGACCTATCATATAAGGGCTCACCTTAATGACCTCAGCCAAACATGATTGCCTCTCTAAAGGCCCTATTATAGGTCACATTTTGAGATACTGGGGGCTAAGACCTCAACATATGAATTAGGGGGAGGGGGACGCAATTCAACCCCTAACAGGGAGAAAGATGGTAATTATGTACACACACAAATATTTCTGAATGTTACACAGCCTATAGCATATTGTAACATGTATTTAAAAGAATATATTCTTATCCATCTGGCCATCGCTCTTATTTATCAGCACCTGTAATGAGCACCCGCAGCCAGAGGGTATCCTGACATGGTAGTGTCATGCTGGGAAAGGCCCCCTGGGGTGGGAACAGCTCTGGAGAGGGCTGATCACAAGAGAGCAGGCCATTCTCAGGGACAGCAGGTCTGAGGGTGAAAGTCCTGGCCCACCGGGTGACGTGAAATCTCACATGTCAGTCTGACTCTTGAGCTTTGGAGTGAGCCCCTGAGAGCATCTGCCTCTTCCCAGCATCCCTGGACCACACAACCCTGGGAGGCTGCATGGCAGGGGTTGATCTTCTCAAAGCACCAACCAGCTTGGGCTTTGCGTGGCTCTGGGGCACCGTGGCATGGGTGGAAGGGTCCCTTCTGCACCATGGGCTGATGCCACCTCCTGGCCTAGGAGCATTGACTATGCAGCCAGTTTAGTGGTCACTCCGTGCGAGGCTTGTTTTCAGCACAGGGAGATGCTGGCGAGGCTGGATCTGGCAGGGCAGATGCCGTACTTCCAGTCCTGCCAGGAGCCTCGCAAGTTGCTTTTCTGGGTCTTCCGTTGTGCCTCTTGTGACATGGGATGAAGACCCCTCATCACGGAAACTCTGGAAACCCTTGCTGCACCCTCTTCTCCAGCATCCCTAAGACAGCACCGTGCAGGCCCATCTGCTCCTGATTCAAATGAGAGTGACAGTGACCCAGTGTCATTCTCTAAACAATTCCATCCTCCACAGGTCCCCGATGACGCTTTCCCTTTGGTTGATTTGAACACAAGAGCAAGACACGGGAGGCCAGCTTGTGCCCAGTGAATCAAAGCAATGACCAGGGACAGGGCTCCACTGTAAGCATCAGGTCCATGCCTAATGTTGAAGGAAGCCCAGGACTTGCTGGTGATACTCTGAGTGCTGTCTTGCTATTTGACGTGGTGCATGGTGTGGAGAGCAGTGTGGATGGTGAGGGGCTGGGAGGAAGTCTCCATCGAGCTACAGTGGCTGATAATAGGGATGAGTGGACGAGTGAACTCATAGACCTGACACCTGGAAACCCCTCACTTTAGTTTCCAAGCACCAGCCCAGGTCACCAAGGCCTGTAAGACATCTTCACGGTGGGGGCCCTCCCAGCCTGTCACTTAGATTCTGAGGCTGGTTGTCTGTGCTCGCTCGTGGTACACAAGTGGAGGAGTCAGCCCATCTCTGTTAGCCCCAGCACGGCCATCTCTGCAGACAGAAGGGAAGACTCACCTTTGGGGCTGCTGTGAACGTAAGTGGCTAACGCACCCTGACCTGGCCTGGTGCCCAGGAGATGTGAACTGAATCACCATTGATGGACAGTGGGGAAACATCTATGAGATGTTTTCTTCCTTTACTTATCCAAATATTGCTTTCTGCTAGTGTAAAGCAGCTCTTGGTCTGACAACAGACTGTTTGCCTGGATATTATCAGGTGAGGTCTTAAGAAACTGAAATCCTTAAAGGTTGGGTGTTTGGAGAGGCCCGACTTCGGTGATTTTCCTCCCAGAACACAGCAAGGAGATTTCAATGCCGCAAGGACTCACACAGCTTTTGCGGACGACGTGAGACATTTCCACATGCCATTCAGGGTCCCACTTATAAGTGTCCTTTCTTCTAATAGAGATGCGTCTGCAGTGGCTACTGTGAGTCACAGCTGTCCCCTTGTCTTACATCTCAAGTGAGGGAAATGGGAAATCCATATTAAAAGCTGGTGCTAAAATTCTCTGACGAGCCCTCCCCCGTCTGGCTCGAGCTCCTGTGAGTGCCTCCCTTTCCTCCCTGGTACCCCTGAAGGCTTTGAAATCAAAACTGAACCACAGACTGCAGTGGAGATAAAATAGAGTTCTAATTTTCATATTTATTTGTAAAGATTTAAACATGTTTTCCTGCAGCTAGCTCAACTCTGCTCTCTGAAAAACTATCGGGAAATGACATTTTAATTTTTTAAAAAAGAAAAGTGGATTATGGATAACAGAACATGCAGAGAAAGGAGTCATTAGAATGCATATTGTAAAAATGAAACTTAAGTGTTAGGTTTGATAGCAATCTGTCAAATGCTTGACAATTAAAATAGATGTTTTTAAAAATTTAATGAGACACAATAAGGGTGAAATGTGCATGGAGATTGCATATTTCCAAGCTGCACATTTTTAGCATAACAAGTCCATTCTAGATCATTCTGAAAGGGCCCCATTTGTAAGATTCACCATCTATTTTTAATTAAATTAGTGTGTGTCATTTATTATGGATATTGTATTTATTAATCTTTAATATTTAATTTAAGATGACTTATCTGAGGAAAAGACCAAGCAGCGCGAGCGAGTGGATGCCCTGGGAGTGCTGGCTTTCCCTGCCTGGCTGCGGTCCGTATGCGTCATCCTTTTATATTTTCTTTCCACAGCTAAATCTTGAGTAAGTTTAACTATATCTTTCCTCTTCCATTATATGATCCAGACGGATGGACTTCCTGATCTTTCAGCTTCTGTTGTTGCACGTCCTGCTCTCTGGACAATGATTGAGATAACCATAATCCCTCACTTTCGTCCCATTTACTAATTTGCTAAGTTCTACCATGGCCGACAGCTCAGCTGATGTTGGGGAATACACCTTCTCTGCCTTCCCTAGCCGTTTGCACCAGGATGTGATTTGCTGAAGAGGCCCCAGATCCTCTATTGGCCTAGTGGCCTGAGCCCCTTTTGTCTCACTGGGGCCGTTGCCACCGGGCAGCACAGCTTGGAGGGGCAGCCGGGCTCACTGGCCCTTTGGAACAGCCTGGGAAAGACATGCCAGCATCCTTCAAAACCAGTAACATGTCTCCTCTTCAAATAGTTTAGAACACATTACTTAGAAATATTTTTAGAATCCTGACTCAGTTTCATTTAGGTGATAATGATGAGAAAAATCCAGCCGAGGCTAGTGGAACGGTGTGAGAGGGAAAGTCTGACCAAGACTGTGATTGCGTCTCCTCCTTTATTCTTTCAGCTGATAAACTGAGGAAGATGTGTGTGTGTGAGTGTGTGTGTGCACATGCATATATATGTAGGTGTGCCAGCGTTCATGCACATGTGCATTTGTGACCTGAAAAAAAATGCAGATGGGGGTGCACTGGTGATGCGGACCATGCTTCCACTCCCTGGGGGGTGCATTGTGGAGCACCTGGCGCAGCCCAGGAGCCCACACCCTGCTCCTCTGCGGTGGCATCAGCAGGACTTGTGGCTCCAGACAGCGCCTGGCACCTTCTCAGCAGCAGCACATGGTGGGCCTCTCAGTCTGGAGCAGTGGTTCTCAACCGTTTTTATCTCACAGCACGCTTGAATCTATAGACCAACTTCCATAGCACACTTACCCTGTTTCCCCGAAGATGCGCTAGGTATTATTTTCAGGGGACGTCTTATCATTCCTGTAAGTAGATCTTATTTTTGGAGGATGTCTTATTTTCGGGGAAACAGGGTAGATTATGTTGATAAAAAACAAGAATGAAAAAAAAGATGTACTTTCTGTGCTTTGAACTTTTGAAAATAATTTAACTAATGATCTTTACAAATGTATGTGGCACACCTAAGATCCTCTTATGGCACACAAGTTGAGAGTCACTGGTCCAGAGCTTCTGCGTCCTGGCAGCGATACTTGACAACACTGCATAGTTGGCCAAGAAATAACAAAAAATCCCAAAAACCAAAGATCTTGTTTTCATGCAAATAGCAGAGACATTCAAAAATGAAGTGGGGAGGGTGACCCAGGAGCATGCCCGCATTAGAATCCATTTCCCAAGATCTACTTTTGAAGGCAGATCAAATTTGAGTCTCCAACCTTCCTGATTTCACTGGGAGAGCTAAATGCACATTGTAATTATTTAAAATCAAGGAAACTTGTTTTGTAAATGCCATCATGACAGTGATTTGCATTTGCTGTATTTAACACAGCGCACTGATGGATTGCTGCACATTCATTTGCTTCAAGGGAAAATAGTACATCTGCAAATTGCTGTTTTGTGTTTTTTTGTGCTTCATGCTTTTATTCCATCACCTTTTAAATTATTTATTTATTTATTTATTTATTTTTATTGTTTGGGGTTCTTTGAGGATACAAAGAATTAGGTTATACTGGTTGCATTTGTTAGGCAAAGTTCCTCTTATAATTGGGTCCTGCCCCTAAGAGGTGTGCCATACATCATGACACAAATTGCTATTGTTTTATGAATATGTGAATAGCTTAGAATTCAGAGAAGCTGAGATTTCATTTCAGTTTTATTTCAAGTTTATTTCCAATAGATACGAAGAACCCATGTTAGGGAATAAAGGTAGAAGAAAAGCTCACTTTGGTGTGCATTGGAAAGCCCTGCCATGCATGGCAGGGCTGGGCACTCTGGATTCCCAGGGTACCCACAGCTGATCGTAGCAGGTAGCTGTGTGGAGAATCCTGCGTCACTTCTGGTTGCAATCACTCTTTGGTCCAACCTATTGAGGAGTGACCCTCCATGGCGGCAGCTGTAACAAATCCAAGCAAGGCCTGAACAATGTGGGGCTCTTCTGATGCCCAAACATGACTCCTGGAGCAACTCACACATCTGGGACATAGCTTCGACCGAGGCAACAGGTAAACAGGGCCTCTGTGTGGGAGCTGGGCATGGTCGCATTTCCCCTGGAGGAGAGGCCTGGAGACATGCTCTGGCCCTGGGTTGTGTGACCTTGGGAAATAAAGGGAGAAACCAAGAGCAGTCAGGACCCAGGGCCGGCACCAAGAAGCCATGGCTATTTCCAGAGGGACCCACTAGATAAACTAATAAAAAAAAGTAGTCTGAGGACTTAGGGAAACTAAACAAATGGCTCTCCACACGTCAGCAGCCCCAGAAGGTGCCCCATAGAGCTCAGTACCGTAACTGATGTCCCTAATTATGTCCTGGTCATTAAGAGAAGTTAAATGATGTCCATCCTCTGCTCAATCAGGTTGGTATTTGTAGGGGCTCATAGGCTACATTTTATAAACTTTCTCATACAAATGGTTATGCGTTTTTTAAAGTTTCTGTGGTTATTCAGAAACCTCAGTTATCCAGAACATGAAGTCTCAGCCCCACCTCATTCCTCAATGAAGACACAAGAGTGAGACACTTCAGGCACTTCTTGCTGATGGAGAGGGTGAACAAAAGTTGATTAAATTATCCAAAGCCTTCATCAAAGGACCAGAAGCTTTCAGTCAGAGGCAAGGACGCTGGGCAGGCAGGTGCTTAAAAGCAACGAGGAACAGGAGATCAGCTGGTTCAAAGTGGGATAGACTTTGGCAGCTTTTAATGACTGGAATGGACCAGAACCCCCATGGCTCAGCTGGACAAAGTGACCAATTAGCTATGTAGGGTCTGGTGATGAGGCCACCACACTTGGCTGCCATTGCTGTTGTCTTAGGACTCAGCTCTGAGTTAATGTGTCCAAATATTGTGAGATAGCTGCACGTTTGAGATTAGTTGTGGGATAAAACAATATTTGATGCTTTTGGAGGCTGGGAAAATATTAACAGCAGGAGCTCTGTGATTTTAAAATTTCATTATAGAGGTTTCAGCTTTCTTTTCTCTTCCCCTAATCTTCTCTCCTTCTGCTGTGAAAAGCTGCACAAAATAATAATTAGGCTGAATATACGGGCATGGTCCTAGGGAACAAGGGTGCCTGGGGACAGGATGCACAAAGCGGGGTGAGAGTGAGGCTGGCAGTGTGGGGGAGATGCCTGCAGACTGCAGGGTCTTCTACAAGGAGGCTGGCACAGTGGCTATGTGAGGAAGTGGCCTTGTTCTCCCTGTGGCCACTGTGGATGCGGTCCTGCAGTCTCAGGGCTGCCCCTTCAGGGTACATCCCTGCCCCTGTTGGCGCAGTCCTCCCAGGACAGGGACTTGCCAGCTGGGAAGCAGAGGGCCTCCTGTGCCTCAGCCACACAGGTCTGTGGGCCCAAGTCCCATTCTCACCTCCTTATGCTCATGAAGTCACAAGCCAGGGAACTCGGAGATGGCAAAGGTCTGTTCTGTCACCTCAGTCGGTTCCCTCATCAGAGAAAGGCTGTTTCCTAAAATGCAATTTCTAGTTCATTCCCTCAAGCCATGGTGGATACTCAGTCCTGGCCCTGGGAAATCTACACCAGCCTTTCGGAGGAGGGATGGAGCTTGTCCTCCCTGGGAGGGCTGATGGACGGAAGAATAAAGGGAAGTTTACCAACAGACAGAACATATTGCAGTCTCGGCGTGGGCACCCACCTTCCCGTATCCTTTCCTCTCCCTCCCTCCCCTGTGGATCCCTCCTCCCACCTACTGCTCTCTCTCCCTCAGTGACCCCCACAGCTCTGACTGAGGACCACCGGCTAGAAGACTCCAGTCAGTGCCCAGTGAAATTAAACCTTCTCCTGCAGGGATACACTTGTGACTTTAAACGGGCTCGTCTTTATGAATTAACAAGGGAGTTGCATAGCTGTGCAGCTGAGGGTGGAGAAGAGGGGTGTTTTCAGGAGCAAGATCAGAGGTGACTGTCCTGGGTCACAGACAGAGGGACTGCCCAGGTGGGTGTTGGCCCCAGAGGGGCAGCAGAAGTTTCAATGGTGGGTTTGCCCGGTTTCCTTCCGCCTCTTGCAAGCAGGCTTGGCATCCTTAGAGCACAGATTCTTCACTGATAAACCCCATTCTGTCAACACGGAGCAGGGCAGAAGCTGACATTAGCAGTCACCTCCCTGCGCGACTGGGAGGCAGTGAGCAGAGAGTGTTCAGTGTGTTTGATTTTCCAGCATGGCCTCCTCCTTCCAGCCTGGGCAGTGGGGGGCCGGGGGTGGGGTGGGGGCGGTCAGGGGTTTGGGCTTCATCTGCTGGAATCCTGTGTCTGAGTGACTGTCCCCAGGGCTGCTCCTCGGCAGCACCTGCAGGATCCTGCCCACCACAAGGTAAGCACCTGACAGTGGGCACAGCCTTCTTCTCCACTGTGTGCCCACCTTGGGCCCCAGGTATGGACTCACCCAAGAGCACCTGCCGGTTAACCTCTCAGGGTCATCCGTGCAGAAGACAGCTGTATCCTGAGTGTGTGGGAATGACCAGGCCAGTAGCTTGAAGGAGAACTGCACATTCTTATTTTAATCAGATTGAAAACTGTCATCTATGGAATTGGTAAACTATTTCAACGAAGTCACTATGTGTGATAAAATGGTAACACTGGCGTTTCTGTGGTAAGCTTGCCTGTCTTCTGCTGTGACCCTCACAATGACTCTAGAAGCTGGTTCATGGCCCCATATCTGTTTTGCAGATGAGGACAGTTATATTCAAGTGGTTAAGTCACCTGCCCAGGGCCACAGAGTGAAGAGGTGTCAGGGCTGCTCATTCGAACAACACACATTCCCTTGAACTCCAATTCAGGACAAGGTGCTGCCCTCCTCACCGGCAGGGGTATTGAATGAGAAGTGCCACTCATTTTGTCACTGCCCTCTGCCCCTTCAGAGGGGCATCCACAGTCCCCAGGAGTTGATAGACCAGAGGCTTACCACTTGATGACAGTCTACCCCGGAAGAGATGTCTTTCTCCATGGCCCCCTGCTCTGGGGTACTTTCTGCGAGCACATGATGCAAAGGCTGTGTCCGACAGAGGGGTCCACAGTCAGGATGGACAGGGGCTGCTGCCAGCCCCCAAGGATGAGGCCTCCCATGGGTCTGAAACACTCCTCAGTGGACACTGCCCTAGGTTTAGCTCTGGCTTCTGGGGCTGGCACAACCCCTGGGCCCTGGGCCTCTGACTGTCCTGGGAGCCACTGTTCCTCCCTGACCATCTGGGACAGTGTCCCTGGCATGTCTCCCACAGACCAGCTTCTAACTTGGATCCCCAAAGAGGCAACATTACAGGTCCCCCCGGGCCTGTCTGCAGAACTGGTACCTCTAATTTAAGTGCAGGGGAAGTTTCAATCTCTCATCTATAACTGCAAACTACATTTTATAAGCAATCTCTTTGTTCTTTACATTATTTATTATTTAGTCATCCTTGTGAATGATTGGAGCTTTGGGCCTTAATTTATTTTTCTTTCCTCCTTCTTTAGCAAGCACAAGCAGGGTGGTGCCTGTAGCTCGGTGGGTAGAGTGCCGGCCACATACACTGAAGCTGGTGGGTTTGAGCCTGGCCCGGGCCTGCTAAACAACTGCAATAAAAAAAATAGCCAGGTGTTGTGACAGATGCCTGTGGTCCCAGCTGCTCAGAAGGCTGAGGCAGGAGAATCACTTAGGCCCAAGTGTTTGAGGTTGCTGTGAGCTGTGATGGCACAGCACTCTACTGAGGGTGACATAAGGAGACTCTCTCCCTCTCAAAAAATAAATAAATTAATTAATTAATTAATTAAAATATAATATAATAGAAAGAGAACAAGCAAACTAGAGAAAATGCCTCTCTTGAGCTAACAAAACCGTCACTTTTAGTCAGCAGTTGTTTTGTTCTGTCTGTCCTGGTGTTAGACTGTGAGCTCCTCAAGGTGAGAGGCCGAGTCTGGCTGTCTTCATGGTCTTTGCTCCTGGTACCTGCAGGGTAGGGACGCTCAACCTGCAGATGCTCGTCTGTCAGTGAACGTGGTGTCCACCATGCCAAACCCAGCAGCTAGGGCAATGTGACTTCCCTGTCTGGTGTTGGGCTGGCCCACTGGCTGGTCGGTGTCAAGGCCATTCCTATGTTAGGGGAGGACTCAATGGCCGGAGTAGAGAGCTGGGAATGTTCTTTTTGTCACCAAAGGCCCACGGTGACAACTTAATCAGGCTCTAGGCTTGGAAACTAGAAAAGTATGAGTGAGTCCTGGCTCTGTGGCCTTGGGACAATCACATAGGCTTTTTGAACTCACGGTCCTCATCCACAAAATGGGGTGATGGTGTGGACTCCACACCATGGCTATGAAGGTGGGTGGACAGCACCCAGGGGTCTCCACTGTTCCGGCACGAGTCATGGCTGTGCCCTGGACAGGGTGTGCTGTGAGGGGACTGTGGGAGGCAGGTGAACTTCCAGACATGTGCAGCAGTGGGGAGACAGCAGCGGGTGGAGCAGGGCATCTTTCCCCCTGCACACCTGCCGATGCCACTTCAGCTATCTTTGCAGCCACTGACACTGATGTGAGGACAACTGTGCCTTGGCTGAGCACAGGGACACACCATGCCCCAGGGATAAGCCCAGAGCTGGAGGAGGCTGCAGCCGGTGCAGACTCAGACCAGCTAGGGCCCCATCAGTCTCTAGGCTTCTGCCATGCCCTTGGACTTGGGCTGGAGCTCTTTGCCCCAGACACTTGACTGTTAGGGGTGATACCAGCAAAGGAGCTGGTGGCTGGCTTTGAAAATGGGGCAAATTCCTGGTGCTGGACACTGAGTCTAGTTATGGAGGTATATAGTTATACTCTAGCTTTTGGTAACCATAATGCTATATTTTTTCTATGAGAAAAGTCCTAAAAATCAATACTGATAACTGCTTGTTTGACGAGTGAAGGAGGATGGGCATATTTTTCCACTTGGAGCTTTGCAGTTTAAAGGCTACCAACTTTATCTCTTCTGTCCCCTGCCTTTGACGGCAGTAACAGCGTCCCTTAGAGAGCAGCTGTCAACTACCCCCTCGCCTGTAAGCCAGTCACAGAATTCTCACTATGGAGCAGGGAGACCCCGATTGGAGGAGGAGGGGAATATTTTATGACTAGTTTAAATGTTGCTGCAGCTATAAATTAAGAAGTTAAATTGCTCCCATATTGAATACTGATATACTATGCACAGTCGTGACGCTTCTCTGAGACACACTGCAGCCTGAAGACCAAGGGACCCCGTGCCTGTGGACCACAGTGGAAGGCTGGCCATCCTTGGCCCTGGACCTTGGAAAGGGAAAGAGACTTATAGGTGGGGACATCCTCTCAGAGGCTGGCATTTTTGGCCCCTGAGCACCTAGCATATGCCTGGCTTGGGAAAAGGAGCTGGTGTGTCCCCACCTGGGTGCACCAGGCACCCTGTTCAGTCCAGGACCTGTGTCTCCAGACCCCACCTCCACTTCCTGTCCTCTGTTAACTACTGAGGGGCTCAGTTGCTTTTCAGGGTGACTTTTGACATGTTTTAGATCTGCCTTTTCCTGAGTTTCCAACTTCTCCATCACACTGCTCCTGATTTAGAGGCAGTACTTTGTCTGTAGGCAGAATCTGGCTTCTTAAAGGATCTAGAGGGAAAAATCCTTCTGGAAAATTGTCTGTTCTTTCTGAGGATACATGACTAGCCAGCAGCCAAGTGAGTTTTCAACACAGGATGGTGGTTTTAAAGTCAGGTCTAGTTCTCCTGCACCCAGCCAGAGAGCCACTTACTCACAAGATCCATCAGGTTCTGAGTAAACTAGCGCAGGGATCCTTCCTGGACTTCCTCACAATGCACCTTCACATGAAGGTGAAGTAATGAATTGAGAGCACTTTGGAAGTTGTAACGGCATCTGGAAGAAACCTATAAAAGGCATTGCTTATAATGTACAGGGAGGATTTTTTTAAAGGTGCATTTTCCCAGGCTAAGCCATCCAAGCAAAAACAAAGTCAGTAAACAATGCCAAGTCACACCACGAAACAAATCAACAAGCAACAGGCGATTGACCATTTGGCTTCCTAGAACAAGCCGGTGGTAGGAGTTTGTAAGCTGTCTGGGTCTGAGTTTAAGGGAACCTGGTGCTCACTCCCATGCCTCAGACCATCTCTGATAGGTCCGGCGTGTCCCATCAGCCAAGCCCACAGGCACAGAAGAGGTAATTCACCACCGTCTCTCAGTGAATGCTGTCGCCATTAACATCCTTGATCAACTCTTCCAAGCATAGTGGAATATTACTGACCACTGGTTTCAGGTTAGAAAAGCCCCTGCAGACAAGGAAGAGCCCCTCAGAAGCCCCGAGTCACGCATCGGCCAGTGCTGTCGCTCCCCCGGGCCAGGCGCCTACCTGTCGCCCCAGCAGCTGTGATCATTTCTTTCCCATGCTTTGGTTCCAGGCACCAGCGTCTGTAAAGCAGTGTCCCTAACACAGAAATGAGAGTATGTGGTGAGAAGGGGGCCCCATGGGCCTTCCCAGAGCAAACTGGAGGGTCCGGGTAGCTGTCCTCCCTTGGGCACTGGGAGTGGAAACAGTGTGGTTTTGTTATTGGCTACAGCAAAAGCCTCCCCTCCCAGGCTGACCATGAGACTGCCCCACACCTACCTCGCCTAGGGACGTTTACAGAGCCCTTGCCACTTGTCTGGGCTCAGCAAGGCTGGTCTTCCCCCATTGAGCACTGACCCATCTCTTTCACCACATTGCAAATGACTGACTGTCCCCAGTGAAGATTCCTGGCCCCCGACAGGCTCTGTTGTCCATTCCCACTGCTGCTCGCCTTTCTGGGAGCCCTGAGCCCCTACCTGGTCATCTATGAGACCCCCTCCATCCTGAAGAGGGGCTTCTGGGGCTTCTGGAAGAACAAGACCCTGCCTGTCTTTTTTTTTTTTTTTTTTTTTTTTTTTATTGTTGGGGATTCATTGAGGGTACAATAAGTCAGTTACACTGATTGCAATTGTTAGGTAAAGTCCCTCTTGCAATCATGTCTTGCCCCCATAAAGTGTGACACACACTAAGGCCCCACCCTCCTCCCTCCATCCCTCTTTCTGCTTCCCCCCCCCATAAACTTAATTGTCATTAATTGTCCTCATATCAAGATTGAGTACATAGGATTCATGCTTCTCCATTCCTGTGATGCTTTACTAAGAATAATGTCTTCCACTTCCATCCAGGTTAATACGAAGGATGTAAAGTCTCCATTTTTTTTAATAGCTGAATAGTATTCCATGGTATACATATACCACAGCTTGTTAATCCATTCCTGGGTTGGTGGGCATTTAGGCTGTTTCCACATTTTGGCAATGGTAAATTGAGCTGCCATAAACAGTCTAGTACAAGTGTCCTTATGATAAAAGGATTTTTTTCCTTCTGGGTAGATGCCCAGTAATGGGATTGCAGGATCGAATGGGAGGTCTAGGTTGAGTGCTTTGAGGTTTCTCCATACTTCCTTCCAGAAAGGTTGTACTAGTTTGCAGTCCCACCAGCAGTGTAAAAGTGTTCCCTTCTCTCCACATCCACGCCAGCATCTGCAGTTTTGAGATTTTGTGATGTGGGCCATTCTCACTGGGGTTAGATGATATCTGAGGGTTGTTTTGATTTGCATTTCTCTAATATATAGAGATGATGAACATTTTTTCATATGTTTGTTAGCCATTCGTCTGTCATCTTTAGAGAAAGTTCTATTCATGTCTCTTGCCCATTGATATAAGGGATTGTTGGCTTTTTTCATGTGGATTAATTTGAGTTCTCTATAGATCCTGGTTATCAAGCTTTTGTCTGATTGAAAATATGCAAATATCCTTTCCCATTGTGTAGGTTGTCTCTTTGCTTTGGTTATTGTGTCCTTAGCTGTTCAGAAGCTTTTCAGTTTAATGAAGTCCCATTTGTTTATTTTTGATGTTGTTGCAATTGCCATGGCAGTCTTCTTCATGAAGTCTTCCCCCAGGCCAATATCTTCCAGTGTTTTTCCTATGCTTTCTTTGAGGATTTTTATTGTTTCATGCCTTAAATTTAAGTCCTTTATCCATCTTGAATCAATTTTTGTGAGTGGGGAAAGGTGTGGGTCCAGTTTCAGTCTTTTACATGTAGACATCCAGTTCTCCCAACACCATTTATTGAATAGGGAGTCTTTCCCCCAAGGTAAGTTCTTGTTTGGTTTATCAAAGATTAGGTGGTTGTAAGATGTTAGTTTCATTTCTTGGTGTTCAATTCGATTCCAAGTGTCTATGTCTCTGTTTTTGTGCCAGTACCATGCTGTCTTGAGCACTATGGCTTTGTAGTACAGACTAAAATCTGGTATGCTGACGCCCCCAGCTTTATTTTTGTTACTAAGAACTGCCTTAGCTATACGGGGTTTTTTCCGGTTCCATACAAAACGCAGAATCATTTTTTCCAAATCTTGAAAGTACGATGTAGGTACTTTGATAGGAATGGCATTGAATAGGTAGATAGCTTTGGGAAGTATAGACATTTTAACAATGTTGATTCTTCCCATCCATGAGCATGGTATGTTCTTCCATTTGTTAATATCCTCTGCTATTTCCTTTCTGAGGATTTCATAGTTTTCTTTATAGAGGTCCTTCACCTCCTTCGTTAGGTATATTCCTAGGTATTTCATTTTCTTTGAAACTATGGTGAAGGGAGTTGTGTCCTTAATTAGCTTCTCATCTTGACTGTTATTGGTGTATACAAAGGCTACTGACTTGTGGACATTGATTTTATATCCTGAAACATTACTGTATTTTTTGATGACTTCTAGGAGTCTTGTGGTTGAGTCTTTGGGGTTCTCTAAGTATAAGATCATGTCGTCAGCAAAGAGGGAGAGTTTGACCTCCTCTGCTCCCATTTGGATTCCCTTTATTTCCTTGTCTTGCCTAATTGTATTGGCTAGAACTTCCAGCACTACGTTGAATAGTAAAGGTGACAGAGGACAACCTTGTCTGGTTCCAGTTCTAAGAGGAAAAGCTTTCAGTTTTACTCCATTCAGTAAAATATTGGCTGTGGGTTTGTCATAGATAGCTTCAATCAGTTTTAGAAATGTGCCACCTATGCCTATACTCTTCAGAGTTCTAATTAGAAAAGGATGCTGGATTTTATCAAATGCTTTTTCTGCATCTATTGAGAGGATCATGTGATCTTTATTTTTGCCTCTGTTAATATGGTGGATAACGTTTATAGACTTGCGTATGTTAAACCAGCCTTGCATCCCTGGGATGAAGCCTACTTGATCATGATGAATGACTTTTTTGATGATAAGCTGTAATCTATTGGCTAGGATTTTGTTGAGAATTTTTGCGTCTATGTTCATGAGTGAGATTGGTCTGAAATTCTCCTTTTTGTTTGGGTCTTTTCCTGGTTTTGGTATCAGGGTGATGTTTGCTTCATAGAATGTGTTGGGGAAGATTCCTTCTTCCTCAGTTTTTTGGAATAATTTCTGCAGTACAGGAATAAGCTCTTCCTTGAAGGTTTGATAGAATTCTGGAGTGAAGCCATCTGGACCAGGGCATTTTTTAGTTGGAAGCTTTTTTATTGTTTCTTTGATCTCAGTGCTTGAAATTGGTCTGTTCAGGAGGTCTATTTCTTCCTGGCTAAGTCTAGGGAGAGGGTGTGATTCCAGATATTGATCCATTTCCTTCACATTGTCAAATTTCTGGGCATAGAGTTTCTGGTAGTATTCAGAGATGATCTCTTGTATCTCTGTGGGATCAGTTGTTATTTCCCCTTTATCGTTTCTGATTGAGGTTATTAGAGATTTTACTTTTCTATTTCTAGTTAGTCTGGCTAATGGTTTATCTATTTTATTTATTTTTTCAAAAAACCAACTCCTTGTTTCATTAATTTTCTGAATGATTCTTTTGTTTTCAATTTCATTGATCTCTGATTTGATTTTGGATATTTCTTTTCTTCTACTGAGTTTAGGCTTAGATTGTTCTTCTTTTTCCAATTCCATAAGATCTCTTGTGAGATTGTTGATGTGCTCTCTTTCTGTTTTTCGAATGTAGGCATCTAAAGCGATGAATTTTCCTCTCAAAACTGCTTTTGCAGTATCCCACAGGTTTTGGTAGCTTGTGTCTTCATTGTTGTTATGCTCAAGGAAGTTAATGATTTCCTGTTTTATTTCTTCCTTCACCCATCTGTTATTCAACAGAAGATTGTTTAATTTCCATGCCTTTGGGTGGGCTTGAGCATTTTTGTTAGAGTTGAGTTCCACCTTTAGTGCCTTATGGTCTGAAAAGATACAAGGTAAAATTTCAATTCTTCTGATTCTGTTGATATTTGTTTTGTGTCCCAGGATATGATCAATTTTGGAGAATGTTCCATGGGGTGATGAGAAGAATGTATATTCTTTATCTTTGGGGTGGAGTGTTCTATATGCATCTATCAAGCATAGTTGTTCTAGGGTCTCATTTAAATCTCTTACATCTTTGTTTAATTTCTGTTTAGAGGATCTGTCCAGCTCTGTAAGAGGTGTGTTAAAGTCCCCTGTTATGATGGTATTATCAGATATCATATTGCTCAGACTGAGTAAGGTCTGCTTCAGGAATCTGGGAGCATTTAAATTGGGTGCATAAATATTTAGAATTGAAATGTCTTCTTGTTGTAGTTTTCCCTTGACCAATATAAAGTGACCATCTTTGTCTTTTTTGACTTTAGTTGCTTTAAATCCACATGTATCTGAAAATAAGATTGCAACTCCTCTTTTCTTCTGAATTCCGTTTGCCTGAAAAATTGTCTTCCAACCCTTGACTCGGAGCTTTAATTTGTCTTTTGAGGCCAGGTGTGTTTCTTGCAGACAGCAAATGGATGGCTTGTGTTTTTTAATCCAGTCAGCCAATCTATGTCTCTTCAGTGGGGAATTCAAGCCATTAACATTTATTGAGATAATTGATAAGTGTGGTAGTATTCTATTCGTCTTATTTGGTGAGAGTCCATTGCTTAATTTTATCTTTTGCATCAGTGTGGAGGTTAGGTTTTGTCCTTTGATTTCTGAGTTCTTACTTTGCTGCTGATCCATTGTGGTGGTCAGTGTGCAGAACAGGTTGAAGTATTTCCTGTAGAGCTGGTCTTGTTGTGGCGAATTTCCTCAATGTTTGTATATCCGTAAATGATTTGATTTCTCCGTCAATTCTGAAGCTTAGCAGGGTACAGAATTCTGGGCTGAAAATTGTTCTGTTTAAGTAGATTAAAGGTAGATGACCATTGTCTTCTTGCTTGGAAAGTTTCATTAGAGAAGTCTGCGGTAACTCTGATGGATTTGCCCCTGTAGGTCAACTGGCGCTTACTCCTGGCAGCTTGCAGAATCTTTTCTTTTGTCTTGACTTTGGACAGGTTCATCACAATGTGTCTTGGAGAAGCTCGGTTAGAGTTGAGGCGACCTGGGGTCCGATATCCCTCTGAAAGCAGTGTGTCAGACTCTTTGGTGATGTTTGGGAAATTTTCTTTTATAATATTCTCTAGTATGGCTTCCATTCCTCTGGGGCATTCTTCTTCCCCTTCTGGAATTCCTATAACTCGTATGTTGGAGCGCTTCATAAAGTCCCATAATTCTGACAGTGAACGTTCTGCTTTCTCTCTCTTCTTTTCTGCCTCTTTTACTGTCTGAGTTATCTCAAGAACTTTGTCTTCTACCTCTGAAATTCTTTCTTCTGCATGGTCTAACCTGTTGCTGATACTTTCCATTGTATCTTTAAGTTCCCTAATTGACTGTTTCAGTTCCTTCAGGTCTGCTATATCCTTTTTATATTCTTCATATCGTTCATCTCTTATTTGATTCTGTTTTTGGATTTCCTTTTGGTTATTTTCCACTTTATTAGCAATTTCCTTCATTGTTTCCATCATTTCTTTCATTGTTTTCAACATGTGTATTCTAAATTCCCTTTCTGTCATTCCTAACATTTCTATACTGGTGGAATCATCTGCAGTAGCTACCTCATGGTCCCTTGGTGGGGTTGTTCTAGACTGGTTCTTCATGTTGCCTGGAGTTTTCTGCTGATTCTTCCTCATGAGTGATTTCTTTTATCTGTTTCCTTGCCCTAATTTTCCTTTCACTTCCTCTTGCTCTTTAAGTTCTTATGCCTGTGGACTAAGGGTTATAGGACCAGAAGGGTGAGAAGGTTGAAGAGCAAAAAAAGGGGATGAAAGAAAGGAGGACCGAGTGATAAGAAAAAAAGAAAGAGAAAGGAGAGGGGGTGGGTATAAGGAATATTGACAAAAAGAAGAGAGGCACAGAAAGAGGGAGACAGGGCAATATAGGTGTACAGTAGGGTACTTTGACACAACCTTAAAAAAACCCCACCTTCTGGGGGTGCCCAGTTGCGTGGTTCCCTTGAGGTCAGCAGCTCTTGGCTAACCTGATCAGACACAGTACCCCACCTCCACCAAGTAGAGAGGAAAGACAAAAATGCTATAAATCAAACCAAAAGAAGCAAACAGAAAACTTTACGGGGATAAAATTGGGTGAAAAACCAAATTATATCGGTAGAAACACTAGCAAAAATGAAGTTGAAGTTATTAAAAAAGGCAGCAATGGGAAATTATAATTAAACTAGGAAAATTGAGAAAGAAAAAGGGATCTGTGTGGAAAAGATTGAAATTAAAAAAACAAAAGAACATCAGCAACGTCAAAATAAACAAACAAAAAAAACAACCAAACCAAAAAAAAAAAAGAAGAAAAAAATACACAACCAAAAACAAAGCAGTTTGTATATGTTATTGAATATTGTCTGGGCAACACGTGGTCTTCTGGGGTATGAGATGTTAGTCACAGTTCTGATACGACTGGAGGCTGCTGATTTCTCAAACCCCAGCAGGTAGACACCCTAAATCTCTCTTCAGCCTACTTAAAAGGCACTTTGAACTTGTAAACTTGCTGAGCAGAAGCTTTCCCAGCTTTCTCGCTGGAATCGCTGCTGAAGTGGCTATGCACTTACTCAGTGTGCCAAAACCGATCTCACTCTGCCCCTGAGGGTTAGGGCTGCAAGGCGGCTCAGACCCCACCCTTAGGCTACTTGGTTGCTGGGTTACCAGCTCCCACCCGTTTCTAGCTCTGCGACCCTGAGGGCAGAGCTTGCCGGGGCAGATCACTGACAATGGATCCGTGTGACCCACCACCAAACACTATCAGCTCCGTCTGGCTCAGCGGCTCAGACTGGGGCCCTAGACAACGGCCAAAGTTCTCCGCACTCCCGCTCAGGCCTTCCCCAAGGCAGTTCAACTCAGTGCCAAGTCCAAGGACATCAAAACAGTTCACAGGTAAGGCCTTTCTGGTTTGCAGTCTCGCTGCTACTGAACTTACAGTTGTGGGCGGGTTTAGACGGATTGAACACACGCGACCACTTGCCGGCTTTCCACTGTTTTAGTCCTCCTCTTGGGGTCCAGAAGTCTCTCGCTGACTCCCTGTATTTTCATAGGAGTGATGATAGGCAGTTCCCACCAGCCAGAGATGCCTGGAGTCCTATCTCCCCAGACTCACGGTGCCCAGATGCAAGGAAGCTGTTACTCGGCTGCCATCTTGCTCCGCCTCCGACCCTGCCTGTCTTGCTTCCCTGTGTCCCCATGGCCTGGCGCCTTCGAGGCCAGCTGTAATGTGCTGTGACAGCAATTACAACGCTTCTTGTGTTATTACTGCATTTGAATCGACATTTAGCAATTAGGTGGTGAGAGCTAGATCCCTGATGGAACCCCGCACCCCACAGTACCTGTGGCGTTGAGAGGCTCGCCCCACCCTGCCTGTCACAGATTCTGAAGCAGCACAGGGTGCTCAGGAGCTGGGCCCCATGGCAGAGTCAGAGGGGAGCGGGGAGCCAGAACTAAGCCTGGGACGGCTGCCCTGGGCCAGTGTGCTGAGCACAGCTCAGCTGAGTCCAAGAAAGTGGACTGAGCACGCAGCAGGCAGGCCTGGCCGGACAAGGACACAGCAAATGAGGACCCACCCTGGCCTCTGCAGTCTCACAACCCAGCCGGGCTGCCCCATCCAGTGGCCTCCCAGAGAACAAGAGCGGGCAGCCAGCCATATGCCCTTTTGTGTTATTGAATAGGGGGTCCAGAAAAGACTCGGACTCCAGAATCCCTGCTTTTCTCTAGAGCCACGAGCCATCTCCACCCTGCCTCCAGCAAGCCTTCCATCACCCCTGTGAGAGCCACTGACCCATCCCAGTGCTGGACTTGGGGACCCCAGGGACAGCCCAGACCCCTGGGGATCCCAGCATGCTCGTCCCCCTCCCCCATGAGAGCCTCTGACTTGTACCCTGAGCCAGACTGCAGTGTGCCCCTCCGAATGGGTAGGCTAATCATCCTGCATCCATTATCATTAGCGGCTCCCGCACACAGGTACGCAGGGGCTGCCAGGCACAGGCTGCGGCTCGCTGAGCCAGGGGCCATGCTCCACTGCAAATGAGGACGAGGAACATCTGCTCCAGGGCTTCCAGGCCACAACAGTCATCCTTCACATCTCATGCAACACTTGTTCTGTCAGTGCGCTGAGCTGGCACTAGCGGGAGCGGCCCTCTGCCAGCCCCCATCCCTCTGCTCGAGTTCAGCTTTGAATGGCTTTTCAAAGAAGCCTTTTAAAAATGTATCCATTGCATATTAGCCATTCAGCCAGTATGTTAAGGGTTTAAAAATAAAGATTAAAAAAACTTCACCTCAAAAATAAACTTTTTTTGGCAATTAGCGTGGAGTCATGAAATATTAATCGTCCACTAAAGGCATTCGTCCTCCAGCACACAACGTTGGTAGCCCTTTCCTCCCAGTGTCTTGGGGACAGGAAGGGAAGGGCCATTTCATGATTGTGGACAGATGGGCATCTTTCTGGGCACAAACTTGTCCTTATATCTTTGAGAAAGCTTAACTTTTCCTAGACAAAGTTCACTATCTTGAGACCCAGACAGGGTGGGGCCTCAGCACTGGCCCTGGCACCCTGGTGACTTCACAAACCATCAGTACCACCATGGGAGACTCCTGGGGGGTTTCTTGTCCTGTTTCTACCCATCTGTGCAGTAACCAAGCCACATCGCCTGCACACACACATCCTTATTTTTCCTAGTTGAAGAATCCTTGTGCCTTGATCCATCTGTGAGCCAGAAGTTGTCAAGCAGGTGAGGCTTTCTTACAGGTTGCCTGGGTCTCTCCTTCCACTTTCCCACCTTGGCCCTGCGGGACCCTGAGGTATCCCTGAGAGTTCTGGAAACCATCTCATCACTTAAATAAAACTTGAAGTTTCTGAGGGTGATGGGGGGACGTGGCAGGAAGGGTTCTCTGAGCTGTGTGGGCTTGAACTGAGCAGGTGTCAGTGTTCTTCCCGAGCACCCAGCTCTGCAACGTCTTCTGCCTCCACAGGGGCTGTTCTCCAGCCCCCTCCCCCATCTGCTCCAGTGCTGTCTGCCCAGTAAGCTCCAGAACCCATTTCCCTTTTCCTCTGCTGACATAGAAAAGATCAAGCTTGCTCTAAGAGTAAAATTCCCCCTGCAACCTTTTGGAAGTCAGCAGGTGGATGTCCTGGGGAGAGATCCCTGGGGCGTGGCGTAATCACTGACACGTGTGTGTGTGTGTGTGTGTGTGTGTGTGTGTGTGTGTGTGTGTGTGTCAGACAGAGGGTACTCAAAGGCACAGATGCATTTCCACAGGTGACTGAAGCTTTCTTCCAAGTATTTAGAGAGAAGGCATGTTTCCATCTCGGTTCTTTTCACTCATCCACCTGGCTTCCTGAGTCAGTGCGTCCTAGTCACAGGCACCTGACTGCAGCAGGCGTCATCATACTGGGCACTGGTACATGGGCAGGGGGGTGCCCTGGAATCTTGTCCTAGGGCAGTGACAGGGCAGCAGCAGCGAGCTTCTCCGTGAAATGTACTCTCACCTTTGGCCCCCTTGTAAAGCTCCTTGTAAAAACAAGGAAGGTAAACAGCAAATGAAACTTCCATTCCCCCTAAACTGCTGAATATTTAGGTGTGAAATCCATGCGGAAGAGCCCAATTCCCCTCTGTGTTGCAATGAACTTAACCTATGAACCATGCTTTGCCTTTGCATCTCCTTAGCATATTTTAATTGTGTTGTGCCTTCTTTTTAAAAAAAAAAAAAGAAAAAAGGGAGAGAGGAGCAGCTTTCCCCTCCTGCCAAGTGCATAGGCTGGTTTTTAGGGGGCAAATATGTCACGTGAATGAATGAAACCTTCAAACCTTCATTTCTTAAGTCCAAACTTCAGCACAAATGAAGTGGTGACATCCCCCACATCACTGAGCAGGGCCTACCCGGGGACAGAGATTTTATGAGGTTCTCCAGACTGGGCTCAAGGGCAAGACCACCTACCTTGTTGGGTCATATTAAGAGGTATGAGATAATTCAAACTCCACCAGCCTTTTTGCACTGGACAATGAATCAGACAGTGAATTTTTGCTTAGACACCTCAGGCAATTGAAGAGTCCCAGTGGGAGTAGAAACTTCACCCTCTGTGAAGGTGAGGAGGGGAAACTGGATTCTCCCAGCATGGCTCACACTGGCCTCTCTTCCTCTCCCTGCCCCCAGTGGAAATCTTGGGGCTCGGCACACGTGTCCAGATTCTCATGGTGACTATGGCACTCATGTCGGGAGCAGTTACGGTAAAATCTATCTTACAGATGACTTTTTTTTTTTTTTTTTGAGGCAGAGTCTCACTTCGTTGCCCCTGGTAGATTACCATGACATCACAGCCCACAGCAACCTCAACTGATTCTCTTGGGTTCAAGTGATTCTTTTGCCTCAGCCTCTCAAGTAGCTGAGACTACAGGTGCCCGCCACAATGCCGGCTATTTTTAGAGTTGAGGTCTCAATCTGGCTCAGGCTGGTCTCAAACTCATGAGCACAGGTGATCCACCCACCTTGGCCTCCCAGAGTGCTGGGATTACAGGTGTGCGCCGCTGTGTCTGGCTTACAGATGACAAACTTGATCCTCAAAGGCAGGGCCATGACCCCAACCCAGGTCTCTGACCTCCTACCAAGTCCCTCACCAGCATTGTGGGGAAAATATGGTGGCCTCTTTGCTTTTGGTCTCTCTTTTACCCCCAGTGACAGTGGCTACGGTGATTTCTCACTGGCTACTGCACAGAAGGAGCTAAGTGTGGTGGTTTTCCTCCCCCCGCCCAGCCCATCCTCTGCCTCATGGGTCAGCCACGGGTACTTGGGAGGAAGGCCCAGAGAAAATGCTCCAAGAAGGCTGCCATGGACAGTGAGAATAGCCCTTTCTTCACAAGTGTGAGCACTGCAATGCCATCTCCTTTCACCCTCACCAGCAGCAGGGGAGGTGGCTGTATGATTTTCTCCCATTTTACAGATCAATAAACTGAGGCACAGAAGACAAGGAGCTTGCCTGAGGGTGCGTGGCTGCATTGCTGGAGGGCTGGCAGGCTGGCACATGTGAAACCTGCCCTGCCCTCACTGTGCTGCGGAACTGTCTTGGCAAGAGAGACCCAGGCTCTCTGTAATTACCTACTGGGCTTCGTTTTGTCAGATGCATTTTCATTTAATTTGGAGTCTCCCATCTTAAAAAACAAACAAACGAAACCCTGGTTCACAAGCCATAGTTTTGAACAGTGCCGAATCCTCTGTTCCGCGGAAGCCAAAATCCTTCTGTTGAGCAAATCATCTGCTAAACAGTCCAGACTTCTCAGAAAAGAGGACAGTGGGGCAGGTGGCTGGAGAGCTGGGGTAGCACCTGGGCACCCTTGTCACCTGCAGTGTCAGCCCACAAGCCCAGAGGTTGTCCTGGAATATGCCTCCCTGTCCCTCCCTCCTAGTTTCTTAAAATGCCAGAATCTAAGGTGCAAAGGAAGAAGCCTGGTGGGGCAGACAGGGCGAGGTGCTCACACCTGAAGTGTTTGCAAAGGGTGGACTTTGCAGGGCCCAGATCACAGCCAGATGGGACTTTCTGGGAATTAAAAAAGGGGGTGTAAATTCTTGCTCATTCTGAGCTACTCCTGCAGAAGGAAGGAAGGCTAGGTGAGAACCCGACAGCCCTGCCGTCTCACCTGACCACATGGCAGTCTGTGTGTCTCTTCGCTCTGGAGGAGCTGAGGACATGTGACTTTGTGCAGTGGCAGGCCAAGTGCCCAGAATTCCTGGAGGGGCCCTCTGCCCCCGATGTCTCACTATCCCCGGTAGACAGCAGTGCGGGGAGGTTTCTGTTTTCTTAGACACAGGCTCTCAGCGCCATGTCCCCTGAGAAGCCCAGTTGCTGGTGAGCCGTCCGGCCTCTCTGCCGCGTGTGTGGGGATTAATGTCCCCGGCATGGCAGGTCAGTGCAGTGTGCAAAGGCCGGTATTAATCGCCAGATTAAAGCTAAGCAAAACCTGGGCAGGTGAGAGGAAGTCTCTGGGCCTGATCAAAAACATATTTCTGTTTCAGTCCTAAATAATGGGCTACGGGGAGGCACATCTGTGAATTATGCAGGAAGCCCTTCTTTCTCAACTGATGCTCCCTGACAGTTTTACTGGAGTCTATGAAAATGAGTATTAAAGATGTGATCTGTGGCTTCCTTCCAGGAATTCCAATCTGGCTTCAATAAAATGGGAACACTGATTGGAAGTGAAGTTGCCTTCCGGTTTTGCCTTTGGCTATTATGTGCTCATTCGTGAAATGACAGAATTCCACAAGTACTTTTAATATTCACCTTTTGAGTTCATCTCCCGCACTGGACACATTGGAGTGATTAAAATAGCGCTGGCTCCCTGTGCTGGGTGCTCTCTAATTCAAAACAGCCCAGGTGCTGAAGACAAATGAGCCCTCCTGGTAAGTCCATTCTTTCTTTGCATGAAGTTGCTTTGCAGCACACCGAGAGCAGAATATTAACAGTAAAAAAATAATAATAATAAATAAATCAAATAATGCTCCTTGAGTAGAAGCCTGGGGGAAAAGATTAAAATTTGGTGTAAGGCAGGACTTGGTAGGTTGTGTGGGATTGGTCTGGTTGCACTTGTTTCTGGATTTTTCTGCTTGGATCCTACACCTGCATCTGTGGTAATGGCCATGGCCCTGGGCTCACCATGGATGCCCTCCTCTTGGACAGGCTTGTGCTCTGATATGGTTTCAGGCTGGTCTTTCCCAGCAAGGGGTAAGACTGTATGAAGCCACCTGCAGTTTGCCATCTGCTCTCCAGGCCCCCCAGGGCGCATTCTCAGGAGAGGTCTCTAGATTAAGGAGCTCCCACAACCACCCAGAAGAGAGGAGCTAATTGGTTGATCTTTCCAATACACTCCGACCAAAACCCCCTAACATCCTGCTCTGATTATTGGGCCATCAGGCCACAGGTGCATTTTTCCACCCAACTTCTCTGCAATTTACTA
This sequence comes from Nycticebus coucang, assembly GCF_027406575.1. Taxonomy (NCBI): domain Eukaryota; kingdom Metazoa; phylum Chordata; class Mammalia; order Primates; family Lorisidae; genus Nycticebus; species Nycticebus coucang. The sequence goes on from NC_069797.1 coordinate 2,519,798, forward strand.
CAAAAGGTAGTGAGGTATTTTGCTTCCATTTCGGTGCCAGAATTCTCCCAGCTGGGAGGAAAAAAAGGTGGTAGGACCGATGCTACCTCCCCCATCATTTATTAATTCAGAGATATTGTGGGATTTTCAGTGGGAAAAGAATGCCTTGGGAGGCTGGGTGCCACTGGGAACCATGCATTCATAGTGAGATGATTTTGTGGGATTGCCAAGGTTGGCTTTTTATATGCAAAATTCACATTTAATTTTCTCTGATCTTCTTTAAAACCACAAAATAGTCTTCATGCATTTAATTTGGTATAAACTTTGTTATGTTTGTTACTTTTCATTTGAGGAAAACTTAGAAGTCTGTGTTTTGGTCTTGAGGGCCTAACGATGTGCAGCACACACTACCCCTCAGTACTGCCCAGATGAGTCTCATTTCTTCACCCGATGGACAGGTATGCTTATGTGTTGGAGTTACAGATGTCTTCCCCCAGTTATCAGTCGCCCACTCTTGAGCCATCCAAAACTCTGAATGAAGTGGCGAGTCCAAGTAAGGTCTGCTCTTGCAGAAAGTCACCTATGATGATGACCCCCCCAGTTAGATGGAGACTCACTTTATTTGCAACCTTTACTTCCTGAGGACTGTTCAGAAAACTAAACACACTCATAAGGTGGATTGTGGTGGGCTTGTTAAGCACTGTGACGTCCAAAACGATAGCCACTAACCACATGTGTCCTTATACATTTAAATCAATGAAGACAAAATAAAATTTTAAAAATCCAATTTATTGGTCACACAAGCTACATTTCACACGGTTAGTGACTACTGTACTGGGAAGCTCAGATATAGACCATTTCCATCATTGCAGAAAGTTCTATTGGACATTGCTGGGTTAGGGTTTTATAAAGATCCAAAAAAAAAAAAAAACAAAAACAAAAACCATGAAGAAGATGGGGTCTCATTCCAAACCAAATTTAATTGAAACCCTGAAGTGCGAGGATGGATCTGTGAGCTGTTGACAAACTTTGATGAAAGTGAAAATTTCCCATGTGGGACCAAAGACTAAATCTGACCCAGAGTATTTTGAAGATGAGGTTGGCTAACGATGGTTCTGCCAAAGCACTGTGATGGATAGGGACTGAATGGAATGCTGAGCAGTCCCAATATCCCAAGTACTCAAGAACTCAGGCCCCTGACATTAATGGCACAGGAAAAATGTGTCTCATTTTCTGCAATGTTATTTTTTATTTGGTAACTCTTAGATGCTTCTTGCTAAATATGATTGTGTCTCACATCTAGGAAAGCCCTCACTGCGGGTCCTGAGCCCCCTCATGCCGGGCTGGGTGACAGGGCCCCAGAACTGCTACAACCAGCACACTGCCCTCATGCTCAGCCAACACAAGGGACGTACTTTATCTCCAGCAGGCTATGCTTTCTTAAGGCAAAGACTGTGCAGACGTTATTTTTATACACTGAAGACAATGCAGGGCAGGAAAGCCTCGCCTCCTGGCTGATCTGAAAGGTCAGCACACTTGGAGGGCCAGTGATAAGCCCCATCCAGGGTCTAACTCTGTGGTTCTCAACCTTCCTAATGCCGTGACCCTTTAAGACCGTTCCTCATGTTGTGGTGACCCCCAACCATAAAATTATTTTTGTTGCTACTTCATAACTATAATTTTGCTACTGTTATGAATTATAATGTACATGTCTGATATGCAGGATATATTTTCATTGACTGAGACCCATAGTTTGAGAACCGCTGGTCTAAATTCACTCTGCCAGGCTGGCTTTTTCACTGGCTCCAGCCCGTAAGGACCTCTGTTCAACCTGTAGGGAAGATTGCAGCAGAGGTCAGGCCAGGGACCTCCCTGCTGTCTGAGCATGTCCAGCCCAGACAAGCCAAGTAACCACAAGGTGGGTGCGGGTCAATGCCTTCTCAGAAGGAATGGTGGGAATAGGCAGGGAAGACCAGAGATAGCCTCGATGCTCAATGTCTTGGCTAGCTGACAGCTATGGAGCACCTGACATTTCCTGAAGTTTGCTTATTATGTCCAATTACTTCAGGAAGCCTGGATGTTTATACTGTCATCTCCAACATGCAAATGAGGATGTGAGGCTGATGGTTCAATCGCTAGTCCTAAGTCACGTGGCACAGAACTACTAAACGCAAACCAGAATCCCAATCTCCTTAAGGCAAAAGGTGTGTACTGTGCAGTAGGCTGCTGTCTTGAAGGATGGGTTTGGTTGACTGCGGAAACCCCAGAGGAGGAGCTGGCCTCTGGGGCAGGCTTTCCTAAGACCTGGGGTGAGTAATGGAGGCCGTGTAGGGCATGAGCTTGGGACCACCAGCTAGCAGAAGGCACACTGTGTGTTCTTGTAAAACAGAGCAAGCCTTCAGGCCCACATCAGTGCATGAAAAGGGGATGATTCTCCCTGGGATTGGAGGGCTGGTGAGACTTCTCTGATCCTCTGTCCAATCCCATTTGTGAAGGGTGGCCTAAGGCTAGGGAGCGTGGCCTGGTTAAAACCACAGAGAGCTCGAAGAGAAACCTTCTCCAGCCATTGCTCCACGAAGATCCAGCACCAGGCTGGAGTCACCAGGCATCCCTTGGTGGCAGCAAGCACTTCAGAGCCTGCCAGAGCCTCCCTGGAAGCCGTGCCTGCCAGCATGGGCAGCCTGGTCACTTACAGGTGGACTTCCCATTGTAGCCTGGGAAGGTTGAGTGGCTGCCTCACCCTGGAACAGCGGGGACCTAGCATGAGCTATTTGCATGGGTTAGGCATGCGGGGCTGAGATTGGCAGACACGCAGAATCCAGCCAGACTATAGAGTGCTCAGAAGCCCCCGATCTCCCAGCATCAGGCCTGCATGTGCTCAGAGCTTTGTTTTCAGCAGGTGGAAGACCTAGAGTCAGAGCTGCTTTCATTGCAGCCCAAGCAGACAGTTTTGTGCTCTGCCTTTTAGCTTTATTTTGAATTACACGTGGTGAGAGGGATTACCACAGTCTGCTTGGCCTCTGAGGTCACTCCCTCAGTCCTAGTAGCTGGAGAATATTGACTCCTACCTGCCGCACCCTCGGCACCAAGCCGCAGCGAGGTGGCGCTGTCCGCGTTGTAAAACGACGGAAAGGAGGTCTGTGCTCCCCGGAGCGAAGCCCCCAGCACCCCCAGTGTGCGCAGCGACAGAGATGTTGCCCAGCATGCTGTTTTTTGTCGCATTAACCTAAGGGTATGGCTTTCTGTTACAGTGTACGTGTATGTTAAGCTGAATGTCTGTTTGTCCTGATAAGTAAGCAATACGGTTTTAAAGAATGAACACAATGGTTTACTGATTCAGAAACAGCACAAGAAGTATAACTGTGCCAGACTCAGTGGCTCCAAGTAAGCCTGCACAAAAGCAAGTCCCCACCATAAACGCCAGTGGGCTAAGACAATGCAGGCACAGCAAACAAGATGTTTAAACAAGATGTTCCAACACGACATGCACCATCACCCCCACAGTAAAACTTTCCTTAAAAAACATCTTACTTCACTACATTTCTAATCAATCAAATCACAATAAAATAAGCACATATGATTAATAATAAGCACATAATAAAAGTATATATAACCAACATAAACTTAAAATTTATATATCTAATAAGAGCCTTAAAACAAATTATGCCTTTACTATTACTTAAACACAAATGTAAAGAATTACACTAAACTAACATTCCACAGATAAGAGAAAGCAAGAGGAAGCAAGTAGTTTTCGCTGATAACCACTAACCTTTGTTCTCCTTAAGGGCAGGATATTGAAAAATAGTAATGGATAACTACCCACGTTTGCAAACCTAAAATATAACTTGTAAAGGTCAGCAAGTTGTAAAAATACTTTAGCTTTGTGTAAATTGTATAAAAACCGTACTTAAAACTCAGTAAAGTACAGCTGCATACTTCACCAAGTGCTGTGTGGCAGACTGTCATTTTCCTGCGTCGACCTTTCAACCAACCTGACTCCGTTTCCCTGCTTTCCCTCGGACTGAAGCCCACCGACAGGGTGGTCCGCGGCACCTACCACTGTTGGCCACCTACAGACATTACAGGTACAGAGCTGGGTGGTCCTGACCACCTACAGACGCTACAGTTACAGAACTCGGCAGTCTGCACCCCCTGCCCCCCAAATCAGTCCAGATTCATGTATGTGTGACCCAGATCTTGCCTGGTGACACTTTATTTTCTGTGTTTCATCATCTGCTCCCCCCAAAATCACGTGTCCAGAGGGCAGGGGCTCCATCTGACTTCTCCTTTTTCTACTTTTCTACTTTCAGTGCTTGGGAAGAGCTTGGATACTGGGAGCACCCTGGTGGGTCTTACTGCCACCTGCTTAGCCCGTGGGTGAGGCCTGCCCCAGAGACGTCTCCCTCCCACATCTTGCTAGGTTCTGCACTCGTGCTGGGCCTCACCTGGGCCTCACCTCACCTGCACTCGTGCTGGGCCTCACCTGCACTCGTGCTGGGCCTCACCTGCACTCGTGCTGGGCCTCACCCTGTTCTCAGCCAGCTCTTTCCCTCCTTGGGTGTATAAATTCTATCCATACTGCTTGACACCCAAAGAAGTGCTGGGCAGGCTGGCCTGATCCCCTGGCAGCTGTCTGAGACCTCTCCATGCTCTGGAAGGAGGCTACTGCCCCTCCTGTGGGCGCTCCAGCAGCTCGGGCTGAGAACGTGTTCATAAAGACATTCTAGTTTCTTTGAAAGAGCCCCTTCTTTTCTCTCTAAACCACTCTGAGGGTCTTTGAAATGCCAGCACAGGGAGGAAAGGGATGATCAGGTAGCGGCTGCTGCTCCCACATGGAGGCCTCTCCGCCTTCCTGCAGCCCTGATCGCTGGATGCCGGGAGGGGGTGCATTTGGGGGTGACAGTATCTTCTCCAAAATCTTCATCCACAGTAAACACTGCTAACTACCAACTCATAAAACATATCAGCTGGGTTTATTACTTTTAAACATCTTTCCAATTGTGCTATAAAATAAAGGCAGATGCCATTTTAAGATCTTATTATTGTCAAGGGCCAACTTTTCCAGCAGCACCTGCTTAGCCGTGGTCTGCTTGTTTATGGCCCCCTTTTTTATAGGTGACAGTTTAAGGTGGCTCTTCTCCAGTTACAAAGAGTCCTTCCTAGCAGTGCAGAGTGGGGCGCACAGTAGGTGGGCTTTGGCTCCTGCTGGCAGCACCGGGGCAGGGTCGCAGGTTCACCTGGTTTTTAGCTGACAGCCTTGCCACACACATTTGGCTCTGCCAAATGCTCCACCATTAATTTATGATTTAAAGTAATTAACTTTTGCTGATTAAAGTAATTATTTCAAGTGCATTGCACTCGGGCCCAAATGATGCACATGGCCCCCTTTCCAGTTTGAGTGAGCAGCATGCCAAGTGCTTAAAAGCTGCACCGGGGATCTTAGAGTGGCTGCTGCCTGCCTCTCGGATCTGCCATGTTTATGGCTGACTTGTACTAACTGCTCATTTTAATGCCAGATTCTGGCAGGATGTTGACACAGTGTGAAACCTTCATCCAGTAAACAAGACAAGCTTCAGCTCGGTGACACCGATGACAGGGGAAGCTGTTTAAATTAATCTTGCCTCCAGCCTTCCAGAGGTAGCCTGTTTGTACGGTCCCTTGCTCACCCACATTGGCCCTTAAACAGTGTATGGCTTCATCTGGCCTCGGCTGAAGGCACAGAACATATGCACTGTGGGGACCCAGCCTTGTGCCCCGAAAATCAGCTGCAGCCACCCAGGACAGGCAGGGCTGCTGGTTGGGTACTTCCCAGGAGAAGGCTGGCTCTGTCTAGGGCAGTGTCTATTAGGTCGTGGAGAGAGACAGAGATCAAGGGGGCTGTAGGCTGGCCCAGTGTCCCATCAGTCCCCATAAAAGCACAGCGGTCCCGCCCAGTGGGGCCTTCCCCAGCAGGGAGCCTGCTGCAGGCAGGGGCAGATGAGCCTGTTGGGGTCTCAAGGCCAGGAAAATCCTTCCAAGTCTCGCCTTCCTCTCATTTCTCTGAGGGTGGCAGCCAGCACAGAGCCTCCCTTGCATGGAACAAGCAGAGACTTTAGGTGTTGCACTGAAGATTGAAAAATGAGTCTGGGGTTCCCAGGCTGAGTGGAGGTACAAGTCTCCCCTTCGTAAAACCCTGCAGAAACAGTGTCATGACTGTTCTCATTCCTTGTGCCCCTGGAGTGTGCCGGGGCCTGAGCCAAATGCTCTGTGTAGATGATCTCATCGAATCTTCCCAGGGATCCCAGGACGTGAAGTGCCTGAGACTCAGAGAGGTGAAAGATTTATCCAGGGTCACCTGGTGAGCAGAGCCGGGTCCACCCCCTTCCCAAATTCCAGAAATGCAGCTCCTACTTAATCCCTGTCTTTTTACCCATTAAAACATTTTTTTTTTGGAGAGGTATCGTGGCCTCCCACAGAGACTCTCAAAAGACCACACTGTACTCTGGAAAGAGTCCCAGAGCCCCACGGCCACTCAGTCAGCTCCCCAGGGAAGCAGGAATCCTCTGGACGGCTCTTTAGCCAGGCATGGGATGGGGGAGCTGCCAGCTCCCAAATGTTCCGACTCTGGAAAGGATGGACATCCCAGGGCCAGTGTTTTACGCTTCTGCTCGTTGCTATTTGGTGGGACAATTTGGAGGATAAACTTGTATTTTTATCTTTTCTCTTAGTAATTATCCCAGTGCCCTGGGCTTTTGGTGAAACCTCAAGGAAATCTAATTTTGTATGTAATTAAGTGCCCAATGGGCAGTGATCCCTGGCAAATGATATTTCAGCTTAATGCTGTTGAGCAAACATCACCAAAAACTGACCTTGCCAAGAACAGTCATCTGTGAGTTGGCACTGCTCACCACACGTGATGGCTAGGGTCATAAATAAACCACTCCACTTCGGGGTGAATTAAGTGCTCTTAAAGGGTGCAAGTGAAGAAATTCAAAGGGAAACATTCTGCTTTCATCCAGAAGCCTGGGCTGCGCCAGGGCGGCTGGGCAGATGCCCCGTCCTGGCACTTGCTGCACGGGCGACACTCCACTCACTGCTCTCGCGGGTGACGAGGATGGTGCCAAATGGCAAGGTCTGGCCTGTGAACCAGCCCATGGTGAGCAGAGCCCAGGGCCTCACTTCAACACAGGCCTGCGGGTGCCTGCAGGGATGCCCTGCCACCACGCCTGCGTCCCTGCAGCAAGTGGGCGCTGCTGCCTGCTTGTGACCAGGAATTCTCAGAGCCTAGGAAATTGCTGCTCAGGCATTATTTTGAGGACTCAGCAGCAAACTAAATTAAAAAAACTGGGAAGTAAACCTAAAGCACTTGAAGCAGAATGAGAAGACATGCCCCGTGGTGGGGCCTGAGGATGTGGTTGGAACTTTACCAGCTCAACATCTGGAAAAGCCACCACCCTACATTGCAAAGTGAGCCAGAGTGAACATCCTGGCCCACGGCTGGTGCGGTTTGGAACAGGGTGTGTGGTGTTGCTGTTTGTTTTCCCTTCCACATGTTTGATCATTTCCAATAAAAAGAATGAAAACAAAACTTAAAAAAATGTGTTTCAAAACCCATTCTGTTCAGCTTGATTAGGCTGTTTATCTTGCCCTGCTTTACTGGGAAAACTCCAGGCTTGGAAGTTACACATATCTGGGTGCAGATTCCAGCTTACCCCTTATTAGCCAAGTGGCCAGGGGCGAGTTATTTGATTCTCTAAGCCCCAATTTTCTCCACTGCAAAAGAAGAATAAAGCATCCATCATCCCACCAGTGTGAGTTTTACACACAGTGACAGGAGCTGAGTTACAGCCCACTTGCAACCAGCAGCAATTGCTCTGGGTGTGGCTTTGATATCACTGTCATGGTGTGACCCAATGGCTAGGGTCTGGTTGACCCATGGGTCCTCAGCACCCACAAAAAGGGGGCCCAGGAGTAGGAGAACTGGGGAGCAGTACCCAACCCTTCCAGAAGTGGCCAGAAAGGCTGGTCATGCAGGTCAGTGTGCAATGGCCCTGGGACCACATGGTGAGCCACGCACAGGTCCTCATCACATTCCAAAATTTTAGATCCCTTCCTCATCGTCAAGGTCCATTCATGCAACAGGTGTAGGACACCTGCTCTGGGCCAGACCTCTTGTAGGTGCCAGGATACACAGTGACCAGATAGCAAACAGACAGAAAAAGGGGACATCCTTCCAAGTGAACATTTGGAAAACACAGAAAAGAGATAAGAGGAAAATGTAAGCATCCCTTGTTCTAGCACTCAGAGACATTCCTTGTCCAGGCAGCAGCAGGAATGTGGTTGCTACCCGGGGCTGCAGGGTCTGTTCCTGCTGGCTTCATAGATCCAGGAGTGTTGGGAAGACATGAAGAATGCAATCTCCAAGACACCACATCAGATAGGCTCCTGGGGCTCACGTGTACTGAAATTAAATGTGATACAGTGGGTGTCTAATTCCTGGAGCCTAGGAATGTTGCAGACAGAATTAAATTAAGAATATCAAAATGGAGAGATGAACCCAGGTTGCCCAGGGGAGCCCTAAATGTCATTGCAAGTATTCTTTTGGGAGGCAGGCAGAGATTTGATGTGGATAGAAGAGGAGGTGGAGGACCAGGGAGGCAGACACTGCAGTGATGTTGCCACAAGCCAAAGACTGCTGGCAGCCAGCAGAAGTGGCAGAAGGTGGATAAGGCAAGGATGGACTCTGCTGAGCATCTGGAGGGGAACCGCCTGGCCCACAGAGATTCCAGCCCAGGGAAATGCATTTCAGCCTTGTGGCTGCCGGACTTTGAGAGAACAAGTAACTGCTGCTTATGCCCTTTCTGAGCATCTGTTGTGGCAGCCATGGGGTGTGTTTATGCATCCACCCCGGACAGAGGTGCAGACAGAGTCTCTTACTGGGCATCACTGTGGGAGGCCACAGGTGAGTGAAGGGATCACTGTGCTTAGGTGAGGGATGAAGTGGGGCCTCATTTGTATTCTGACTCATTCATATGATCCTAAAATAGCCACCCACGGTGAGTACAGTGCTGCTTCTCAGTAAATGTATTTATTTTAAACAGGCAAACTTGACTGGCCCTGGAAACATTGTCATAGCCAACTGCTCACCACCACCTTCAGCCCTGTCCAAGCCGGAGGTGAGGGGGCGAGGACTCTGTTGGGAGGGCGGGGGGGATGCTGCCTCTAGTGCCTGCTGGTGGAGGGCATGGATTCCCGCAGGCAGGTCCTGTTGCTCAGGCACTTGTCCACACCTGTCCACAAACAAGTGCCTTCTCTGAACCACTCTAACTTCTGATGCTCCCCTGAAAGTTGAGCGACCAACGTGAACTTGCTTCTGTGCATCTGAGAATCTTAAACATGGACAAACTTTGTTCTGAATTTCTCTAGGAACGGAGTGGCCAGATGGCCCCAGCAAAGGAGGGTAAGAGAGGAGAAGCTGCTGGTGGACACTGCCCCAGTCTCCCAGCTCATGAGAGCCTCACCTGGCTTGGCTTTGTCTTTTTCTGCAGAGGAGTCACCTGGTGGCACTTTAAGGAGACAGGGCTTGGGTTACGCACCCTTCTCTCTGGCCTATGGCCAGTTCCCAACCTTGGCAGAAAGAACACTCCCAAGGACCTCCCTCTACTCCAAGGATAGATTGCACAGCCTCAGAAGCCTTGGGGCTCAAGTTTGAACCCAGACAGTGTCCAGTTTCTGAACTAGCTCTTTCACATTCTCTTTTGATAGAACCCTGTAGATAGTGAACTTTCTAAGCCAAAGTTCTTGCACATGCAAAAAGGAGTTGTAAAAAAGTAGTACCAGCCCCACATATGGGGGCTTACCTGCGTGCGCCTAGCATTCATGGGCCAGGCTGACATTTAGCACATGATTCCCAACAGGTCTAGTCACAATAACTGTGGCTTTTTGCCTGGTTGCAGGGTCCAGGGTTATTTGCACCCCCCACATAAGTCCCTCTGAGGGCAACCCCTAGAGGGGAGGAGAGACTGGGCAGGGATGCCTCAGCTTAGGGGAATGTTAGCTTCCTTGGACCAGCCTGACAGCTTCTTCTTTCTGACTGGGATCTGCAGGTGGCAAAAGCCATCAGGAGCAATTTGTTGTCACCAGGCAGGCTTGCTCGCCCTAAACTGTTATCAATGAGCTTGTCAACCCAAGGCCTAACCACCTTTGTTCTTTTCATCAGAGGCCTCTCTGGAGCCCATAGTCTTCTCAGAAGGCCTGCAACAGGCTGTTGTATACCTGTTTGGCTATAGGCTGGGCCCCAGGATTCGGGTGTGGTGGAAGAGAGCAGAGGGATGCCCGGACCTCCTGGCTCCCGGTGTGTCAGGATGTCAGATGACAGTTGTTGGAGCTGCAGCTGCTACGTCAGCTCTTGCCAGGGGCACGGTGTGCCTGCTGCATGCGTTGATGTGTTCTGCCCTCTCCAAGGAGCACATGTCCCACCTCCACACGGCTGCTGCTGCAGCTGGAAGGGAACAGGCCTGGCTGGCAGTGCCCGAGGGCCCAAGATGCCTCCATGTGCAGGGTCTTGCAGCCAGGAGGCAGGTGTCTTGGAGCTTTGGCCCATGGAGTGGCACCACTGGGGAGCACAGAGAGCCTTAGAAGAGAGCACTGTGGGTGAGCTCTGATTTATGACAGCTAAAGACACCTGAATAAGTTCCACAACCACCAAAGTATTCCAAGCTGGACCAGATTTCTGAGTGCTCTCAGAAGCAGAGGACACTCCTGACATGTGTGGAATGAAGCACAGTGGATTGAGTCTACTGGGTGAGAAACATCCTGAAAGAGCTCTGTGTTAGCCTACTTTGCCACCAAAAAATGCTACAGACTTAAACAAAAGGCATTTATTTCTCACAGTTCTGGAGGCTAGAATATCTAAGATCAAGGTGTTGGAAGGGTAGGTGCATTACAAGGCCTTCTCACTGTGTCCTCCTGTGATCTCTTTGTTGAGGATTAGGAGAGATAGAGAGAGAGGGAGAGGGAGAGAGGGACAGAAAGAGAGGGAGAGAGAAGCTCATGACAGCAAGCAAGACTGAAGGCATGTGCTCTGGTGCCTCTTCCTGTAAGGCCACTAATCCTATTAGATCAGGACCCCACCCTCATGACCTCATATAACCCTAATTACCTCCCAATGGTCCCATCTCCAAATACCATCACATTAGGGACCAAGGCTTCAACATATGAATTTGGGGACACAAACATTCAGTCTATAACAGGTCCCTAGAATGAGTCTGTGGCCCAAAAGAAAATAAACAGAAGGATTCCCAAGGCATGCCTGACTTTGGTAAGAGCTTGCTTAGGGAGTTAGGATTGTTCTGGCATTTAAAAGCGGGCAGAGGAAAGTCATCAGAAGGAAGACCACTTTCTACTGTGTTTTATTAAATCTCTGTTTAAGCAAACATGGTGCTGACAATCTTGGGAGATGAATAAAGGGCATGAGAGATTTCTGGGTGAAAAATCCCAGTAATGAGGCCTTCTCATAGTCATAGGACATCATAAAGAGCAAAATGCAGGTGTAGGCCCCCAGGCCCTGGAAGGAAGCTGAGCACTAAGGTTTCTGTTTGCCCAGGAAAGAATGGAGGAGGGGACATCACGTTTCAAAGTTCTTTCTGTCCCCCATGGCACTGAGGCTCAGTAGACGGCAGTAGTGTTGTCCCCAGTCTCCAGCAACGAAGGGCCAAGCCTTGTGTTTCTGCAGCCATGCCTTAATTTGGCCTCTGTGCCTTTTTTGATTGTGCTCTCATAGGCCAGGTTTTAAAAAGCATCGTATGTTTATGAAACCCACACTGCAGTAAACGGCAGAGCCTGCATCCAGGTACTGTATGGGAGAGCCTGGGCCCCAAAGCTGCGACCTGGAATCAGGTGATGCTTAGAGCCCTGGTGGGTGGTGCTGGGATTGTAGTCTTTCCCCTGCCCTCTCAGAGACCCTGGATGACTGGGGATGACTGGGGCTCTGAGCTTGAGCCAGTCCTATAGAGAATTGGCTGCACTCAGTGGGATAAACTAGAGAGAAGGAGTGGGGCAGGGAGACCTCACATACTCTACCCTTGGCTCTGGGGCATCCTGAAAATGGTGTTGGCAGAAGTTTGGGTCAAGGGCTCTCTTGCTCTGTGTGCTTATCATTCCTGAGCTCTGCCCAGCATACCCTCCTGACTGTGAGCCCCTCTGTAGGACCTTCCTAGGTACCAATATGGCGTAGGGCAGTGTTGGTGGCCTCAGGAGGATGGGGTTGGCAAAGAAAGACACATCCCCACCCTCTATGGAAGTCCCCTCAGCTCCCTTATCTGAGCCAATGTGCAGGTTCTCAGGTCCCCCCTGGCCAGGACTGAGCAGAGCCCTGCCTAGCACTGGCTTGATTCCTAACAGGAGGAGAGCTCTGTCAACTGATTTACACTTGAGCTGAATGCTTAGCTGGATAAGGCACTCTTCAAGCACCGTTTGTAGCTGGCAAGGTGGCCTTGTGGTCACTGTCTAAAATAGCTTCCTAAGGAGTAGAGTGGTCATGCCCAGGAGATCTTGGCTTGCCCAGAACCTGAAGACAGCTTCAGATCCTGGCAGCTTCCATGCAAGTGGCTGGGAACTCACTACCTGGGAGATGGTAGCAGGAGGAGAGTGCTCTCACAGCAACTTCCCCTTCCAGAGTCGAAGTCTCTCTCCTGGTTTCTGGAGCACCTGGCTTCCTTAGAGTAGTGGCCAAGACCCTGCAACAGATGGCACCAGGAGCAAAGAGGACTCTATTCTCTCCAGCCCCTTCCCGCTCTCCTCCGGATAAAGACCATTATGCTAATCAGGGCCACTGGTCCAGGACAGCCCACCTTATCTCTGCAAAATAACTATGAGTGACTCATCCCCAGAAACCTGGCTACAGCTCCCTTACCCATGTTGACGTCGGTGTGCCAGCAGCAGATAGTCAAGGGAACCAAACCTCCACGGATCCATCTGGAGGACAGGTCTCCAGCCAAGCTCCTGATGTCAAATGCGTGAGATAGAGCTACTCCAGACAGTGGGTACCTGTCTCTATGACCTTGCCTGCCCTCCCCATCAGGGCAAGACAGGGATGGTTTGATGTGGATGAAAGAGATGTGTGCCTGGCCTCCTGTCCTTTGTGGTCTTTTGTGTGATCCCTGTGGTCTGTACAGGCACTCACATGCACACACATGCAAACACACGCGTGCATACATGTGTGCACACTTGCACACATGCACACCCATGCAAAGAACTCTCCATAATGATTTCCTGCACAATGCCCTTGTCTCAGGGTCTGGTAGGGGCAGTGCCAAAGGCCCCTGGGGTAGTTTCCTATGTCTGCCATAACAAACTATCACAAACTATGGGCTTGAAACAACAGAAAGTTCTTCCCTTGTGTTTCTGGAGAATAAAGGTCCTAAATCAAGGTGTCAAGCAAGGTTGGTCCCGTCTCGGAGCTTGGCAGGAGAACCTTCCTTTTCCTCTCAGATTCTGGGGACCGCAAGCAATTCTCTGTGTTCTCTGGCTCCTGGACCCTGCTCCCAGCTCTGCCTCCTTCCTCAGACTGTGGTTTCTCCCTGTAAGCTCATGTCTCTGGGTCCAGTTTCTCTCTTCAGATAAGGACTAGTCATAGTGGATGTGGGACTCACCCTGCTCCAGTGTGGTCTCATCTGAACCCGATTACATGCGAAAGTTCCTTGTGTTTAAATTCAGTCACAACCATAATCCAAACGGAAGGATTTGAGGGGGATGATGCTACTGTACCCAGGGCAGACTCTGAAGGCTCCATATTTCCTGGGTCTAGAACCATAGCTGAGTGGTGACACAAGCTCTCATGGTGGCCCTGCTGCCCTGGTTGTGTCCTCTCCAGAGCCCTGGGTTGGGCCTCTGAAATATCAGTGCCAGGCTTCTAGAGGGAGGTAGACGGGTGAGGTGCCCAGGAGCAGGGGATGGCGGGGAGGAGGGGGAGACTCGTGTTCTGGTTTCCAGAGACCTCGGAGGATGGCTGCAGCTTCTCCTACCCACCCAGGGATCATCATATTCCCAAGGCCGGGGACACCCCATGAAGTTTGCTTTATGCCCAGGTGACTTACCCGATCCTGTAAAAATGAACGGCATTTTACCTGTGGAAGTTCCCAGGCTTCTGAGTCACTGACGTCACTCTTGGCTTTGGGATGATGGTTGCAAAACAAAGACTAGAAGCTCTTTCTTGAAAATGGCCATTAACCCATCTTACTCCATCAAGCCTCACTCTGCAGGCCCATCCTCCCACCGGCTGGGCCTGGAAGGAACACCGCGGGGACCCAGCACTCCAGGGAGGCACAAGTATACGCGGAGAGCCCGATGACTCCATAGGCCAGCGTCTTCCAGACGTGCGCTTGTCCTCTGAGGAATGATGCTGGACTGCCCAGACCCAGGCCCTGCTGAGGGGTCCAGTAAAGTGGGGCCTTCCACAGCAGCCTGGGCAGCATGCATGAGAAGCGGCCATGGATCCTGGTGATGACGTCACTCTGGCATCCTTGGCAAAGGGATTGGTCATGTGGGCACCTATACAGATGGGGATGGGTGAGCATGCTATCCTGAGGGGATTCCCTGCCCTAGGTGGTCTGGTCAACCAGGCAACTGCCCTGCACCTCAGTCTCCCCATCAACAGTCGCTGCTCAAACTCCCCACAGGTGTGCGTCAAGGGTGACAATGAGATGGCCCTTACAGAAGAGCTTTGGAATGACAGAAACAACAGTGGGCTGCTGGGTGTGGGGCACACACACAGAGGGGCTTCAAGGTGACGAAGTAGCTTCTTGGGGAAAGACACCCGAGATGAGCGGTAGTCACAGCTGACGTAGCCCCCAGGCAGATACAGGGTTGAGTGTGTGAGTGCAGCCTTTTAGCAGGTGTGAGCCACATAAGTGCCATTCGGGCTCGCTCCTCCCTTGCTCCTGGATTCCTTGGGATTGAGGCCGTGTAAGTGCCAGGACACCCACCCCCTCCCTGGCCACCCACGTCCTCTGTGGACAGACACATATGCCAGAAAAAGGCCCATCAAAGGCACGCAGGGGCCAGTGACTTCGAGAACCCTGGCATTTACACAATTTAGGCATGTTACGTTTATTTAAGGGCTTTTTGTGCAAAGGGTGCAGGGCCCCGAGCGGCTGGATCTGTTAATGCCCCTGCTTTTTGTGTTTAAATGTGCCACTTCCAATGACTGTCAATGTTGACCTAAGTGAGAAACATACAAACACATTTGTAGAGGGGACCCTGGGACCTCAGCCCATGCGCCTCCTGCTCTGTGGAGAAAGAGGAAGATGAGTAACAGAATCGGTTGTTTTTGTAAGTTGAGGCCTCTTCAGGAGCCTGTAGAGCATGTGACCATGGCTTCCTGGAGACCCCTGGAGCTTTTTGATTCTTTCTGGGACAATGTGGAAGGAAAGGCCTCAGGCAGGTGAGTTGTGGGGTGTGGGCATCATTTCACCAAATCATTGGCCTTCATTCACCAGTGCAGAGTGTTGTGGACAGGGGCATGTGAGGGGCGCCCTGTGAGAAGCCCCCATCAGGGGTCTGCAGGGAAGGGCAGGAATAAACTCTTGAGGCAAAGGAGACCCTGGACTCTGCGGGGAGAGGCCTGAACGGAGGTCAGGATCTGATGAGATGCTCCACATCTCATTATACACAAGCCATGGAGGAAATCCAAGGATGGGGAGGTCAGTCTCAGAGCAGGTGGGCACATGACGAAGACGTGTGAGGAATCAAGACATGAAATGAGAGACTTGGATGAGTGAAAGTTCCACTGCTCTGCAGCAGACTAAGTGTTTAAGTTGTCCCAAAGCACAGCACATGTGACATGTCAGGGGGTCACCTGGGGCCACCTCTTTTGAGGCCTCATGGTGTCTATCAGAGACATTTAACTCAGCTGGGGAGTTGGAGGATCAGAGTTTCCCAGGGAAACTCCGGTGGCCCAGCTGTCCCTGGTGGAGTCCACTCGCCCGACCATGCTAACCGGCCCCCACCGTCAGTTTGTTTCAAGATGGCTTACTAAGCCACCCATAAAAGGGATGGCATTTGGTGTGTAAGGAGCCTTTTGTCTGGATCAACCGACAGGATAAAAACCATGAAATGTTAGGTAGTGGGAATGACCTAGAGACTGACCTCACTCAATAGCTCATGATGCAATGAGGCAGTGACTGCCTCAGCAGCCACTGGGCTCTGCTCTGTGCTGAGGCTGCAGGGGCCACCGAGGTCCCGGGGGTGTCAGGCGAGGACATAAACTGAAGCCTGAATGAGGTCAGCTTTACACTCAGAGTGGATCCCAACCCCTCCTCATGGCAGCCTCTGGGGACAGCAGACCTGGGGTACTTAGGGCTCAAAGGGGGCTGGCTCTTGCTTCCAGCCACATGAGGAACCAGCCTCAGTGCTCCAGTGTGTGATGAGGCCACCAAGGGGGAGGCCCAAACTGGCCTGCAAGCCCCTCTTACTGTGCGTTGGCTGTGTGACTTCAGGTGAATCTCCTGGGCTTCCTAAGCCTCTGCCTTTTTCTCCTCTTTAAAACGGAAATGATAATTCCGTGCTACCTCTGTCCTGCCAAAGGTTACTGATTCAGTAGTCCTGAGTAGGTGGCCCCTGGCCAGCGGCCCCTTTCCTTTGCTATATAAAGTGAAGGGGCAGGAGGCAAGGGCTGGATCTGAAGGGTCACAGGATGAAATGAATGACCTCACCTGGCCTTCAAGGCCACATCAAGGTTTCCTGGCCTGGGCGAGTTACAGAGAGGCAGAAGCCCTGCCTCAGTATGGGTTTGGGGCCAGTATCTCCATATCTCTGATTCATTACCTCCACCCCCAGCACAGAGGGGACCTAGACCCATCTCTGGGAAGTGTTAGAGAGTTTCTGCGGCTCATTTGTTAGAACTGTGGTTGCCTCTCTGCCGCCATGGCTCCGTATCTGCCTCCTGTGTATTGAGGCTAAATGCTTTCTTCTGTATTGACAAACAGAACTCTTCCTACTCCCCTTACTTAATTAGGCCACTAAAAGACTTCCAAGCACTGAATGTAATGACCAAGTAAGTAAATTTCCCCTGTTAATCTGCACATTTATCATAGTTGCCTTCGTAAATCCACGGTGACTGGAGAAGTCTAAAGTAACTCTCCAATTTATAACTGGAAGATAAAATTCAGATAAATGAACCATTAATGCCTGATAACAGAGAGCATCATTATAGAATTGTCAGCACCAGGCAGAACTGGGCTTCCAAGTGGTAGGTCTGGACCTGCCAACCCGGCAGGAGCTCTCTGATGTGTGCAGAGATGTCCACCTGTCCCTCTCCCTGGGCTGTAGGTCAGTGTCCTCTGCCTTTGCAGGCTCAGTGTGCATTCAAGTACTGATCCTGTTTAATCTTTACAGCAGCCCTCGAGGCCACATTTTTATCCTCCCTGTGATAGAGACAGGCAGGAGAGGCCAGGGGGTGTGGGCCTCGCTGAGGGAAATCCAGGGAGGGCAGGCCAGGGTTTGACTCCATCTCCATTGTTCTGACATGGCCCCAGGGACTAGAGGCTGCTGCAGAGGATGCCCTGGCAGGGACAGCAGCTGGGCTATGTCTGGGCTTCTCCTCCAGGAGGGGCTCTGGACACCCCCGTGGGGAGGGAAGAGTGAGTTCAGGCCCCCAGAGGCTCAGGTCAGCCCGGGCCCATGATGACCCAACTTCCCTATTTTCCTGCTGATGCTGGGCTCCATGCAGAGAAGAAGGAACACCCTCTTCTTGGCTTGGCAGAGTCAGTGTCCCTCCAGGGGTCAGGGCAGTTAGAGGCAGAAGTAAGGTGAGTTAAAACAGGAATGTGGATAAATTTGGCCACTGCATCAGGCTACTAAGGGGGATGTTCGGGGGTCAAGGCCCTCCCAGGGCTTCTCTGATGCATCATAAAGGGAACAGAGGGTGCTGTCTGCAGAGAAGACTCAGCAGAGGGAATGGAAGGGGCCCAGCTGAGGTCCAAGGCCTGACCCTGGGGTATGCCTGCCCCTTAGACCACTCCTGGGCGTCAGTGTGGTCCTGGACACCCTGCTGGTTCCAGCCCCGTCTCAGGACGACTTCTCTGTCTCCAGTCTGCTGTGTTCCGTGGAAAATCTCCTCCCTTTGGTGTGTATCAGGCATGCTTGCTTCATTATTCAGAAAGTCTTTAAGCTGATGCTCAACCTAGTTAGCTGCATTAACATATTTAAATCACAATTAATTGGAAAATTACAGTAAGGTGTAAAGTGGGAATCATTTCTTTCAAATGAACATCTATGTTTGTTGATGAAACCAAGCCATTTGTTTCTTTCCAGGAAGTCTTCAAAGCCCCAGCCTGCATGTGTGGGCCTGGCACGTGTGAGCTAGTAGCTGCCTCTCAGGGAGAGCCTCTTGGCGGCCCATGCTATAGCCGGGAGGTGCAGGCAGGAAGCAGGGCCCAGGCTGGTGAAGGGCCAGGACAGGCAGGTAAAGGTGCCCCAGAGAGGCAGCGACTGACATGCATCAGACTTTGTGGGGTATTTTTTAGGGTCAGTTGAATGGTGGCAGGTCCTCCTGCTTCAGCCCTGGAGGGTAAGCCATGGGGTCTTAGCCACCACGACATGGCCTTTCTGGTGCAGGATGCTGGACCTTGCCAGGATGGAGCAGACTGGGCAGGGCGCAGCTTTCTTGTTTCCACTGAAG
This sequence comes from Nycticebus coucang, assembly GCF_027406575.1. Taxonomy (NCBI): domain Eukaryota; kingdom Metazoa; phylum Chordata; class Mammalia; order Primates; family Lorisidae; genus Nycticebus; species Nycticebus coucang. Next base: position 2,538,438 of record NC_069797.1, read on the forward strand.
CTTTGGGCATGGATAAACTCAGCAGCAGTAATGGCAGCAATTGGGAACACTCATTGAGGACAGCCCATCCTGTGAGCCAGATGGGCAGCTGAAGGCATGACCTCACTTAGTCCTCTCTGTGACCTCTGTCAAACAGACATGTGGAACCGAGGCTCACACAGGTCCCCGAGCTAGAAAAGTGAGAGAGCTGAGATTGGACCCAGGCAGCTGGATCTGGAATTGGGGCAAGTGAGCCTTCTGTTTTACTATGGCCCACCATGCTCAGTCTGCTCCATCCTGGCCAGATGAGGAGGGAGGCGGTGGTGAGGTGTGTGCGCACGCACACATGCACACACACACACATATATACAGGTTTTCTGATGTGCATATTCAGTATCAATCACCATTATGGCAGCTGGTCTCTGAGAGGCCACAGGCTCCAGGTCCCACCTCTCTTGGGTCACTGAGTACAACATCCTTTCCGCAGCCAGAGAAAGCAAAGTCTCCTTTAGAAGTGGAGGGGCCAGAGGCAGCCTGAGCCCGCAGCTTGCACCTAAACACCGCAGTCCGGCAAATCCCTGGAGCCAGCAGGCTGAGGGGCTGAGACACAGCAAGTGCTGGCCTTTCCTCCAGATGTTTTCGGAACTGGCATCATATACAACAGATGCCTAATCAATGTTTGTCAGATGCCTGAGGAGCAAATGAGGAAGGAGGGCCTGCCATGCGGTGTGACGCAGAGCTGCGTGCAGCCATATCCTTGTCCAAAGCAGCACCTGCCTTTTTGCTGGGGCCTCCTCCATCTGAACCCCTGTCTAGGAGGGAGTTTGTGGGAGGAGGACGCCAAGGTGGGCAGTAATGGGGTAGGGTGCTTCTCTCAGCATGGCAGGGTGGGGATTTGTCTCCCTTCCTGCAGACAGAGTTGACAAGTGGCGGACTTTGTTTTTCTAGATTCTCTGAGTTGCCTTGTGAGTTTGTTTTGTCTCAGGCAGCCACGCCTCATTGCATAGCCAAAGGTCCGCTGGCGTTTCTGGATATTTAATGCCTGCACAATTAACCAATCATGTTATGTAATGTGTTCTTAAATGCTCCATTTATCTCGTAATTGAACATTTGTGCTTTCTGTTGGAGCGCTTTGATTTTCACTTTTAAAACTTCCATTTGGAAGTGCAAGCCACATTTTAGACTTACAGCGGGGGACAGGGAGCTGGGGGGCAGGGAGAGGGTCAGTGGTACCAGGATCTCTCTGCTGCCTTCCCTGTCCTCCCCCACTGCTGGCCTGCTGTGCTGCCCTGTCCTCCTGCACTCTGAGGGCCACTGCGCTTCTGCAGGTGGGAGTGTGCGGGGGTGAGAGAGCAGCCCAAGGACGGGCATGCAAGCACGTGAGCAGGAAGATGGCGGGGGATGCAGGCTGGGAAGTGGGAGTCCAGAGACAGCCCATGACTGCCGCAGGACTCTGCGCCAGTCATCTTCATGCTTCAAACTCATCCAGATCCTGACACGGGGTGCTGGGCTCAGGTTCACATCCAAAGACTTCCTTGCCCCAGCCGGAGGGAGGCCTGCTCCTCTCAGCAACCTGCTGGCTGTGGGCTTCCTGGGCGCTGGGCCCCCTGCAGACGGCACCTCACTCTGATGAGCCCGTCCTGATGCGGAATGAAAGGCAAAAATCAATACTGAACTTGGGGCTCCCTGTGCCCACAAGACCCAGAAGCTGCCTTCTCAGCCGACTGTCTTCCAGGCAGAGCCACCTGTGGGGAGAGGCAAAAGATACATGGACTAATGAAACCTCCTGCAGTCTCAACCTGCCCCGTGTGGGCCTGTGTGTGTGTGAGTGCCTGTACATGTCAGCTTCTGCATGTGGGCAGATGCTTCTTTGTACAAGCTTTTGTGTTGTTGTGCATATGTCTTAGGCGTGGGCTACGCCTGCGTATCTGTAGATCTGAGTGTATGTATGTGTGTGTGTTGTGTGTGTAAGACTGTAGTCTATAGTCACACATGCATAAGTGTGGGAGTGTAGCCGTGTACAGTGCTGAGCTGTGTGTTGGTGATGGCAGCTGGGCATAGTACGTGACGACCCACTTACGTAGAGTGTGTGTATATTGCTGTGAGGTGTGTATATTTCAATGCACATGGCTGTGTTCATGTATATGCATCTGCTGGCTCAGAGAATCGTGACAGGTTCACGTAGCAGGCTGAGTTGTGCATTCACACTAGTTGCTCACGTGCACCAGCTATGACTCTGCAGGCTGTGGACAGGGCTGCCTACCTATAGCAGTTGGCCCTTTGCCCCTAAACAGTCATGACCATGTCCCCCATAGCTGAATGGCTTCGGGCAGACACTTGACCCAAAGATGTTCAGTTTCTAAGCTCGACTTCTGGTTCCAAGAGATGATCTTAGACAATGGGAGTATTCTCTTAGGAATTGCCGCTTAGATGCTCTCCATGTGGATGGCGCTTCCTGTCCTGCCATCACTGGCGTCTTCTCTCTCTGTCTGTGCATCGTATCAGGGATGGAGACCAGATGAGATGCCGTCACCCCTGGCTGTGGACTGGCACCCCAGATTCCCCATCGGGCTTTGCCCTGGAAGTCTCTTGGCTGTTCTATGAGATTCCATGTTGCTTTTCCCAGCACTGCGCTGGTTTGAGTGAGCTGATCTTCCCCAGTGCCAGAACTCTGGGCTGGTCAATATTTCTTCTTGCTGGTTTGCCGGGCTGGTAGGATTTATAGGGGGCAGGGATCTGAACCGCCAGGTAAGTAGCCATTGTGTACCATTCAACCATTCTGACTTCTTCCATCTGGTCATAAGAGAATTGAGCCTTCAGGAGGTCTCTGATAAGCACATATACCATGGTGACTGGGATGGAGTAGGGAGCAGTGTGTGAGCACAGATAGGTTCTCAAAATGCAGCACTCAGACAGCTGGGGAATTACATCTGGTTCTGCGATCTGACCGTGATGTTCCCCTTCAGTCTCCCTGGCTTATTCCCTCTCCTTTGATGACTCATTTCTCCCCAAGCCTCTTGCAGTGTCTGGTCTCCTCGTGATTACCTGAGAGGATGTGCCCGCACACAGGCACACACTTAACACACATATGCAAACACACAGACGCACACACAGGCTCAGGCACACACACAGGCACACACATAGAGGCACATACACAGGTGTACACACAGATACATGCCTAGAGTAAATGCAACATCCAAACTCAGACTGAAGACTAACAGCCAGCCAGTTCATTATCTTGGAGAAATTCCATTACTTATCTATATATTGCAGGTGGATTGAGCAAAGCAATCGGTGGCCCACTCAAGCGTGGCCACCTGCTTAAAGGAAACACAGAATGGCCCTCTGTTCCTCCTTCGCCACATCCCCCTTTCACAGAAAACATGTCACTGTGCTTCCCTCATGTGAGAGCTGTCTTCGCTCACTGGGGTGCTTTGCCGACTCTTCCTTCTTACATCTAGAGTTGGTCTGTGGCCGTGGAAGTCTCCAAGAACTGCTGTAATAAAGTACCACACACCAGTGCTGTAAACAACAGAGTTTATTCACTCACAGTTCCGGAGGCCAGAGGTCTGAGCCCAAGTGGTTGCAGGGCCCAGCTCTCTGAGGCTCCTCAGGACCCTTCCTTGATTCTGCCTGGCTTCTGATGCTTGCCACGATCCTTGGCTTTCTTTGGCTTGCAGCTTCATCACCCCCTTCCTTATGTGCTATGATGTCTGGTGTGTGTCTCTGTGCCCAAAGCCCCTCTCCTTGTAAGGACGCCGATTGTATTGAATTTAGGGCTCACCCTTTTCTGGTATGACCCATCTTAACTTGATTACACCTGCGAAGACCCTTTTTCCAAAAAAGGTCACATTCACAGCTTCCTGGTGGATAAGTGGGGGGCACTATTCAACATCGCACATGGGTAAAAAAATGAGATGCTTTGGTAAGCTGTCTGCAAGCAGAGAGAATTTCATGGGGACTCAAGAGACCCCTCTTGACTGCTAAGCAGTCCAGAGTAAGACTGTCAGAAAGTAAGGTGACAGATGGGTCTCAAGGCAGCTGTGCCCAGGCCACCTCCTTCCGTGACCTCCGGTTGGGAGTAGGGGCCGTGGCAGAAAGTTCACAGAGCTCCGGGTCCTCTCCTCACCCCTCAGGCCTTTGCTCTCTCAGGACCTTGTGCTGGTGGCTGAGATGCCCTTGGAAGAAGCACGGAGCCTTTCAGTCTAGAAGAGGAGCGAGTGAGAAGATCTGACATCTGACACCAAGATATTAATAACACCTAGGAGGTGATGGTCCCAGAACAATCAGCTGAGGGGTGCCTGCGATGGCTGCAGTCCACCAGCTGAAAGGCAGAGAGCAGGCTGGCAGTGTGGTGGACCCTTCCAGAGGCTAGTGCACTGTAATTCCTCCCCTAGAACACACCTTCAATGGTAGGATTAGAACCTGTTATTAGGCACATGACCTGGCATTGTAGTCACAGGACAGTGTGCCTTGTGTTAGTTGAAGAAATGCCAAATATTTTAAAGTCCACTTTCCTGCTCTGTTTGGCACTAAATTTTCTTGTTCCTCTCAATTACATCTAACAGGAATAGTAATGCATTCCAGATGCCCAAATCAGAACAGGTGGCCATAATTTCAAGGAACTTTGTGTTGTGTACTGCCCTGGGGTAGAGTGCCGTGGCATCACACGGCTCACAGCAACCTCTAACTCTTGGGCTTACCCGATTCTCTTGCCTCAGCCTCCCCAGCAGCTGGGACTACAGGCGCACGCCACAACGCCCAGCTATTTTTTTGTTGCAGTTTGGCCGGGGCTGGGTTTGAACCCGCCACCCTCGGCATATGGGGCTGGAGCACAGCTCACTGAGCCACAGGCGCCACCCTTGGGTGAAACTTTTGAAAATAGATACAGAATTGTACCTTAATACAGAAATATTCTTCTACCAACACAAGCCAAAAATTGCTGAGATCACTGACAATTTCTTTCATGTACATAGTTATCATGCAAATATCTTCTTCATACTTTCTCCCCTGTTTCTTTTTCCCTTGACTGCTGAGTCAGAATGATTTGAACATTTGGGTTTTCTTTTACCTTTATGACATTTCGTATTCTATACGGTTCTTTTGCGTCAATCATGATTAGTGAAAACTTTATAACCTCATAATTAGAGTTGGGACTTAATCATTCTGCCCCACAAACTCAGAAGTGCCATATATTTATTTTTTGGTTTATTTTTTATTTAGTTTTATTTTTTATTGTTAAATCATAGCTGTGTACATTAATGTGATCATGGGACACCATACACTGGTTTTATAGACCATTTGACATGTTTTCATGACACTGGTTAACATAGTCTTCCTGGCATTTTCTTAGTTATTGCGTTAAGACATTTATATTCTTCATTTACTAAGTTTCAGATGTACCCTTGTAATAGGTGTAATCCCACCAATCACCCTCCCTCCACAAATCCTCCCCTTCCCATCCCACTCTCTTCCCCTTCCCTATATTCTTAGTCTATAACTGGGTTATAGCTTTCATATGAAAGCCATAAATTAGTTTCATAGTAGGGCTAAGTACATTGGATACTTTTTCTTCCATTCTTGAGATACTTTATTAAGAAGAATATGTTCCAGCTCCATCCATGTAAACATGAAAGAAGTAAAGTCTCCATCTTTCTTTAAGGCTGCATAATATTCCATGGTGTACATATACCACAATTTATTAATCCATTCGTGGATCGATGGGCACTTGGGCTTTTTCCATGACTTAGCAATTATGAATTGGGCTGCAATAAACCTTCTGGTATAGATATCTTTGTTATGATGTGATTTTTGGTCTTCTGGGTATATGCCTGGTAGAGGAATTATAGGATTGAATGGCAGATCTATTTTTAGATCTCTAAGTGTTCTCCAAACATCTTTCCAAAAGGAATGTATTAATTTGCACTCCCACCAGGAATGCAGAAGTGTTCCCTTTCTCCACATCCATGCCCACATCTCTGGTCTTGGGATTTTGTGATATGGGATAATCTTACTGGAGTTAGATGATATCTCAAAGTAATTTTGATTTGCATTTTTCTGATGATTAAGGATGATAAGCATTTTTTCATATGTCTGTAGGCCGTGTGCCTGTCTTCTTCAGAGAAGTTTCTCTTCAAGTCCCTTGCCAGGCCTGTGATGGGATCACTTGTTCTTTTCTTGCTTATACGTTTGAGTTCACTGTGGATTCTGGTTATTAAACCGTTGTAGAAAACACAACAAGCAAATATCTTCTCCTATTCTGAGGGCTGTCTGCTTGCTTTACTTACTGTGTTCTTGGCTTTGCAGAAGCTTTTTAGTTTGATCAGGTCCCAGTAGTGTATTTCTGTATCTTCTTCAAATGCCCGGGGTGTCCTCCTCATAAAATACTCACCCAGACAGATTTCTTCAAAAGTTTTCCCTGCACTCTCTTCTAGTATTTTTATAGTTTCATGTCTTAAGTTTAAATCTTTAATCCAGTGAGAGTCTGTCTTAGTTAATGGTGAAAGGTGTGGGTCCACTTTCAGTCTTCTACAGGCTGCCAGCTAGTTCACCCAGCACCATTTGTTAAACAGGGAATCTTTTCCCCACTAAATGTTTTTAATTGGCTTTTCAAAGATCAAATAATGCTAAGTAGCTGGGTTCATCTCTTAGTTCTCTATTCTGTTCCATACATTTACCTCTCTGTTTTTGTGCCAGTTCCATGCTGTTTTGATCACTATCGATTTATAGTATAGTCTGAGGTCCGGTAGCATGAGTCCTCATGCTTTGTTTTTATTTCTGATTAACGTCTTGGCTATTCGAGGTTTTTTTCTGATTCCATATAAAATTAAGTATTATTTTTTTCAAGGTCTTTAAAGTATGATAATGTAGCTTTAATAGTTATTGCATTAAAATTGTATATTGCTTTGGGTAGTATGGACATTTTAACAATGTTGATTCTTCCCAGCCAGGAGCCTGGTATGTTTTTCCATTTGTTAACATTTTCGGCTATTTATTTTCTTAGAGTTTCATAGTTCTCTTTATAGAGATCTTTCACGTCCTTTGTTAGATAAACTCCCAAATATTTCATCTTCTTTGGCACTACTGTGAATGGAATAGAGTACTTAACTGTTTTTTCATCTTGACTATTGTTCGTATATATAAAAGCTACTGATTTATGAATGTTAATTTTGTAATCTGAGACACTCCTGTATTCCTTCATTATTTCTAAGTGTTTTGTACTAGAATCCTGGAGTTTTCCATATAGACAATCATATCATCTGCAAAGAGAAAACGTTTGATCTCTTCTGACCCTATATGGATACCCTTGATTGCCTTTTCTTCCTTAATTGCAATGGTTAAACTTCCATTACAATGTTAAAGAGCAATGGAGACAATGGGTAGCCTTGTCTGGTTCCTGATCTGAGTGGAAATGATTCCAATTTAACTCCATTCAATACAATATTGGCTGTGTGTATGCTGTAGATGGCCTCTATCAGTTTAAGAAATGTCCCTGCTATATTAATTTTCTTTTATTTATTTATTTATTTTTATGAAACCATAGCTGTGTACATTAGTGTGATCATGGGGCACCATACACTTGGTTCATAGATCGTTTGACACATTTTCATCACATTAGTTAACATAGCTTTTGTAGCATTTTCTTAGTTATTTTGCTAAGAAAATGGACCTTTACATTCCACATTTACTAGGATTTACAAATACCCCTGTAAGATGCACCGCAGGTGTAATCCCATTAATGCCCCTCCTTCCTCTTCCCTCCCCCCTCCCTCCCCTCCCTTTCCCCTTTCTAATTTTCTTAAGTGTTCTGATCATGAAGGAATGCTGGATATTATCTAAAGTTTTTCTGCATCAATTGAGAGAATTATATGTTCTTTCTTTTTTAATTTGTTTAATGTGCTGAATTATACTTATAGTTTTCCGTATATTGAACCATCCTTGAGACCCTGGGAGAAAAGCAAATTGATCATGATGTATAATTTGTTAGATGTGTTGCTGGATTCTGTTTGTTAGGATCTTGTTGAATATTTTTGCATCTATATTTATTAGTGATATTGGTCTATAATTTTCTTTTCTTGTTGGGTCTTCTTCTGACTTGGGGATCAGGGTGATGTTTGCTTCATAGAACGTGTTGGGTAGTCTTCATTCTTTTTCTATATTTTGGAACAGGATGAGTAATATAGATACTACTTCCTCTTTAAAGGTTTGGTAGAATTTTGATGTGAAGCCATCTGGTCCCGGGCTTTTCATTTTAGGGAGATGTTGTATGGTTGATGCTATTTCAGAACTTGATATAGGGCTGTTCAACATTTCCACTTCATTCTGGCTAAATTGTGCAAGGTGAGGTGCTTCCAAGTATTTTTCAATTTGCTTCATATTTTCATACTTCTGAGAATAAAGTTTCTTGTAATATTCATTAAGGATTTTTTGAATTTCTGAGGAGTCTACTGTTATTTCCTCTTAGTCATTTCTGATTAATGAAATTAGAGATTTTACTCTTTTCTTCCTGGTTAGGTTAGTCAAAGGTTTATCTGTTTTATTGACATTTTCAAAAAAACAACTTTTTAATTTATTGATCTGTTGTATAATTCTTTTTTTTTTTTTTCAATTTCATTTAATTCCGCTCTAATTTTGGTTATTTCTTTTCTTCTACTGGGTTATGGGTTGGAATGTTCTTCCTTTTCCAGTTATTTGAGATGTCTCATTAAGTTATTAACTTCCTCTCTTTTCGCTCTCTTGGGGAAAGCTCGCAGTGCTATAAATTTCCCTCTTAGGAATGCCTTTGCAGCATTCCAGAGGTTCTGATAATTTGTGTCTTCATTGTCATTTGTTTTAAAAATTTCAGGTTATCCTTCTTAATCTCATCTATGACCCAGCTATCATTCAGCATAAGGTTATTTAACTTCCATGTTTTTGTATGAATATGCAGATTCCTGCTGTTACTGAGTTCAACTGTTATTCCATGGTGGTCTGAGAAGATGCAAAGAATAATTTCTATTCCTTTAAATTTACTGAGGTTAGACTTGTGACCTAAGATGTGATCAATTTTGGAGTATGTTCCGTGGGCTGATGAGAAGTATGTGTATTCAGCTATGTTGTGATGAAATATTTGTAGATGTCTGCTAAATCCAAATGTTGGTTAGGTTTAATTTTAAAATTTCTTTGCTCAGCTTCTTATTGGAGGAACTATCCAACTATCCAATGTCAAAAGAGTGTTGAAATCTCCAACGTTATAGAGCTGGAGGAAATCAAGTTGCTCATGTCTGTTAGTGTTTCACTTATAAGTTGAGGCGCATTCTGGTTGGTTGCTTAAATATTAATAATTGAAATCTCATCATATTGAGTATTACCCTTAACAAATATGAAGTGACCATTCTTATCCTTCCTTACATTTGTTGGTTTAAAGCCTATTGTATCTGCTAATAGAATTGCAACACCTGCTTTTTTCTGATTACCATTTGCCTGAAATATGGATGACCATCCTTTCACCCTGAGTCTATATTTATCTTTTAAGGTAAGATGTGATTCTTGTATGCAGCAAATATCTGGCCTGAGTTTTTGTATTCAGTCAGCCAACCTTTGCCTCTTTAGAGGACAGTTTAAGCCATTCACATTAATGGAGAATATTGATAAGTCTGGTAAAATTTTGGGTATTGAGTTTTTCAAAAGTCCAATAGACATTTTTAATCCTTTCACCACTGTGGAAGTTGGAGTCTGATCAAAAGTTTCTGAATGAGTTTACTTTTGTGGTACAGGAATGGGCTGGTCATTATGGAGGATAGTGCTGGGAATATCCTGAAGAGCTGGTTTGGTTATGGCAAATTTCTTCAACATGTGAATGTCATTAAAGTATTTATTTTCTCCATCATAAATGAAACTCAGTTTACCAGGATATCGGATTTGGAGTTGAAAGTTTGTTTGTTTTAGAAGATTAAAAGTTGATCATGTATTTATTTTTTGAAAACCTAGACCTAAAATCAGCTTTTAGCACAGCTTCTGTCCCTGGAAATAGCTTCTACAGGACTTTCTTAGGCCTTCATCTCCCAAAGGATTGGAATCAACTAGAGCCAGTGGTAGAGACCAGCCCTCAGCCTGAATCTCAGGGAAACATGATGACAATGAATCTTGCCTACCTCTAGTTCAGCAGAGTGGCCCTCTTGTTTGACAATCTTACTTCATGACTTTACGATCAATCACATTTCTTCATACATGGGCCATGTCTCTTCTTCAACAAATCCTCATTTAGACATTTTCAAATAAATGTCACTCAAAAAAATGGAGAACTTGATTTATTGTCATGTATTCAGTTTTGCAAAGGGTTTGTACTTATTCTTCCATCCTGGAATATAATACAGACATACATTGTCCTTTAAGCAAATTATATATGCCAAGGATATGCATATTGTGCATGTACATTGGCATTATAAATATTCTTCATGAAATTAGGTTTTCTTCCATCTCTTTTTTTAAGAAAATCAGGCTGTCTCAAACTATCTTCTCAGCATACTGTTTTTCATAAAAATACACTTCTTAAAATGTACTAAATTGCTGAGGCTATTGCAAAGAACAATGGTATTTTAAGTGCTAAATTGTGATTTGAATGACAAGAATATTATTTTTTTTAAAGGGGCAAAAAAAAAAGAATCATAATGATTGAAGAATCTGCTTAAATGGATTTTGGGTAATTGAAGTTTTATTGTACAACTGCGTTTTACACCCATTTTCTCTAAGTGGTTGTGAAAAGGGACATATTTTTCACCACAACTTTGTAAACTTCTGTTTTCTTATTTTTAAGTCTGTTTTGAAATGATACTTAAGTATTCTTTTAATTTTTCACTCATGTTTTTTTTTTCATTAAGTCATTTGTACACAAATCATGAATACAATTTTGTGATGATGGGATTCAATGTCTTGATTATCTGTAGAAATTGGACTGCTTACACGCAACTAATTAACATAGTCTTCTGGTTTTACTGAAATAGAAGTATAAGTCTTCCCAGTGTGATTGGACAAAAATTGCTTGATATTTGCTAACTTGGATATATCTGACTTTTCAGGAGACATTTATCTTTAGTCCTGTGAAATCTCAGCTCAAATGAATTGTGAAATTCTTCTGAGGCCTAGGTTCTGCTTTGAAAGACAAGAGATGTTTAGTCATGTGCTGGGGGTTCATGACTGCAATTCAGAACCTCTCCTAAGTTGTTATTCCAACTGTGGCAGAGTTAGTTAAGATGGTTCCAAGTTATTTTCATTCAAGGATAGTTGTAAGATTTAATGTTGTTCTTCAAGAGCAATCATGAGTATTTTCTCTATGGAGGTTTTTAAAAGAATTGCCCTATTTGAAATCACAAATTTTCCTCTTCTCTATCTGACTTTTAAAATGGGTGCAATAGTTCAAATTAGTTTGGAATTAGAAAACTCAATAGCCTAACCCCCAAGTGGTTACGTGTTATGACAATAAGCCTGAATCACAATCATCCAGGCACATGTCTAGTGGAAGATACGATAGAACAGGGAATGCCTTGGAATCGATCTATTTTTTTTCTTATTACTTCTCTGACAAGAATAAAAGTATAATACTAGAGTGACATGAGGACATTGATGTTTTTTGAAATACCTTAGATTCTCACTTGACGTTGAGTGGCCTACTCTTGTCCTTTAATGGCACCTTTAATAGCAGGTGTCAATTAAAAGGAGTGGGCTAGTCTTTATAGGCAGTGAAAGGAATCAGAACTCCTTTTAATGTCTGAATTTCTAACCAGTCATCATTGCCATTCCGGCAACAACCCTGTTGCCTGCATAAGAATGAAGGCTTACAGGAAATGTGATAGGATGACAAAATACATGTACTAAGAAGTCAACAGGATGGAAATTTTGGAGCCAACAGGGGATAATAATATTATAAAAACTACACCATTCCTTTCTCTTGACTGATGGGAACCAAGAGTACCACAATGGGGCAAATGCTAAGAGTGAGAATCCTGGAAGGAAAGACACTCTGAGTAATAACTCTGAATAGTGGGAGAATGGAACAGACAAGTCTCCAGGGTCTTTATGTAGTTCAAGAGTGTCATCACTTCCTGCAATAGAGACCTCCCTAGACTAGGAAAAAGAGAGGACCTCATGTCAAGAGCTACTGCTATGATGGAAGAGTCTTCACCAGATGATGGAAAAAAGAGGGACCCAAAGTCTGGTGAGGATGAGGCATCAACGAGCTAGGGAGATGCAGAAGAATTAGAACTAGCTGGGAAAAATACACTGGGTGGGGACAGAAGTATGAACAAGGTCTCCACAAAGAGATAAAACAAGTAGTCAGAGCCACACACCATTTGGAGGACTACTCTGGAGGGGCAGCACTACCAAGCGAAATAGCAATAATACGGATGAAGAGACCAGTGATTGCCAGGTCAAAGGCACACCAAGTGATGAGCGTTGTAGGACACATAAGAGCAAGTAGGTAAAGAAGGAGATCTCAGAAGGAGCAAAGTCTTGAAGGATCCCTTGAATGAAAAGATCTGCAATCCACTCACAAATGTCTCCAAGACTGTTTGTTTCAGGCCGAGACCAATTTTCCCATGAACCCTGAACAAATGACATAAAACAACAAGACAGACAAGGGCCTGACATGAACTATGTCTATTAGTCCACACTTACTCTCACATTTCTATACGCTCAGAACCAATACACACACTCGTACACCACTCAACAGACTCAGAGGTTGATCAGACCCCCCACTTCCAACCAAATTGTGGGAATCCCAGATGGATCTTACCTTGTCTTAGACGTCTGCCTGTACAGGTGCCTGTTCCTGCATGCCAGTTCCTCCCTGTGTTTGATTCCCTGAAGACTCATCAAGGGGACCTGGCGGATTAGCAGAAACCATCAGGTGCATCTGAACTCTCCCTCCCAAGGTGGTCTCATCCATCTCCACCAGTCATCTTGACTAGATTCTCTGAGGCTGTTTTCTAAACTTGTTAGAGAAAAGGCTCAAAAGCACCTGTGAATGAATAGGGGGGCATCCCACATTAAAAGCTCATCACTCAAGTTCACAAAGGGTCCTAAGGTGTTCCTTGGAGAACTCTGTCTGTGGAAAAATATCCTTCAAATGTTTGAAAAGACAGCTTAGGGGTGAGTCTGGTTTTGGTGATGAAAACACTATGTTGTAAAAAAGCAAAAGTACAAACTAAAATATATTAACTAAATGCATAAGACATAAATGGAACAGGAATGAACTAAAATATGTAATTTTGTGTAACTGTGGCTAGGGGTCCCCATCAGCATCCCAGTGTTCTGTGGGAGCGCCCAGTGGCCCAATAGCTCAGTAACCCATGGTTCCTGCTTCTGACAGGCCCAAAGCCCGGGAGTATGAGGTTACTGTCTCACAGGATTACAGGACCAACCTCAGGCATCATTCTTGAGGGTAGAAATCAAAGTCCCTTTTCACCTGCCCTCTGAACCCCAATTTCCCCATGGACTGAGGCCACAGCAATGATGTCTCAGCAGCAGAAATGTCTTGCTGTCTTTGGCTGGGCTAAAACTCACCATTGGTTCTTCTTCTAGCATTTTGAGGGGTGGGATGCTCTACTGACACATGCTTCTGACAGTCTCTGACAGGCCAATAGCCCAGCAACCTGGGGTTCCTGTCCACAGCTCCATCCCCTTTGGCTTTCACTCAGAGGTTCCTAAAGGCCCTACACAACTCACAACAAACAAATACAACAAACAGTTATATATTATCACAGTGGTCTACAAGAACAAATAAGCACAACAAGAAATGTACACAACAAGTTGTTACACTCATGTTTGCAGACACTAGGCAGATATAGGTGTTTAAATTTCTTCCCTCCATAGGTGGACTTTGGCAGAATTTATGAGTGATTGTCAGCTTTTCTCCTGAGGGCACTGGGTACTATAGGGTCCCTGGAAAGTTTCCAGGGGGCTTCTAACGAAAGCTCACCCTGGAGGCCGCCTGAGTATCGGCAGTGTCAGTGTCTGGAGAACCTCCCTGGAATCTGTATAATGTTATGTCCAGGAGTCCCCTCACAGACCACACCACCAGACAAGTCAAATTAAAGAGGAGAACTTTTATTGAAGAGCCGGCTGGCAACTGCCCCAGTGTCTTAAAATGAAGTTTCTGAGTGCAACCCTGAATTGAGTGAGGCTCTGAATTTTATAAGGCAAAACTTTTCCAGGGGTCAAGCATGCATTTTTCCAGAAGCGAAAGCAACAGAGAGTGAGGTGTGTTAGTCAGTTTATTAGGCTATGATCACAAGAGCACTTAGTAATTCATTTTCACAAAAAAATACAATCTACAATCTCCTAAGGTAATGTAGGGAGGGGGACTCGCAGGTGAGGGTCAGAAACAACATGATCATAAAAAGGGATAATCACCAAGGATATAATCACCAGTGTAGTTAGTAACTTACATCACTAACAATTTTAGAGGAGTGCATTCATAGTTATACAATGGAGGGATACAGAAGAGGAACTGGTTTTGAAGCTAATGGAACATAACAGAAAAAGAGTAAACAGTAAAGTGGATTCAAACTTGCTCTTTTAACATTCCCATATCATATACTGATGGCATGAAGACCACCTTAACACCAGAACATAGGATGTCGTACAAGTCTGCTAAAATGTGTACACAGAGGAGGTTCCACCCAAATAGAGAGTCCTTTAGCTTTCCCACAGTTATTCTGACTTTAGTTATTCCTACGGGTTTATTTGGAAAAAAAAAAATTAAAGCATTCATTTCTTTGTTGAAAAGTCAGTGGTGAATTGGCACAGAATTCTGTGTAGTTCGTGGAAGGGAGGACTTCACTAAACTTTGAAACAAGTTATATTCTTTCTGGCTTCTCTGGCATATACTTGATATGAGAATAATGCCTTAACACATTTGTTTTTCCTCTGTGTAAGGATTTTCTAAAAAACATTCCGGAAAGCATTTTTGCAAAAAGGCTCTACCACGAGTGGCTGTCCGTAATGGAGAAAAGCAGCGACAGACAGAAAATTGAAAAAATTAAAAGGTAATTATTTTAACATTTATGTCTCAAAAATTAATTTTATACCTTACATTTTATAATTTGTCTACTAAAACTCAAATTTATATTCATGGGCAGCAGGTTAGAAGTTGGCTTCTATGATCTTGTCACTGTCATTGTTTTCTCACTAATCCAATAAGCATGAAATGCTTGAACATTGTGCCTCTTCTGTGTACCTGACTTTCAATGAATAAAAAGAGCTATTATTCATTAATTCACTAGCTGTTATGTGGGTCACTATGAAATTTTTGAGAGACACAAAAATGAAGAAATGTAAAATCTCTACAGACACAATCAAATGGAACCCTGCCAGAAACCCCAATAAGACTTGCAAATTGAAACTTGCATGGAAGAGTCAGAAAGGGGAGTCAACTGTGGTTTTTGGAAGTGAGTTAATGCAGCATAACACAGGTTACAATTTATGATCTTAATTTTGGTAAATATCAAAGTAAATAAACATCTCTATTAATTCTTGAACTGAAGTCATAGAGAGAAAATGACTTATTTCCTCTTCTCAAGAAATTCAGTTTGGGAAAGATAGATAAACCAAGAAATTACTGTCAGTGCAGTCTAATCTGTCCTATAAAAGAGATATTTAGAGAATATTGTGGGAACAAAGCAGAGAATCACCCAGCTCAGCTTCTTGAGTCATGTCAGTAAAAAAGGGAGATGTATAGTGTCAGTATGATCACAAAAAGTAAATTGTTTCTTCTCGTGCCAAGGGAAATTTTGGGACCAATTCGATAGTCCTTTCTTGGATATATCCAACATGATAAGAGAATAGAAAAGAAATGTTTATTTACTCTGACTAAAGAGTGTGCGTTCTGTGAAAATTCAGGACACTCATTATCATTTACGTGCATGTTATTGTTTAGTATAGATATTTTTCCTTGAACATCTTTTAAATATGAATTATATGCATACTTTGGGGGATTGTTGGAACATAGTACAGATATTGAAGATACCAGAAACTAAACCATGTGGCATAATCATAACTCCACTTCCATTAGGGTTTGGTGTAAGCCATTTAGATAGCATCAGATTCTACATATTTGTTTGGTCATTGTTCACAATATCATTTATCTATATTTATAATACACATATCATTCATATATGTATTTATCCTATTTACCATTAAAAGATAAATATTTTTTAAAAGGCTATGTTGGCTCAGACCCTGTAGCTCAGAGGCCAGAATTATGGCCACATACACCAGGACTGGCAAGTTCAAACCTGGCCTGTCCCAAACAACAATAACAACAACAATAACAACAAAAATAGCCCAGTGTTGTGTTGAGTGCCTGAGGAGCTTCTTGGGAGCCTGAGGCAAGAGAATTGCTTAAGATCAAGGCTGTGCAGTTGCTGTGAGCTGTGATGCCACAGCACTCTACTAAGGGAGACATAGTGAGACTCTGTCTCAATATAAATAAATAAATACATACATACACAAATAAAATAAAGTGAGATAAAATAAAATACTATGTCTCTCATGAAAATATGAAATAAATGCATATCAATGCTTTTAGTTAAATTAATAATTAATAAGGGAATCGGTAAGATAGTGTAGCCATCTTTATAGATTGCACATTATGTAACCTTACGTATTTGAACCAAATTGAGCCAGAAATACTGAAATAAATTTACAAAATGATGCAAATATCCCGCTTTCTACCAGAGCAAGGGTTCAGAGAAATCTGTTGACTCTCTACCAGACAGAGTTTTCAATTCTTTTGCAATGTTTTATGTACACTGCTAACAGTTATCTTCAATGACAGAGATGTAAACAGTCCTGGTTGTGAAAAGGCTTAAGGATCCCATAGTATCCCCAAAGCGTTTACTAGATGCCTTATTTTATATAGAATACACCCCGTAATCTTTTGGTCCATTTGAAAGTCCTGCATAATTCCTCCTCAGAGGAATTATACTTCTTTTCAGACTATTATGCTGAAGAAAGTCTTTTCTGTGATTTGTACAACAGGAGTCAGACATGCTTGTTTTCCTCAGGTTGCAGATTCTTTTATTAAAAAGCAACAATTGTGAATATCAGCTTGTCCATGTTTTCTGAGTAGGAGTAATACAATATTTTGGTAAATAATCAGGTAAAACACAACTGTAGCCGAGAATGAAAGAGGGAAGAGGCGAGTGAGGAGAAGGAAGGGAAGAGGACGTGTGGAGGGTGGGTAATTGGTGGAACTTCACCTAGGGTGTATATTGCAAGGGTACATGTCAATCAATTAAGAGTAGAGTATAAATGTCTTAACACTATCATTAAGAAAGTGAGGTGACGGTTATGTTAATCAGTTTAATGTAAGCATTCCAAATGGTACACAAAATCAGCACATTGTACCCCATAAATGCATTAATGTACCCAGTTATGATTTAATAAAAAAAATTGTTAAGAGATAAAAAGAGAGAGAAAAAGAAAAGAAAAAAAGAATCTCTTAGCAATTACCAAATCAGAATAGTAGAAAAGAAAGTAATGAAAACGTGACACATATATAAAAAGTGATAGAAAGGAGGTAAGATTTGGCTCTGCATCCTGTTGCACAGTGGTTATGGTGCCAGACACACACACTGAAAGATTCAGGTTTGAACACGGCTTGGGCCAGCTAAACAATGGCGAAACACCTGCAAAAAAAAAAGAAAAAATGGCTGGGCATTGTGGCAGGTGGCTGTAGTCCCAGCTGCTTAAAGGGCTGGAGCAAGACAGTAGCTTGAGCCCAAGAGTTTGAGGGTGCTGTGACAACTGACAACTGATTCTGCAACACTCTACCCAGGGTGACATAGTGAGGCTCTTTCTCAAAAAAAAAAAAAAAAAAAAAAAAGGAATGAGGCAATATTTGGAACAAAATCAACCACAGAAGATGGTGGAGCAGACAATGAACTCTCAGAATGGACCGGGTGGTCTTTACAGCTGGGATTTGGTTCTTTACCTAGAGACAGCATTTCTGTGTTGCCAGTTAAAAATAAAGGAGCAATTTAAATTTAATTACTGTTTAATTTCATCAGAAAGGTTTTGGTGAGTTGTGGTTGAGAGTAATCTAAATGTTGCAAGATTTGCCTAAGCTTCAACATATTGAGCTAGTTTCAGGGAAGTATTTCATGAAGAGTATTCGTTTATAAATGACACTTATCTGAATTCTACTAAGTTTTCATTGTGTTGTAAAGACAGTGTATAAATATGACCCCACCAAATCTCCAGTGTTTCTTTTCTCATTGTCTCCCTGCAGTTCTCACTTTATTGGGTTCCACATTAACTGAAACTTGGGTATCTGAGCTGGGTTCCTATTTGCCTTGTACCTCATGCAAAGTTAGTGTTGCCTGCCTTTACAAGATTGAAATAAATTGCCTTGCCTACCAAGTGCATTTTTCTGTATTTAGGCTATTAGACCAGCTACCAAGAGCAAACGTTGTGCTCTTACGGTACGTGTTCCTGGTCTTAAGTAATATCGCTGAACTCTCCGCGGCAAATGAAATGGATGCTTTACACTTAGGGGTGTGTATGGCTCCAAGTATAATCTGGCATCCTTCTGCAAGCAGAGAAGAAATGGCCTCTGCAGAAAAGGTAATGAAGTTTTTGTATTATATTTTCTGGGGAACTGAATCACCATTTGTAAAGGAAATGGAAGGTATTTAGTCTTAAAGACAATGTCTTATAGAAGTTGAATAGAATACACTTTCTTAAATTTAAGTCTTCTATATAAAATGCAATTTATCAACATGTTATATGAAAATAAATGCTTCTTTTTATACGTTAATCAGCTTGTGGAATTTGTGATAAAAAACTGCCGCAACATCTTTGGAGGACACGTCACTGCCCTGTTTGGAGAGTCATCCGGAATATAAAATACTCAAGAAAAACCCTCAGGTACTGTCAATAATTGGGTTGCTTTTTGTGAAAAATGGACTCATGTCTCTGAAGATGCTGGCACAGTTGTTTTCTTCAAAGCCATGCAAGCTGAAAGAAAGCAAGCCTGGTATGTGGCTCAACAGAGCCCTGGGTTTCCCATCATTTCTTAGAAGGCCTGCTAACAGGTCAGGTTATTTAACAGGATGGTAGAGTTAAATAAGGTGTGTGATAAGTTCCTAGCTTTCATAAGTTATCAGAGGCAGCATGCTACAGTAGGATGGTTTGCACTTTTTTTTTGAAAAATTAAACTTTATAAGAAATGTTTGTTTTTGACATAGTCTCTCAATTTATCACCCTCTGTAGAGTTCTGTGACATCACAGCTCACAGCAATCTCCCACTCCTGGGCTTAGGTGATTCTCTTGTCTCAGCCTTCCAAGTAGCTTGGACTACAGATGCCCACCACAATGCCCAGCTAAGGAATTCTAATATATGTCGTATATATTGTTGAAACTGGAATAGAAAGCTCAGAAGTAGTAGAGGCAGGACTGATGTTCTTATTTTTCTTTTTTCCGCTCCCTGATTCTTGACACACTTCTCAGCATTTTACTGTGCTATGAGATCATTTGACAATAATTTGCATTATTCGCAGATAGGCAGATGTTAAAATCAAAGACAAAAGAAACCTCCAGGTTACGAATTCCTATATCACTAGCTGCTAGTTATGTTATCTTTGGCCAATTGTTTTATGCCACTGAGCATCAATATCTTAATCTAAAAAATGTGGATGAAAGTTTCTTTACGATTACTGTAAATATGAAATGAGGTAATGGATATTACAGAAACTTGAGCAAAAGAAACTGATAGACTTAGTCAATGGATTTCCCAAGAGTAAGCTATGTTTAACATCCAGCAACCCATGTTAGAAGGTACATTCTTATGCAGAACTAGATATATGGAATTATTTTTTTACTTTTATTTTGTTATTACCACTTAGTCTAATGACATTTTCATTGTTTGGGAAAATTTTGCATAGAGAAAGACCATTCATCAGGACCTAAGATAAATCTAGTACACCTCAACAGGCATTTCCCATTTTAACACCTGTGGTAATATTGTAATAGTTTCTTTATTGGCAGTAGGAATTGAAAGACATTACCTAAAAAGACAATAAAACTAAGCAATATAGTTCATTTCTAAGGAAATATGGGTTTATTCGTTCTAAGTACGAGTGTTAATCCTGTTTGATTTTTTTTGACAGATACATCTAGCTTTCCAGAGAGCCATGCTTCCTCATGTGAGAGCTTGAAGAAAAAAGCGACTGTGCAGCTGGCCCACAGTGTGATGAATCAAAGAAAATGGTCCAATTGAATTGAAGCATTGACTCACTTATAATGTCTCTGGACTCTGGCCTTGATGCCCTTGAATTCTAAATGAGCTTCAGAGCCTCCTGTATGACCTTTAGTTCAGGTGGACCAGCCTCCTAAAGACAAGCTGATGGATGTAACAATGTGCAGAGATATTCCACCACAGAATCCTGCCAAGATTCTGTCTGGCACTTGTCCACAGCTGCAGCATATGTTAAAAAAAAAAAAATAGAAAATGCTGTAAGCTGTCCTGTATAAGCTCCGCCTTGTTCTACAAGGCTAATTCTATCACATTAACAGCTGTGGCTCACCTGTAGTCCTAGCTACTTGGGAGCTGATTTCCCAGCAGAAACTTTGTAGGCCAGATGAAGAGTTCCTATCTTGAATGCACTTCAACAAATTTCTGACAATGTAGCATTCTTTAGCCTGCAAACTACAGTTTGTATTTGATGGAGGAATCAAATCTTCTCCTGACTTGCAAACAAAAAGTGAAGCTGAACAGCTCCTATCTTGAGAAAATACATCTAACTTCCATGAAGAAATCAAGAGAGAGGATAAAAAGTTGGAAAAGGTTGATACTAAGCATGAAAGTGCACAAAGTCAGGCCATTCAACACAATGAGGAGGAGGAAGAGGAGGCTGAGGAAGAGGAGGAAGAAGAGGAGGAGAAGGAGGAGTCCAAACCAAGAGTGAAAATGATATTGCTAATGTTTTTAATCTCTGATTGATTATTCAATATGAATTATTAAAAAAGTAATAAATGGTTCACCAAGTTGATTATTGGGGAGGATTAAAAAGTTTAGATAAAAGAATGCAATGAAAACGGTCTGAATTTTTAGCCAAAAAGTCATGGCTCTTCCATCATGAAAAAGCACCAGTTCACACAGCACTGTCTGTGAGGGAGTTAAGAGCAAGCAACATCATTTTCACGCTTGGTTTGGACTCCTCCTTCTCCTTCTCCTCTTCCTCCTCCTCTTCTTCTTCCTCCTCCTCCTCTTCCTCCTCCTCTTCACCCTCCTCTTCCTTCTTCTCCTCCACCTCTTCCTTTCCCTCATCTTTTCCCTCCTCCTCCTCTTCCTCATCCTCTTCCTCCTCTTCCTCTTCCTCCTTCTCCTCCTCCTCTTCTTCCTCCTCTTCCTACTCCTCCTCTTCCTCCTCGTGTTCCTCCTCTTCCTCCTCTTCTCCCTCTTCCTATTCCTCCTCTTCCTTTTCCTCTTCCTCTACCTCTTACTCTTCCTCATATTCCTCCTCTTTCTCTTCTTCCTCCACTTCCTGCTCCTTCACTGGGTAAAAGTTTGGACAACAATATTATTTTATACTATTGAAAATCCTAAGAACCTGGAAGTTGTAGTTCTCATTGTAGATACCAGTGACTTTAAAGCAGCAAAAGTAAAATTAGACAAAAATACATATTATAATTGTTCTGAAAACCATGTTTGCAAACAATCCAGGTTTGGGGTTGTTTTATCACTGCTTAAAAAAAAAATAAATGAAATACCAATACAAGCCTGAAACTAAGCATCAAAGTGCACAACAGAAATCAGGCAATTCTCCACAAGAAGAGGAGGATGCAGAGGAGAACAAGGAGGATGACCATAAGGAGGAGGAGGAGGAGCTGAAATGAGCAGGAAAGAGTAGAAGAAAGAAGAGCAGGAGTGGAATTGGAGGAGGTAGATTAGGAGGAGGAAAAAAAGAAAGAAGAGAAGGAAGAAGAGGAGGAAGAGGAGGAGAAGGAGGAGAAAGATATGGAGGAGAAAGAGGAGGAGGAGAAGAAGGAAGAGGAAGATGTAGAGAAGGATGAGGAGGAAGAGGAGGAGGAGGAAGAGTAGGAGGAGGAAGAGGAAGAGGAGGTAGAGGAGGAGGAAGAGGAGAAGGAGGAGTCCAAACCAAGAGTGAAAATGATGTTGCTTGCTCTTAACTCCCTCACAGACAGTGCTGTGTGAACTGGTGCTTTTTCATGATGGAAGAGCCATGACTTTTTGGCTAAAATTTCAGACCGTTTTCATTGCATTCTTTTATCTAAACTTTTTAATCCTCCCCAATAATCAACTTGGTGAACCATTTTTAATTTTTTAGTAATTCATGCTGAATAATCAATCTGAGATTAAAAACATTAGCAATATCATTTTCACTCTTGGTTTGGACTCCTCCTTCTCCTCCTCTTCTTCCTCCTCTTCCTGCTCCTCCTCTTCCTCCTCGTGCTCCTCCTCTTCCTCCTCCTCTCCCTGTTCCTATTCCTCCGCTTCCTTTTCCTCTTCCTCCGCCTCTTGCTCTTCCTCATCTTCCTCCTTTTTCTCTTCTTCCTCCTCTTCCTGCTCATTCACTGGGTAAAAGTTTAGAAAACAATATTATTTTATACTATTGAAAATCCTAAGAACCTGGAAGTTGTAGTTCTCATTGCAGATACCAATGACTTTAAAGCAGCAAAAGTAAAATTAGAAAAAAATACATATTATAATTGTTCTGAAAAATATGTTTGCAAACAATCCAGGATTGGGGTTGTTTTATCACTGCTGAAAAATAAAATGAAATACCAATACAAGCCTGAAAATTAGCGTCAAAGTGCACAACGGAAGTCAGGCAATTCTCCACAAGAAGAGGAGGATGCAGAGGAGAACAAGGAGGATGATCATAAAGAGGAGGAGCTGAAATGAGCAGAAAAGAGTGAAAGAAAGAAGAGCAGGAGTGGAATTGGAGGAGGTAGATTAGGAGGAGGAAGAAGAGATAGAAGAGAAGGAACAAGAGGAGGAGGAAGAGGAGGAGAAGGAAGAGAAGGAGGAGAAAGAGGAGAGGAGGAAGAGGAGGTGGAGGGAAAAGATGAGGAGGAGGAAGAAGAGGAGGAGGAAGAGTAGGATGAAGAGGAAGAGGAGGAAGAGTAGGATGAGGAAGAAGATGAGGAAGAGGAGTAAGAAAAGGAGGAGCCCAAACCAAGAGTGAAAATGATGTTGCTAAAGTTTTTGATCTCAGATTAATTATTCAGTATGAATTTGTTAAAAAAAATAAACAAATGGTTTACAAAGTTGAGTTTGGGAAGTATTAAAAAGGCTAGATAAAAAAATTCAACAGAAAAGTTCTGAATTTGTAGCCAAAATGTCATAGCTCTTCCATGATGACAAGGCACCAGATCACATAGCACTGTCTGTGAGGGAGTTAATAGTGAGCAACATCATTTTCACTCTTGGTTTGGCCTCCACCTCCTCCTCCTCCTCCTCCTGCTCCTCCTCCTCTTCCTCTTCTTCATCTTCCTCCCCCTCTTCCTCCTGATATTCATCATCCTCGCTACTTGTCTCATCTGTCCATTATGACTTATTCCTTTCTGTGAAGGTAATGAAAACATTGAAAGGAAAACATTTTGATGATATTCAGGACATCAACAGTAATATGAGATTAACTCTAATGGCCATTCCAGAAAAAGATACTAGACATCACCAAAGGACTAATAACCAGAATATATAGGCAAGTCAAGAAAATCAATAAGATTAAATAATTTTATTAACTGAGCAAGAGAGAAGAATAGAAACTTGTCTCACTAAAACAGATTAATGGAAAAACTAATTGTGAATACATGCTCTTTGTCATTAATTATCAGAGAAATATAAATCCAAACCATTAAGATTTCAGATTACACCTGTCCCCAGTGAGAATACCCCAATCATAAGGTCTCAAAGCAGCAGATGCTGGCATGGGTGCAGAAAGAAAGCAATACTCATGCACTTGTGATGGAACTGCAACTACTATGGCCCATATGGAAAGAAGTATGAAGAGGCCTAAAAGAGCTAAGTATGGGCCTACTATTTTATATGAATCCCATTACTAGAAATTTTCCCAAGATAATAAAGGCACATTTTATTAAGATACCAGCCTTTGAATGTTTATAGCAGCACAATACACAATCATGAAGATGTGGAAATAACCCAAGTGACCTTCAACACATGGAGTCATAAATTCTGGAATATTTATATGTATCATGGAATGCTATTCTACACTAACAAAAGGTGGATATTTTGTATCTTTTGCAACACATGGATGTAATTGGAAGCCAGTCTCCTCAGTGAAGTGTCACAAGAATCAACAACAAACATCACATGTACTTAGTCCTAAAGTGGCACCATTAGATTAATACATGCTCCTATGAGAGAAAAACTCGATGGGATTCGAGGAAGAAGTCTGGTAAATTCCCACTCAACATGTGCATTGCACCCCTGTTTAAAGGACACATTTGCAACTCAGACTTTAACCTTACTTATGCGAACCATGTAACTTAACTGTGCTCCCATATTAATCTGAACTTAAAAAAAACATAGTTAATCAAAAAATTAAGAGTACGACTATGTCTGTTGATGAATAAAACAATGTGAAATGTTCAGTGTAAGTGAGTGGCCATCTCTACACCATTTCTCAATCACAAGCCTTCCCAACTTCATTCTAGGAAGCAGTCCATTCATGCAGCCACAGGACAGAAAATCATGATTCAAGAACTTTGGGTAACTTCAAAGACGTCACGAATAAAAGATGCGATGGAAAAGAAAATGGTCGCTCTTGATATCCTACTTCTCAGGATTAGTAGCATCTGTCTTGCCTACTTATTAAATGTGTTAGTTTGTGTTTAAAACACAAATATGCTCAAAGAGAATATATCCAAAATAAAAGTGGTCTAACTTCAGAAGACTTTGAATGTCTTTAAACATTGATCTTTCTACAGAAGACTTTAGAAAACATTTCTTTCTTCAGTTAAGTAATTGGTAGATTCTGAAATAGAAACTTTTTACTACTAGTGTTTTGATAAAGATCTGACTTTTGCTCTTGAAAAAGTAGGTTATCACTTTTTAAAACACAGCCCATTGAGTCTTCAGGAAAAAGCATGGTAATGTGACTTTGGGGTTAAGACTCTTGTGTCTTGAATCTCTTGGGTTTCAAGTTTGTACTGTCTCAAAGCTATGAGGAATCTCTTGGTGGTGACTCAATTTATTTTTCAGGCACCCTACACACAGCCTGGAGATGAGGTTCTTTGTTTTGCTTTTGGTCTGCATTTGTCCTTTGGGAGGATGCTTCTCATCCTACCAGCTATTATCTCCTCACTCAGCTTCACCCTACACCACATCCTTCTTCTTGTGCTGCTCATTTCATTTTGACATGTTTTTCCTTTCTGTAGGATTGGAAGGTGACACACTGTTTTTTATCCAGGCTGAGTGTCAAAGCTCTTTTTCCACCATTTCCTGAATTGTATTGAGTGTTTTCTATACCATAGATGGGCTACAACTGCTTTGTTACCACATGATACTCTCTACACTACATCATTATCAAGAACCACAGAATGAGCACCATATTAGACAAGGGAGATCATATTTAGTTTCATTCAGGGCATCTTTCTCACCACTGTCACCTTCCCATTGCCCATCTGTGGCCTCATTGAAGTGGAATACCTTGTGTGAAATCCCAGTATCTGGAAACTGGCTTGTGAAGATACCCCAGCCTTAAAGATGGCGGAGTTCATCAATGTGAACCTCATGTCACCAGGCTGTTTTCTTCTCATTCTCCTTTAGAGACCCATCATCCACTTGCTCCATCTTGCAAATATTCTCTACTATGGGCTAATGCTGTGTTTTCTTCACTCACACTTCCCACTTCCCTGACAATCTACTCCTCTATGTGTAAGTGGTCTTCACTTACCTGAGGTCAACCCTAAAGCCCTTGCTGGATACAATTACTCACATTATGAATAATGTCATATGTCCCATGTTGAATTCCTTAGTATATAGCCTCAATCATAAGAATTTGAGGATGGTATAATGGAGGATGGTATGACATTAACTGGGCTTCATTCCTGTGCAGTAGTAGAGTTAAGTAGCTCACACTTTTTCACATGTTTTGGAGGTTAGAAGCATTTTTATTTGCACAAGTATTTTTGATCTTGAGAAGACAGCAGTTATTAATATTTCCATTTGACTATGTGAAGACTAAGACTTGAAGAGTTAAAGTAACTTGTGCAAGTACACTTTAGGAGTGTATGGCAGAAAGGAAACTCTAGGGCTGTTTTTCTGACTGCAGAGCCTGTGCTCTCTTGAGTATTTGTTACTGCTCAAGATGGAGCTATGGAACTCTTCTCTGAAGATGGAGCTATGGATCTCTTCTCAGTAGGAAAACAACCAAAAACTTCTGTGTCTCAATCTTTATTTTCTTCATCCTCATCCATCCTCTGTTCTGCCCAGCCCACCCTGGCACTTCATCTTGGCTGCACTACTACATCTCCAAATGCCTTCATTGGAAAAACATTCATCTTATTGTTCTTAGAGGTGTTCAAATAGTGGGAGGAATGCATCTTCATGGTTCCAGATGGCATCCTTTTACTTCCATTCCATGAAGTCGTATAAAGATAAAGACCTTTCTGGCTAAGAAAGGAGGCAGATCTCTTGAAGGCAAAGCAGAATTACCAGTGTGCTGTATCACTGCCAATCCCTGGCCATTGAGTCTAGATCTGAAAGAGGCCCTGGCTCTGAACAGGCACCATGCGAATCAGAAGAGAAGGTAAGTTAAGGAATCCATGGAGTTGTGATGGTGCTGTTATCACATGTTTTAGAACCAGGATTTGTCTCTGTCTCGCTTAACACAACATGGAGGATGTACTGGGTCCAAGCTATAATTGTTTTGTGTTCTTGGCTTCTCTGTTCACGGAAACAGTGACACCAAGACACACCTGAAAGTGACTTTTTTTCCTTACTAGGTTCCTTTGTTAATATGGGGATAGATATGATTAGATTAATATGCAGATAGATATGATTAGGTTCTGTAGTTGATTTTTACAGGGTTAAAATTTGAATTGTAAGTTGTATACCTAAGAAGTATGCAATATACCCATACAGTGTACCTGTTGCATGGAAATTTACATATGCCCTATCCCCGTCTCACCGAGTTTCAATGACTTTTTCCTCTAATGTGTGCATTTAGGTGCTTATTTACTAGTCCAAATTTAGCGCTTATTAAATGTGGTTTTAGTTTTTGCATTGTTGTGATACTTATGAGAATGGACTCCAATTTTATCTAGCTTTTTACAAAAGATACGAAACCCCATTTTTTTCCCCACAGTTATTGGTCAAGGCTGGGTTTGAACCCACCACCTCAGGCATATGGGGCCAGCGCCCTACCCCTTTGAGCCACAGACACTGCACACAAACCGTATATATATATATATATTTTTTTTTTTTTTTGCTGTTTTTTGGAGGGGCTGGGATTGAACCCGCCACCTCCGGCATGTTTGGCTGGAGCCCTACTCCTTTGAGCTACAGGTGCCGCCCTAAACCCCATAATTTTTGAAGCAGAGTTGTATTCTGTGGTTTACATAGACCATAATCTATTAATACATTCATGTGTTGGAGGTCATTTCCATTGTTTCCACATCTTTGTAATTGCAGATTATGCTGCTATAAATATTGAATTGTAAATATCTTTATGATAAAATATCTTTTTGTTTCTTTTGTGTAAATACCAAGTAGTGGAATGACAGAATCTAATGGTAGGACTACTTTTTGTGCTTGGAGGAATCTCCATACTACTTTCCCAAGATGTTTTAAGTAGTTTTCACTCTCACCAGCAGTCCCTGAGTGTTCCTTTCTCTCGACATCTGTGCACCATTTGATGTCTTGGAAATTTATGACATCATCCATTCTTAGTGGGCATAGTGATGTCTCCATATTGTATTTATTTGCATTTCCTTGATGATTAGGAACAATGAGCATTTTTCAGGTACTTATAGTACAGTAGACTATTCCCATAAAGGTTGTGTTCATGTCCCTTGCACAGTTTCTAAAGAAGTTGTTCAATCTTTTCTTATTGATTTGCTTGGGTTCTTGTAAGTTCTGGTTATTGTTTCTTTGTTGAATGTGTACCGTGCACATGTCTTTTCCCGTCCTATAGGTTGTCTCTTTGCTATGTTATATCATTTAGGTCTGCAGAAACTTTTTCACTTGATCCAATCTCATTTGTTTAATTTTGTTTTTGCTGTGATTTCCAGAATTGTATTCTTTACAAAGCATTTTCTAAACTGAAAAGATTAATAGCTTTTCCCACACTTTAATCTGGTGTCTTTATAGTTGTGTGTCTTAGGTTTAAATCTTTTATCTATTGTGAATGGTAAGAGGCGCAGCTTCTGTTTCAGTTTTTTTACATGTGACTAACCAGCATTCCCAGCACCATTTATTTAATGGGAATTCACTTCCACAATCTATGGTTTTGTGTGTTTCATCAAAGATACTATGGAAATATAAGGCTGGTTTCATGTCTAGACTCTCTGTTCTATTCCATTGATCTATGACTTTAATGTTACAACAGTATCTTGCTGTTTCATCATTATATACTTGTTGTATAATCTAATGTCTGGTAAAATGGAGTCTCCAGATTTGTTCTTCTTCGGGAGAATTGCATTGGCCATTTCTTTTTTTTTTTTTTTTTTGCTTGTTTGTTTGTTTTCCTAATTCCAAAGGAAGCATAAAACTATTTTTTTCAAGATCTAGAAAATACAATGTTCATATTATAACAGGGATTTCATTGAATCTTTAGATTACTTCAGGTAGTATCTGCATTTGAACAGCATCAGTTCTTTTCTCTGTTCACATCATCTGTAATTTTTTTCTCAGTGTTTAATAGTTCTCTCTGGAGAGATTCTTCCTATCCTTTGTGAAATATATTTTAAGGTCCTTTATTTATTTATTTTTGATGCTATTGCGAAGCAAATTGTGTCCTTGATTTTATTCTCAGTTTGAGTATTGTTAGCATATATGATGGCCCCCCATCTGAGTACATTGTTTTTTATATCCTGGGATATTGTATCTATCTTGAAATCCCATTAGACACTTGGTTGGATCTTTGTAATTTTCTAGGTACAAGATCATATCATCAGCTTTTGGCAAAGAGTGAGAATTTCTCCACGTCCATACCCAATTATAGATAGATTTGCTTTTTTTTAAGAACAGGAATTTGATTTATCACATCAATAAACAAATCCTAAAATCACAATACTGAATATTCAGATTTTTTTCCTTTTTTTTATTAAACCATAGCTTGCACATTAATGCAATCATGGGGAACCATACACTGGTTATACAGACCATTTAACACATTTTCATCACACTGGTTAACATAGCCTTCCTGGCATTTTCTTAAGTTATTGTGTTAAGAGATTTATATTCTACATTTACTAAGTTGTGGTATATGTACACCATGGAATATTATGCAGCCTTAAAGAAAGATGGAAACTTTACCTCCTTCATGTTTACATGGATGGAGCTGGAACATACTCTTCTTAGTAAAGTATCTCAAGAATGGAAGAAAAAGTATCCAATGTACTCAGCTCTACTATAAAACTAATTTATGGCTTTCATATGAAAGCTATAACCCAGTTATAACCTAAGAATATGGGAAAGGGGGAGAGGGAGTGGAGGGAGGTGGAGGTTGGGCAGAGGGCAGATGATTGGTGGGATTACATCTGCGGTGCATCTTATATTTGATTTTTTTAAATCTGATTATTCTGTGTTGGACTTCCAGAACCATGTAGAATTGTAGTGGCGATAAAGGACATACTCATCAGAGTTTGATTTAAGGGGAAATATTTTCAGTTTTTCTCAACTCAAAATCTTGCTGGGTGTGGATTTGTCATAGAACACCTCTATCAATTTAAGGAATGTCACATCTATGATAATTTCATTGAGTTTGTTATTTAAGAAGGTGCTGACATTTGGCTGATGCTTTTTCTGTATCCATGGACTGGATCCTATAGTCTTTGTTATTACTTCTTTTTAATGTACTATAAAAGTGGTTAAGTTACACATCTCTGGGAAGAAATCCACTTGTCATCAACTTTTTTATTTTATTTATTTATTTTTTTGTGGTACAGCAGGATTTTGTGTGTTCAGTTTTATAGAGTACTTTTGCATCTATAGCCATTAAAAATGTTGGGAGTTATGAGTTATTTCTCTGGCCTTTCCTGGATTTGGTAACAGTGTGATATTAGCTTCATAAAAGGACATGGGGGGGGTTCCTTCTCTCTCAATTTTGTGGAATAGATTGTGCAATATTGGTACCACTTCTTTGAAGGTTTAGTAGATTTCTGATGTGAAGCTATCTGGTTAAAGCCTTTGTTGTTGCCACCTTTCTTTACTTTTGTTTACATTTCAGTAATTGATCAATTGGTCTATTTAGGAGATCTATTTCTTCCTGATTGGGTCTAGAGAACTACTGTGCTTCCAGAAATTTGTCCGTTTCCTCCAGAATTCTCACATTTCTGGGCATAGAGATTTTTGTAGGATTTAGTCAACAAGTGTTATATATTCATGATATCTGTTATTTCCCCTTTTTAATTTCTGGTTGACTTTATTAGACATCATACTTCTTTATTTAAGATTAATCAAGGACAATGGTAATCAATTTTGTTTCTTTCCAGAGTAACGTCTTTTAGCTTTGTTAATTTTTGATTTTTTTTCTTGCCTTGATTTCATTTAGTTCTATGATCTCCTTTTGGTTCCTTCTTCTGCTGTTTAGTAATAGAATGCTCTTCCTTTTGCATTTACTTGGGATAGAAGCCATTGTGTTGTTGATTTGTGTTCTTTCTGATTTTTGGATGTAGCTGTTTATGGCAATGAATTTCCCTTTCCTGACCACTTTTGCTGTATCCCAAATGTTTTGTGGCTTGTGGCCTCATTATCACTGTTTTTGTGGAATACATGTGTTTTAATCTTTATCTTTTTCTCGGGAAAGCTATTGGTTAGTATTCATGACTATGCGAGGAAATGAATGATTTTGTTCCACCTCCATTCTTCATTAATTTCACTAAGGTCTGTAAGTTCCACTTTATCATTTGTGTAATTCAATGAGGCCAGTTTACAACCTAGGATATGATCAATCTTGGAGAATCATGCATGTTGCT
This sequence comes from Nycticebus coucang, assembly GCF_027406575.1. Classification (NCBI taxonomy): domain Eukaryota; kingdom Metazoa; phylum Chordata; class Mammalia; order Primates; family Lorisidae; genus Nycticebus; species Nycticebus coucang. Next base: position 2,569,587 of record NC_069797.1, read on the forward strand.
AAGGATGTGTCTTCAGTGGTATTCAGGTGAAGTGTTATGTAATTGTCTATTAAACCCATTTGTTCTAGGGACGGGTTTCTGTTCAATGTTTCCCTGTTTACTTTTTGCTTGGATATCTCCAGTTTTGTCAGTGGGGTGTTGAAATCTCGAGCAATTGTGGTCTTGCTATTTGTCATTTTCTTTAGATCCAGCAGATTTGGCCTTTTAAATCAGGCAGTGCCTCAGTAGAGTGTATTATTATTTAGCACTGACATGTCTTCTTGATAAACTGTTCCATTCCTCAGTATGTGATGACCTTTCATTTATTCATGTTTGTTACTTCAAGTCAATAGTATCTGTGATGAGAAGTGGTATTCTCACATTCTTTTATTTTCCATGTGGAGAAATGTTTGCTTTCCAATCCTGGCACTGCATCCTGTTGTGTCCTTGGGGTTAGTTCAGTTTCTTGAAGAGTGCATATTCATGTTTTCTCTTTCTTTTCTTTTCTTTTTCTTTCTTTCTTTCTTTATTTTTAATCCAGTCATCCAGCCTGTGTTTCTTCGGTGGGGAATGCAAGCCATTCAGACTTAATTAGAGAATAGATAAGTAGGGTGCATTTCTGTTTGTCATAATGTATGCGATTCTGAAATGTCACTCGGGGAATTGTAGTTGCTAGGATTTCTAGGGAGTTTGACATTGTCGTGGGTTTCTTGTATTTTCCTGTACTTAAGACAGGACTTAGTCTTTTCTGCAGGGCAGGCAGGGGTAACATGTCCTTAAAGGTAGCATGGTAGGAATAGATTTGATTTCTCCACTGAATATGAAACTTAGTCTTGTAGGATAGAAAGTCTTAGTCTGGTGGTTGTGGTGTTTGAGCAGATTCAAGAGAGGAGCCTGGTCTTTTCTGCCTTGAAGTTTTCCACTAAAAATTTAGCTGTTAATCTGATAATTTACCCTTGTAGGTAAGATGATGCTTATGTCTGTCATCTTTTGAAACTTTTTATTTCATGCTGACTTTTGCCAGGTAAACTTCAGTTAGTCTAGGAGATGTCCTATATGAATTATTCATACTGGAGTTCAATAGTCATCTACTAAGTGTATGGCTATTTCTGTGGTAATGGTTGGGTAATTTCCAGCTGTAATATCTTCAGATAGACCCTCCATGGTCTTAGGACTCTCTTCTTTACCTTCAGGGACACCTAATATTCATATGTCTGGATGCTTTGCATAGTTATATCTCTCTAAGAGATTGCTTGCATTTGTTTTTTTCTTTAGAGCATTGTTAAATAACTGTGTTAGCTAAAGAGCCTTATCTTTAAGCTCTGAGGTTTTTTCTTCTCCACTGTTTGTTCTATTTTTGTTCTATTCCTTAATGTCTCTTCCTGTACTTCCTGCTCTGTCATAACCTCCTAATTTTGTCTGGATCCTCTGTGACATGTCTTCAACTTTGCTAATTTTTTCAGTTTTCTTTTTTGTTTTTCTTTCTTTTCCTATTATTTTTGTACTTCTTAATCATGTTTTCAATTTTCTCTTCAATTCCATTCATTTCATTTCCCATCCATATTCTGAATGCCATTTGTGTAACTTCGACTATTTATTTATAGTTGCTGTCTTTTGCATTAGCTTCATTGTGAGCTGTTGATTTTTCATCTTTCTTTTTTCTTCAGGTGGGTTCTTATGTTACTCTGTCTCTCTCTCTCATCTCGCTTTACACTGCAGTATAATGCTAAGTTGACTTTTCTCTATGATGTACCTGTCAGGGTGGCTGTCTAATCTCAAATCTTGATGTTCTTTTCGCTAAAGAATGACCAGAAATAGCAAAGTGTCAGTTCCAACTTATAACACACTATTATTCTGGATCTTAGGGTGGTTCATAAAAAAAAAAAAAAAATGGCACCTGTGTCTCAAAGGAGTAGGGTGCCGCCTCCCTTACCAGAGATGGCGGGTTCCAACCCAACCTCCGCCAAAAATTCAAAAAAAAAAAAGAAAAGCAGAAAATCACAAGTAGGTCTCGTATGATGGAATAACCACAGAGAGGAAGCAAATACAAGGAAGAAGTTTTTACTGTATAATGGACTGTGTCTGTCTCTGCAAGGAGAAAGAGACAGATTACTTCTTTCTGAAGATTCTGTTTCTTTAAGGACTTCCCTGTCCACTACCATAGTTACTACAATGTATGCCTGTATTTTTCACTTATTCTTTCTTTTTCTTGTGCCAGAATGTGTTATCAAAACAATACCTATTATGAATTTTACGAGTAAGTTTTGTTTTCCTTTCAACAGCTCCAGAAAACAAAGCCATGATGCAGTCATCAAACGTGGAGACCTATGATATGGATACTGAAAGTGAATCTAAGAAGATAGCCCATGACATCAGATGAGGAGGATTATGATCATGTGTGTTCAAAGGCATGATCACAGGGGTTGAGACATGTTCTGTACATTTCTTGCTCTCTTTGGAGCCATGCTTTTTTGCTTTAAATAAATGGATTGAAATGAACAAACAGCCAGTGAGAAACACAATTTGTAATTATTCATCTTCCCTCTTCACCTCTAGGGGCTGGCAGCAGCCCTTCTCCTACCCCACTTTGGCTGCCTCCTGGAGCACTCTTTCTCCTGGGCTGTGGACCTGCTACATGCTTCTCTCCTTTCTACCATGGGCATGTTTCCTGCAGCTTTCCCCAAGACCCACCTCAGACTGCCTCCCCAGCCCTACTCCTGCCCAGCCTCTGGCCCCTCTCCTGCAGGCATCTTCCTAGGCTGTACTGGCTGCCTCCTATAGACTTCCTTCCATCTCACCTTGGGCCGATTCATGCAGTTCTCATCTTACACCTGGGCGACCCACTGAAGCCCCTCTTCAACCCATCACAAGAGCTCAAACCTTGCAGCTTTCCTCTGCCCCACAAATGTCTCTTCCCATGCTTCCTTAAGGTTCCTCCTGCAGATGTACTCAAGTCTCTCCTCTGGCAGGCACCTTCAGCCCTCCCTCCATCCTCCCTGCCACTATTAGCCTCTTAAACCTTTCTCTACTCTGGTGTCAAAACACACAGTACCTCCCTACTCCCTTTTCAGGCTAGCCCATCCCATAGAGCCCTCCTTCCTCACTGTCACCTAAAACCCAGTGAAGTCCTTCTGCAACCCTATCCTGCATCACCACTTGCAGCACTTCCCATTTTCCACCGTAGGCTCCCTCTACCCCACTGGCTGCATCTTGCAAAAATCCTCCCTCCCTGCCTGCATCCTCTCCCTGCAGCCTCCAGTTGGCTTCTGTTAATCAACCCCTGCAGTGTTCTTCTTCATTTCCCCATGCTTCTCCCATGCAGTTCCCCCTTCTCTCTACCTGCTCTGGATTTCCCCTTACAGCCCTTCTCTCACTGTGTCAGTGTCAGGCTCCCTGAAACTCTCTTACCATTTTCCCATGGACCACCCACTGCAGTTCTCTTCCTCCTACCTGCAGACTACCTCCCTATCCGACTTAGCCATTCCCCTACAGGCCTTACTGCACTTACTATGGGCCTGACCCCCTGATGCTCTCCTTCTGCCCCTGCTGCCATGCTTCCTCCAGGCCTTGGGCTCACTCTCTTAGCTCTTCTCCCACCCAACTCCAAGCCATCACTGCTGCTCTCATCCAGCTTCCTAAAGGCTGCCCCCTGCTGTCTTCCTTCAGGGCAGCCCCAGGCCCTTTGTAGCACTCCTTTCTCCCTGCTGGGTATACTCCCTGCAGCTATCTCCACTCCCCTCAGACCCACACCCTGCAGCTGTCGTCCAGTTCCCTGCTGCCCTACTTCCTACTTGACACTGTCCCTCCTCTTTCAGCCCTCCTCCAGCCCTCACAAGGGATTGCCTGCTGTAGCCCTCCTTTCTTCCCTAGGAAGACCAGACAAGAAAAACTTATTTTTCTACTGTGGGGCCATCCCCGGCATCTCTCCACAAAATAGCTCTGTGTAGTCCCCTGAATCCCTCCTGAGTCTTCAGCATGGACCTCACTACCTGATGCTCTCTCTCTCCCATCTCAGGGCAACCCCAGCAACCCTACTCCTTCCTGGCTTCAGGCTGCTCCCTACATTCCTCTATCTGCCCCCACATCAGATTGCTATCTGTAGCCCTTCAGTGTATCACTCTGCATTTCCTCCTTTATCCCTCTTCACTCCCCAGAATGGATGACTACCTGCATCTCTTTTTCTTCCCCCTGCAGCCATCTTTCTGCCCCACCAAATCCATGAAGCTATCCTCCAGACATCTGCTGCCAAACTCTCTCCCCACCATGGATCCTGACCGCAGAGGCTTTCTTCCTTTTCTGTTGCTGTCTTCAGGCTCCAATTTGGGCCACCTCCTGCAGCCCTCCTCCTGCAGCCCTCCTCCTGCCTCCCTCCAGGCTTCCCACTGAAGCCCTCCACCTGTCCCACCATCAGATGCCCCCTGCTGTCCTCCTTCCACCTGCACACAGACCTTCACTTTTTCTGTTCTGGGGCACACCTTTAAGCTCACTCCTCCCTCATTGCTATGCATAGGTCCTTGAATTCTTCATCCCTCCCTGTCACTGATGGCTTCTGGCAGGCCCCCTCCTGTACCACCCAGGGCAGTCTTCTTATAGTTGTTCACTCTTTCTTCAGCAGACATCCCTCTGGTAGTATTCTTTTCACCCTGCTGCAGATCTGTCCTTAGTTCTACTCTCATCCTTTCTCAAGGTACTCTCTGCAGCTTTCAACCTGTGGGTGGCTCCCTGAAGCTCTCCTGCCTCATGTAGCCCTACTAGTTTTTCCCTTATGCTGCCCCATGCATTTGTTCTCCTACTCTGGGATGCCCCCCTGTAGCCAACCTCCCTTTTAGCTCATGGCCCAACAATCACCTACTGCCTCATCATCCTCCACTCTCCTAGCTTCTTTTAGGAGCCCCCCACACTCCCAACCTCAGGCGCTCTTCTGCAGCTCCCCCAGTCACTGCATGCCCTTTGTTGCACTCCTGCCTTGCCCCAGGCCACCCCAGTCAGCTCTCTTTCTGAATTCTGTTGCCTTTCTTGCTCCCCTGGCTGGGGACTGCTACCTGAACCCCTCTTAAAGGTCTAGGTCCAGTCTCTGGCTGCCGCTCTCCACCAGCCCCAGCAAGGGCTGGTCTCCAAAGCACTCTTCCTGCTCTCTGCTGCCATAATTCCTCCCCATTTCAGGCCCTCCACCTACTCCTTTCTCCAGTAGGCAGGTTTGAGGAGGACCACCTCCTCCCTTCCTTCTGTATTGGCCCATTCACTAGAGCACTCTTCCTATTCTGCTGAGGATCTGCCACCTGCAGCCCAGCTCGTTCCCCTTTGCATGACTGCCCCCTGCAGGCCTGCTCCCTTCCTGCCATTGGCCTGCCACCTGCAACCCTACAAGCCTGGCCTCTTGCTGCCCTAATTCCTTCCCAATTCAGGCTCTTTCCTTCCTACTTGGGTATGGAGCCTATCGCTCTCTTGACTGTCTAATGAAGAGATGTGATAAAGATTAATAGGTTTTAAATGTGAAAATCTTCAAAATGGTGTAAAAATGTATACTATACAAGTAGTGGTAGTAATGAGATGAAAAGAGTCAAGCATGTTATTTGGGAATCAAATTCAAACTTAAATACTTCTGCTAAGTTAAATTAAATTACATTGAGCCTAAACCTGGTTCCATACTTTAAAGCCTCACATAGCAAACTGCAACGTATCATATCAAGTAAAGCACCTGCACTCTAACTTAAGAACAGTGTCTTGGACAGTCTTAGGCTGCAATTGATCTTGCTATGTCCTGATGCGTGTACTTGGCCATGTGTGTGCAAAAGGCTGTGCCAGGAATTATGGACCAACTACATGTCCAAGGCTCTGTCAGCCTGAGTTGGCCATGTGCATGGATATAGCTCTGCCAGCCTATATCGGCCAGGTATGTACCTGACTCTGTAGGTATTGTGGACCCTAAAGGCATACATAGCTGCACCAGGCCTGCACCTGGCCATGCACCTGTACATGAAGGAGCCAAGCTCTATGAGCCATGTAATACTTTGCATAGCTATGTCAGGCTCAGTGAATCCTATATATGTATATAGGTCTTCTAGACCTCTTCAGCCTTTTATACATACATAAATGTGCCAGGTCTTGTGGCAAGGTTCGTATACATTGCTATGCTATGTTTTTGAGCCATGTACCTGACTACACCAGTACATCTCCAGGAACATTTCTGGGCCAGGACTTGTGGGCTATGTACATGTACATGAATTTTCTAGGATATATGAAACAGGTACCTGTACAACCTTATGTCAGTACTGTGGGCCATGTATATATAATTGACTGTGCCAGGCCCTGTGAAACATACGCACATACATGTATGTTCCAGGCCTCTGGTCCAAGTACATGTTTAAAATGGTGCAAATTTCTGTTTGCCAGGTTCATAGGCATAACTATGACAGGCTCTGTGAGCCATGTTTATGTACTTCATTGTGCCCAGCCTTTTCAGCCATGAACATGTACGTGGCCATGACAGGTTCTCTTAGTCATGTACATGTACAACTCTGTTCATATATCCATGGCTGTTTTAGGCCTTGTGGGCAATAAGCATGGGTAGGTGCTTACTAGGTTCTCCATTACATGTGCATGTACATGGTTAAGCCAATCTTAGGGTGCCATGTCAATGCACATGACAGTTTTATGCTCCTGTCAATGTGCATGGGCATGCCCATGCTTGGCCTTATGGGCCTTTACAAGTGCATGAGTGTGCCAGGCTGTCTGTGCAAGGGTCTGTACACTTCTAATAATTTCCCTGCAAATGAGTTTGTTCCCAATGTTCAAAATGTTAGTATTTAAAATATACTAACAAAGAGATAAACATATCAGATTACTACCAATAATATAAATGTATATATTAAACTTCTCTATTGTTGGAATTACTTTATAGTTTATGTGAATATAAAATAAAATGCTGGGGTGGTACCTGTGGCTCAAAGGAGTAGTGCGCCAGCCCCATATGCCTGAGGTGGCGGGTTCAAACCCAGCCCCAGCCAAAAACTGCAAAAAAAAAAAAAAATAGCTGGGCATTGTGGCAGGTACCTGTAGTCCCAGAAACTGGAGGTTGCTGTGAGCTGTGTGATGCCACAGAACTCTACCAAGGGCGATAAAATAAGACTCTGTCTCTACAAAAAAAATAAAAAATTAAAAAAATGCCAGTAGCATTTCTTTTGAAACTTAGAAAGTGTTTCTAAAAATTCTATTACTAAAAGAAGCAGTAAACACATATAATACATTTCTTTGGAAAAGCAGAATGGTTATAACAAAACATCAGTAATGGTAGGCCAGGCACAGGGGCTCACGCCTGTAATCCCAGCACTCTGGTAGGCCGAGGTAGGTGGATTGCTTTAGCTCATGAGTTCAAGCAAAAGCAAGACCTGTCTCTACTAAAAATAGAAAAACTGAGACAAGAAGATCACTTGAGGCCGAGTTTAAGGTTGCTGTGAGCTATGACAGCACAGCACTCATTGGCAATGGCTTAAGAATAGTAAAAGCAATGGAATGAATGTTCCCACAGGAGGTAATTATGTGTATGAATGCCAAAAAGAGCATCATACAGCATTGACAAAATGAACAGGTCATCGAATAAATAAATATTCAGTCAATGTAAAAACTCATTTCTATAAGGTAGCAAAATAAATTTCAGATGTATCAGTTAATCAAGTATAAAAGTTTTAATATTTTGTAATATTGAATTCACCATATAAGATTTTCTCTAAGTGGATGTACGATGATAATCCCAGAGCTACAGGGCATCAAAATAGTTACAAAGGGAAGATTTTAAACAAGAGAAGTAAATATTTTAAATGGACAAAACTAATGTAAATTTACTATATCTTGACAAATACATATTATATGAGAAATAAAGAGAAAAATCAAACAGCATAAAAATCAGGAAAAGGAACTTATACCACCACATAGAAAACAGCATCTCACAATACAAAAAATATGGAAATTTGAAAAATTATTTGAACTGAAAATGAAAAGTCAAAATATTTTATATTGATTGCTTATTTAGTTTTTGACTTGATGCTAACGACTGAATGGTTGATCTTATTTAATTACCAGAAGAATATAATAAGTAATCATCTCCCATTAACAAAAAGAAAAAAGCATCTCCAGAAAGATTGCCCTCAAGCCATGCTCAGTGCAAATTGACTTTACAAGAGATGGTACGAAACCTAGAGTCAGCTGCAGATAGAGCTGCCTCCATAGACCTAGTTCTTTCTTTCTTTCTTTTCCACAGAGTAATTTTGTGGTAAAGAGCATGAGTTCTTCGGTGTTATTGCCTAGTTCTAAATGTGAATTAATCATTTTTTTAAATTCAAATTATTTTGAAGGTACATGCAATTAGGTTATGTTGTTTGCATTTGCAAAGTCTGGGTTGCAGCTGCATCCTTCACCCAGGAAGCGTGCCAGATACACCTGCATTGTAACTGTTAGGTGGGAATTGCCTGAACTTCCTGCCCCCGTAACTTGAATTTAATTGTGTTTTCTCTCTTGTGGGCCTGTAGTTGTTGAATCTACAGTATCAACATAAAATTTAGTACATGAACAAATGTTATCACAGAACCAAAAGAAAAAAAATGGTGAACTATGAGTAAAGTATCTTAAAAATTCACCATTTATTGGTTCTGTAATTACAGCAAGTGACATAATCTCTCCCTGTCTCAGTTCCAGTATCAGTTAGATAAAAGTAATAAGGATTTGTGTGATCAATAAATGAAAACATAAAATTCTAATGCCATACATGGCATATCTAAGTACTAAATATTTAGTATGTGTAAAACCAAGAAAAAATAAAATATCAATACATATATTTAACAAAATTATCGCTTTTAAAATTGAAAACATGCATATATTATTAAATATAGAAATTCAAACACATATATGAAAATATATATAAAAGAAATCACGTACTTTAATTCAAGAAATAAAAACTGTTTTACCAAGTTCTAGTTAACTTCTTGTCAATACTTTGGAAAAAATTAGACGCGCATATAAAAACTCAAAATAACAGCAATTGATAATGACATAGAAAAAAAAACTCCTGTGTTTTTTTATTATCTATATTGTATAATTGGGATATTTCATGAAGTAGTGCATTTTATATTCTCTAGAATTTTTTCTATTCATATATTCTTTTTTTTATTTTTATTAAACCATAGCTGTGTACATTAGTATGATCGTGGGGCACCATACACTTGCTTCATAGATCGTTTGACACATTTTCATCACATTAGTTAACATAGCTTTTGTAGCATTTTCTTAGTTATTTTGCTAAGACCTTTACATTCCACATTTACTAGGATTCACATACACCCTTGTAAGATGCACCGCAGGTGTAATCCCATTAATCCCCCTCCTTCCCCCTCTGTCCCCCCTCCCTCCCCTCCCTTTCCCCTTTCTCCCTATTCTTAGGTTATAACTGGGATATAGCTTTCATGTGAAGGTCCTACATTAGTTTCATAATAAGGGTGAGTACATTATAGCCCTGAAAAATCACCTGGTTGTTTAACGTTTTCTATATATTTTCATACTTTTCTTCTTGCATACATTTTGGGAGATTTTCCCAAATTTAAATTACAGTTGTTACTTTGAATTTCTCGTTTGTGCATTCATATTTTTTTATTCCTGCGAGCTCTTCTTTTTTTCTCTGATTATTTATAATAACACCTTGGTCTTTTTTATAGATATAGTACTTCATCTTTTGAAGGACACTATAAATCATTTTTTTGTTCATTTCTAGTGTTTTGTTTTGCTTATATAAGTTTTTCTGTCCTTGAAGTTGCTATTTTCAGTTTATCTGTCTCACTCATGTCAAAGATTTTATTTCAGATAGTTAATGTATTTTTTCTCTAATTTTTCACATTGGGGTACCAAAATCTTATTGGGAGTTTGATGAAATGATATCCAATGTAGGGTGATAGCTTAGTTTTCCTTGAGGGATGATCAAAATACTAAGAAAAGGATTTTCCAATATCTCGTCCGAAAGATAATTTAGTGTTCAGGGATTGTGACTTGTATAGATGAAATTGGCTGTGTGCTTCATCAATCAAGGAGCTTATACTCACTTGTCCTTCATGTCAGTATGGTTCCCCAGTCATCATCTGTACCTGATGTTCTCCAGTCCAGGGGTCAAAAATGTTCGTATACCTCAAAAAACCAGTGTTCAGTCATCTGTAGTCATTCAGTAGAGTAGAGAAAGTGGATATACTAGTTTACATTTACCCCTCTAGAGCGCAGAAGAGATATGAAGATTTAACTTTTTATTGGACTTTCACAATCATCTTTATTTACTTTGCAACACATCAACACTCCATTTGAAAAGTTACATAGTCTACAAAGTATTAAATCACACCTTCTCCTTTATTAGATTTCCAGAAATTCTGGTTTATCCACATTTTCAATTGTGAAGAAGGTAGCAGCATAACAGTACCCTTTTATGACAAGAACTTTTCACAAAATTGGCATAGATGGAACATACCCTCCAATTTTAAAAGCAGTATATGACAAATCGGCAGTCAGCATCATGCTGAAAAAATTACATGCATTCCTGCACTGATCTGCAACAAGATGTGGTTTCCCACTGTCCCCATTGCTATTCAACATAAAAAAATCCCATTTCTAAGGTGGCGCTTATGGCTCAGTGGGTAGGGCACTGGCTCCATATACTGAAGGTGGTGGGTTTGAACCCGGCCAAATTGCAACAACCACCACCACAAAATAGCCAGGTGTTGTGGAAGGTGCCTGTAGTCCCAGATATTTGGGAGGCTGAGGCAAGAGAATCGCTAAGCCCAGGAGCTGGAAGTTGCTGTGAGCTATGACACCATGGCATTCTACCGAGAGGGACAAAGTGAAACTCTGTCTCAAAAAAAAAAAAAAAATTCTATTTCTAGAAATAAAACTAGTGGGTAAACCCTGAATGATTTTTACTATAATCACGGGATAAAAACAAAACATTCTTTCTCACTCTTTTTTTTTTTTTTTTTTTTTTTTGAAGCAGAGTGTCAAGCTTGCTGCCCTGGGTAGAGTGCCTTGGCATCACAGCTTATAACTCACAGCAACTTCAAACTCTTAGGCTTAAGTGATTCTTTTGCCTCAGCCTCCCAAGTAGCTGGGACTGGGACTACAGGCACCCACCACAATGCCCAGCTATGTTTGTTGTTGTTGTTGCAGTTGTCATTGTTGTTTTAGCTGGCCCAGGCCAGGTTTGAATCCACCAGCCTTAGTTTATGTGGCTGGCGCCCTCCCCACTGAGCTACAGGGGCCACCTCATTCTCACTCTTAATTATCAGCCTATTACTGGAAATATTATACATGAAATGATGCAAAAAAAAAGAAAGAAAAATTTTAAAAAAGAAAGTAAAGGCATAAATAGGAAAAGGAAAGGAAGTTGCACAATTATTTTATCAATAGAAGATATCTCTCTATTAGGTACATATCCAGAGGACCAAAAATCACTTAATAACAAAGTTATTGGCACTAGAATGTTCAGTGAAGCCCAATTCATAATTGCTGAATCGTGGAATAAGCCCAAGTGCCCATCGACCCATGAATGGATTATTAAATTGTGGTATATGTACACCATGGAATATTATGCAGCCTTTATAAAAAGTTGGCGACTTTACCTTTTTCATGTTTATAAGGATAAAGCTGGAACATATTCTTCTTAGCAAAGTATCTCAAGAATGGAAGAAAAAGTATCCAACATACTCAGCCCTACTATGAAACTTATTTATAAGCACCCACACTTCCATATGAAAAGTAGCCCGAGATGAAGGGGAAGAAGGAGAGGGAGGGAAGGGGAAGGATGAGTGGAGGGAGGGTAATTGGTGGGACCACACCTACAGTGCATATTACAATGTACATGTTAAATCTTCTACGGGTAAAATAAAAGTATCTTAACACGATAACTAAGAAAATCAAATGAAGGCTATGTTACTTTGATGAAAGTATTTCAAATTGTACATAAAACCAGCGCATTGTACCCATAATTTCATTAATGTACACAGCTATGATTTAATAAAAAAATAGAAAAAAGACTATATCTATGATTAGTTTGGATAATTAAAGAATTTTTAAATGCTATCAAAAATAATAAGTTAATTGAATATAGTCACAAGATGTGATATTAGTATACAAAATTCAAGTGTATGTTAATATATCAACAAAGCAATCCAAACTTGAAAATTTAAAAGTAGCACCAAAAAAATGAATATTTAGCAAGCTCTGTACAATGCAAATTACAAAGAACTGTTGAGAAAAAATAAGGCAAACCTAAGAAAATGGGAAAATCATATATCTATTGGCCCAAATATATAGAATATTAACTATTTTTGAATTGATTTATACACTGTATCTTAATCAAAAATACCTGTATAAATTAATAAGTTTTTCTAAAATGCATGTGGCTCATCAATATATAAAATTATACACGCATCGGAATATATAAATGACTCTACATGACTTAATTAGTCATCAGGAATAAACTTCTCTATACACGAACGATTCACCTGAAAAGTAATAAGGCAATAGTGAAGATTAGCAAAGACATACAGCAACCAGTATGTTCACACATTGCTGAGGTTAAAGTAAAACTATAGAAAAGAGTTTATACTTTTTTTTACAAAATTAAGTATACACTCATCATATATTCAATAATGCCATTCTTAAGCATTTAATCAAAAGAAATACTCGTTTACATTTCATAACAATTTTTTATATAAGCAAAACCTCCAAACAACTCAAAATTATATCAACAAGTACAAGGGCCAAGAAACTGTGACATGATCCCTATTGATTACCAAGAAACAATGAAAATTAGTGTACTGTTGCTACTTGAAACAACATAAATTAATCAAGAACACTATAATGAATGAAAGAAGCCAGATGCATAAAAAGTATAATGATTATTTTATTTACATGTCATTCTAGAAAGTAAAAATATAATATATAATGATATAAGCCTGATACGTGCTTGGCTAGGTCTGGAAATAGCATAGTATTAGCTAGAAAGGGACAAATGAGAAATTTTGATGTATGTAAATATTTTATATGCTAAATGTGGCAAGATTTAAACAAGTTTATAAATTTGTCAAAATATGTTGCACTGTATACATAAATTAATTGTATATTATCTCTATAAAATGGTTCTTTCTCTTTTTAAATTAAGCATTAGAATTTCTCTGAAATACACGTAAACTTAAGTCTAATATTAATGAAGTCAAATATGAGATGAGTGAGTGTAGTCTTAGGATATTCTCCATTGAATTGTCCATGTGCATTTAAGTAATACATTTTACATTTTATTTTCAAAGATGTAAGCCTGAGAAATAATAGGAAAAGAAAGGGTAAGAGAAAGAAGACAGAGCAGGAAGTGCAGCTGGTGGCAGGAAGCAGAGATTCTGACAATACAGGCGGGTGTCCCTCACTCTTGATGTGAAAACCTCTCAGTGCGCATCCACCACCAAAATATGCTGTAAAAGGTTTTGGTGATAAGAAAATCAGGGGAAAAAAATAAGTGCTGAGCTTAGGTTTGTCTCAGTTGGGGAAACAGAGGATAAAACAGCAAAATGAATTGAAACTCAAGTTAAGACGAGTTAACCAAAGCCATGAAAATCAAGGCTGAGGTCACCTTGAAAGAGCGGGAAGGAGAGGACATTAGGTTTACCCTAGGAATTAAGGAACTTAATCTCAAAAATCAGGAAGAGCCACCATCGCAGAAACCCTGGAGATTTTCTTCCCTTTTATTTTTGCCAGAAAAAAAAATAGATAGGGCGGCGCCTGTGGCTCAAGGAGTAGGGTGCCGGTCCCATATGCCGGAAATGGCGGGTTCAAACCCAGCCCCGGCCAAAAACCACAAAAAAAAAAAAAAAAAGATACAGTAAAAATAAAATAGATAAATATGTGAAAAATACCTATGCTGAGATTAAAAAAGATAAAACACAAAAGGAGCACCTGCATTATGTCCACAATAGTTCCCCTATTCTTTAACTTTTAGATAAAGCAGCTTATATCATAAAATAGGTTAATTTATGTAATATACATAAATATTTCAGATTGTACACATATATGCTAAAATGAGATAATATTCTAAAAATACACAATAATATATAGATCAGTAGTTAATAAATATCTCTTTTTAAAAAAAGAGAGATTACAGAGGTACAGAGATACTAAATATAGAGCCCACACCTATCAAAATCCATTGAAATGAACAAGATCTTTATACAGCTATTCTCAGAAAATCCAATTATGAAAAATTTTGTTTACATTCTAGAAAATGTAACTGTAGATTCATTTATATTTGTTTTATTTATTTATTTATATCTTGAACTGTTCTTGAGGTGTTTTTAGACTGTGCACTGCATCTAAATTACATTAAATGACAAAAAGTAAGCTTTTAATCAGCAGAAAAATTCCTCATATTCTATTAATACCAGAAAGTAAATTTCCTCTTTACACGGTTAAGTAAGCTTGTATAACTATCTTTTAATACTTTTACCCCAAATCATTACTGAAATTTTAATGATTAGTGTTTCTTTTTATTATAATGGCTTTAAATAAAAGATGGGAAGTAAAGTGAATGTTTAGCCATAAGAACTTTTTTTGGTGTGGAAATTTTATCTCCTTCGGTTTCATAGCCGTAACTACTTTTATAAATGCCTTATCAGCAATAAAATAGTAATGTCATTGTAGAAATAAGAATTATATGTAACCATTTCAATGAAAACTGAAAACTAATAATATTAATTAGGTCAATTAACTTTTATTCTATACGGAAAAAATTTCACGAAAAATATTTAAAATGTAACATAAAAATTCATTTTTCCACCTTATTTGTAGCTCTAATATCAAAAGAATTTTTGAAATTTGGTATTCATAGGCAAAATACAGAGCATAATAAATAATATTTCTGAAGAAAATATTCTAAGTAAACGATTTTGTTTGCAGCTGACAGTGATAAAATGATCAGTGTGATGTTACAATTTCTGCTTCTTCATTTGTCTTTGTTGGTAAAATGAAGAATGTCAGTGATTGAGAGGGTCAAGCTCACAGCAAATTTAACATGATGTGCTTTATTTCTGTTCTGAGCAGGATTTCACAGGATAAATAATAAATATACAGGACATGGGTACATTTTTCTTATATTCAATGATATGTTTATAATTTCTTGTTTTATTCTTTAATCCTGGTAAACTCATAAACAGATATAATCTGAGGAAAAGAACAATATGGTGTCAGACATAAAGTCATAAACGACTTCTTTTGTTCATTCATCTCTTTGAATTTCTTTATATTTAGAGTTGTAAGTATCAATTATCATTAAGATAAGTAGATATTACCAGTCCATATAAAAAATTATAAAACACTATAAAATACTTTGAAATTGTGTGTATTTGAATTTTAAATACTTTAGATAATGGAGAAAGCATAAAATTGTGAGAAATTTAGTGGCATTCATAAAGAAACAGAAATTGGTACTGCATCTGTTAAAGCAGTTTTGCTAAAACAAATTTGATTATTAAAATCAAGTAATGAACATTAATCAAAAATATTTATCTAATTTGACATTACTTTCAAAAGAATTTATGTGTAGTTGTATTTATAACAACACAATCAGTGATTTTTCTAAATTAATCTCTATGCATATGCTATGAAAAAATATTAATTGTAAATGTTTTTAGTTTGTAACTC
Organism: Nycticebus coucang; assembly: GCF_027406575.1. Taxonomy (NCBI): domain Eukaryota; kingdom Metazoa; phylum Chordata; class Mammalia; order Primates; family Lorisidae; genus Nycticebus; species Nycticebus coucang. Next base: position 2,585,277 of record NC_069797.1, read on the forward strand.
ATCATAACTTTCCATTAAAATACAGTAATGTAAAATAATAATTGAATTGCATTACCTCTGTTATATTTGCCACCATGATATGCGTATTTGTGTGTGTGATCAAAAACTTTAGGTTTATTTATATATAATACATACATTAAAACTTACAACTTCTCAAATTTGGCAATAAATTAAAATATATATATATATATATATCTGCAGATGCAAGAAGCTCATCAAATCCTAAACAGAATATCTTGAAGAAAACACACCCAGAACCGTCTTCATGAAAAAGTTGAAAATTAAAGACCTAGGAAGATGTCCAATTCATAACTGCTAAGTCATGGAAGAAGCCCAAGTGCCCATCGATCCACGAATGGATTAATAAATTGTGGTATATGTACTCCATGGAATATTATGCAGCCTTAAAGAAAGATGGAGACTTTACCTCTTTCATGTTTACATGGATGGAGCTGGAACATATTCTTAGTGAAGTATCTCAAGAATGGAAGAAAAAGTACCCAATGTACTCAGCCCTACTATGAAACTAATTTAGGGTTTTCACATGAAAGCTATAACCCAGTTACAACCTAAGAATAGGGGGAAGGGGGAAAGGGAGGGAAGTGTGGGGGGGCGGTTAGAGGGAAGGGGATTGGTGGTATTACACCAGCTGTGCATCTTACAAGGGTATCTGTGAAACTTGGTAAACGGTCTGTGAAGCTAGTGAATGATGCCCCATGATTATATCAATGTACACAACTATGTTTGAATAAAAAAAAGAAAAGAAAAAAAAAGATGCTTAAAAGCAGCTACAAAACCTCAATACACCACTTATGAAAAAATAATTACTAAAATGATTGTGTATTTTTCATCAGAACTCAAAAAGTCAAGAAGGATCTAAAACAGTATTTTAATAGATCTGAATGAAAAGAATACATAACCTAGAATGCTAGATTCAGCAAAGATTATCTTCAGGAATTATGTTGAATGAATAAATATGATTTTCTTAAGTAAGACAATTTCGTGGAGCAGATTTGCTCTAGTAAACTACTGAAAGTTAATTATTTTTTTTTATTTTTTTTTTTGTAGAGACAGAGTCTCACTTTATCGCCCTTGGTGGAGTGCTGTGGCATCACACAGCTCACAGCAACCTCCAACTCCTGGGCTTAAGCGATTCTCTTGCCTCAGCCTCCCGAGTAGCTGGGACTGCAGGCGCCCGCCACAACGCCCGGCTATTTTTTGGTTGCAGTTTTGGCCGGGGCCGGGTTTGAACCCGCCACCCTCGGTATATGGGGCCGGCGCCTTACCGACTGAGCCACAGGTGCCGCCCACTGAAAGTTAATTATTAATGATAAAGAACATAAATGAATATTAATAAAAGGGTCAATTTTCCATATGACATACTAATTCTGTGTACTCACAGTACCAAAAAATTTCAAAATACAGAAAGAAAAATTTGAATAAAAATATAAATCCACAAATATGTTTACTGGCTTCAGCACTTCTCTTTCAACTCATAAAACAAGTGGAGAGAAAATTAATGAGAATAGAGAAGAATAGATGAAAATATCAAACATGTAGAATGGTTTACATTTATCAAACACTCTACTCAGCAAGAGTAAAATTTTTTCAAGTGCACACATAACATTCTCCTACATAAATAATATTCTGTTATAAAAAAAATCTTAAAACATTGAAATTATACCAACAATGTCCTCTGAATTTAAAAAAATTAACTGGACATTAATATCAGAAGGATGACATCAATAGCTTCATATACTAGAAATTAATCAAGTTTCCTAAATAATCTCTTAGTTAAAGAGGAATTTTTAACATATATTAATGTTTTAATCTCATAAAAGTAAAAATACAACATATAAAATTTTATCAGATATCACTAAACTAGTACAGAGGGAAAATATATATTATACGTAAAATACATGTAATGCATATATATGTATATAAAATACATTTTTGCAAGTGGGGTTTATACTAGTAAGAGAAGGCTGGTTTCATATGTGAAGATAAATCAATGCAATACACTATTAAGAGCCTATAGAAGTAAAACCCCAGTATTATATCAATTGATGCAGAAAAAAATAAATTCACAATAATTCAGTGATAAAAATTCTCCACATGGTTAGAAACGACATCTTTCACATGCTAAAAGATAAAACAAAGCAAAACAAAACATACAATAGAAACAATTGGAGCTAACACTGTTCTGAACAGTGAGAGACAAGGCAACTCTTCCCTGTCACCATAATTAGGAATAAGATATTCACATCCATTCTTAGCATTCCTATTCAGCATTACACCGGAAGTCCTAGACAGTCCAAGGTGGGGGAAACTAAATAAAAAATAGAAATTGCCTCTATTTTCAGGTGGCATTATTTACATAGAAAATCCCAAAGATTCTAAAAACCACTCAATATTCACATATGTAAGTTCAGAAAAATTTCAAGATACCGGTAATAGAACAAAAAAAAAAAAAAAAAGAAATTGTATATGATAAACTAGCAGTAAATAATTAAATATCAACATGTTTAAAAATAACATTTATAATACCTCCAAAAATTAAACAATTAAGTCTAAAAACATCTGTATAAAACCTGTATGATGAAATATATAAAACATGGATGAAAGATATCAAGGAAGATATAAAAAAAATCTAGGGACAAACTGAAGTCCTGGATTTTATGCTTGGGTTTTTGAAGATGTCACTATTTCCCAAGTCAATCTACAGACTTGACTTAACTATATTACATTCTGCCTGGATTGTTTTGCAGATGTACATGAGTAATTTTTAAATGCATATGGAATTCAAAGAAATCAAACCAGTCAAAGAAAAATTGGAAAACAAATATAAAATTGGTGGACTCACAAGCTGATTTTAATGTACTGTAAATCAGGACCGTATGGCATTGATAAAAGGATAAACACATAAATGTATGTGTTTCCTTTTATAAATGATAAACACATACATTTATGTGTTTATCCTCTGGAAGGATAGAGGAGCAAAATGTAGACCCACATAAACACGGTCAATTGATAATTTGACAAAAATGCAAAGACAATTTCAACATATGGTGTTAGAGCAATTGGACCTTACTGTAAAAAATGAATTTCTATGTAAACCTCATACTTTATATAAAATAAACTCAGAATGAATCATAAAGCTGAATGTAAAATGTCAAACTATAAAACATTTAGAAGAAAAGATATAAAAATATGTTTGCTAGCTGGAGTTAGGCAAATAGTGCTTACATACAAAAGAAAAAGCATAATTCATAAAAATAAATAATATATTGGTCTTCATAAAATTTAAAATAATATTCTAACAAAGACTGTCAGAGATTTAATAAATCTAATAGAGAAATAAAAATTAGTACATAATTAGCCAATACGAAAATATAAGTTAAAACTATAGAAATCTATTTCTACACATCTGCTAGAATGTTCTTAGAAAAAAATGCTGAAAATACCAAGTTTTGACAAGGCTGTAGAGCAACTGAACCTCTCATGCAAATTTGGTGAAATATAGCCTGGGTCGATCACTCTGGAAAATTGTTTGGCAGTATTTTATATAGTTAGACACACACTTAACCAGGAACTTCATTTGCTGGTATTCACTTGAGCAATATGGAAACTTATGTTCACAAAAAAAAAAAAAAAGTATACACATGCTTCATTCCTTTCAACAACTGAAAACTACTGAAATGCCCTTTAGTGGGTAAGAGGATACACAAATTCTGTTGTATTAATACAGCAGAATATAATTCAAAAATAAAAGGGAATGAGCTTTCATACAACTGGGATAGTTCTCCAAGTCATTATGCTGAACAAAAAGCCAATCTCAGTCACATACTCGATGATTCCACTTATGGGATATCTCTGAACAGATAACACTGTGCTGAGGGAAAAGAGTGTCAGAAAATAGGGTGTGTGTAAAGTGTCGCTGAAAAGGTAGAGCAAAGAGAGAAGGTGGAGTGGCGGGATTACACTGCACCAGGACCAGTGCTCACATCAGTCTCTACGTGCATTGAAATTCATGGAACTATATACAAAAAAGTCAATTCCAGTAAATATTAATTTAAAATAAACATTAAAATATCAACCAATAACTTTAAAAGTGACAAAAATTAAAAGAAATTTCTAGACTTTATTCTACATATGAATGAGAAAGCTTGGGTCTCATTTAAAGAATGAGATTTGCTTATTAACATTTCTCTAAATGTGGTACATCATTTAGTGAGAGAAAAGGGAGAGGGAAAGAAAGGAATGAAAGAAAAAAAGAGAAGAATGGATGGAGGGAGGAAGAGAGGATGGAAGAAAAACAGAGGGGTGAGGGATTGAAATTTCCTCCAAACCAAACAGGATGAGGATTCTATGGTTTTATGATTCCTCTAACTGAATATAAACATTAAGGATCAAGGTTCTGAGTATATTAACTTAAATACAGTTATAAGCCAAATCCTTTACTTTTATTTTTTGTATGCATGTATAATAACTTTAACAGTAAAGAACAAAGAAAACAGCTTGAAAATATGAATTGGGTCTTTCCCACTAATCTCTATATTTACAGCACTAAACAGTAGTTTAATTAGGCTTTCTTAAAACCTCATTTAAACATTTTCTAGTTACATCAGTTCATACTTAGTTCTTCATTTGTAAAGTTTACTATCTACAATCACCAATGTTTTTATTTATGTTAAGGTTTATTATATGTCATTCATAGAAAAATATAAGGTTCATCATGGAATATCTTATTAACTCCAAAGGAAGGAAGGAAGGAAGGAAAATGAAAGAGTAAAAGTGGTTCAGTGCCTGTTCCTCAGAGGAGTAGGGGACCTGCCCCAAGTACCAGAGGCGGCGGGTTGAAACCGGGCCCCAGTCAAACACCGCAGAAGAAGGAAAATATTTAATAAATAAATAGATAAATAAATAGGCTGGCGTGGGGTGGGGGGGTGGTGCATAGCACAGTGGTTAAGGCACCAACCACATCCACCCAGAAGGCTGGCGGATTCCAGCCCTGTCTGACAAGCTAAACAACAATGACAACTGCAAGAAAGCAAAAATACCCAGGCGCTGTGGCGGGCTCATGCAGTCCAAGGTACTTGGGAGGCTGAGGCCAGAGAATCGTTAACGCCAAAGAGTTGGAGGTTCTTGAGAGCTGTGACACCACACCCCGACAATCTACGGAGGGTGACTCAGTGAAGGTCTGCCTCACCAAAAAAAAAAAAAAAAATCAAATGAACCAAAAAATAAATTAATAAATGGTAAAATCAATCTAATAAAGAAGTAAATAGACACGTAGCACAGTTCCTGGAACAGAAACCCTTTCGCTCCCCCAACCCCCGCTTTCAAATCAAGAAAAAATCTTCAGTAATCAGTTAACTGTTTTTTTTTTGTTTTTTTTTTTCTTTTGTAGAGACTGAGTGTCACTTTATGTCCTTCAGGTATAGTACCATGGCATCACACAGCTCACAGCAACTTCCAACTCCTGGGCTTAAGCGATTCTCTTGCCTAAGCCTCCCGAGTAGCTGGGACCACAGGAGCCCGCCAGAATACCCAGCTATTTTTTGGTTGCAGTTCAGCAGGGGCCAGGTTTGAACCCGCCACCCTCAGTCTGGGGGCCGGCGCCTTACCGACCAAGCCACAGGCGCCGCCCCTCAGTTAAGTTTTTTATTTCTGATCTGTTCCGTTTTACAGAAGAGCTAAGCAGCCAAACACAGAGGCGCTGACCTGACCTGACCTGACATGAGCTGAACAGAGCCAAGGTTGAAGGGAAGAACTCCTAGGATCTGTCCTCGCCCTTCTCCGCACCGCCTCCCCACTGGGCTTTGAGAGGACGGATCTGTCCCAGGGGAACAGCTCCATACACAACCAAAGAAGTTACGGGGTCGGGGGTGGTTGATCTCCACTCTAATGCTAGCATTCTGGGAGGCCGAGGCCGGTGGAGACAGGAGACGACCGCCCCACACCCCACCATAGTCCCACCTATTCGGGAGTCTGAAGCAAAAGCATCCCTGGAGCTCAAGAATTCGAGTGTGCTGTGACTTGTGAATTGTGCCACGCCGCTCTTCCCAGTGCAGGTGGACTGAGGGTGTATCGCCAAAAAAAAAAAAAATAAATAAATAAATATATAATCCCACACATATACTATCCTAGCTGGTTGTGTAGACGTGAATGAAGAAGAGTCGTTTTTTTTTTTTTTTTTTTTGATAGGAATGATACACGCCCTAGGCTCACACGCTGCCGAGTTCGCTCCTTAGCTCTAGTAGTTACACGGGAGGCAAGCAGTTCATATCGTCAGAACAACAGTTTCAGAATAAAGGGAGAGTGAGAATAAGGGGGGAGAGAGAGGGAGAGGGGGGAGAAAGGGAGGGAGAGAGAGACAGAACACAAAGACGAAAGAAGGAACACGGGGTTTAGAGGAGCGAGGCGAGGCTGAGAGCATCAAGGCAACCACAAATTATACACGGCCGCCACCTGCTGGACTGACTAGGCCAAAGCACGCAGAAGAGACATCTGGTCGACCAACAGGCGCTAAAGTGAAAAGATCCACGCTCTAAGGTCCGCCACGGACGTGTGGTCATCCGCGGGGCACTGTGGAGACCGAAGTTACCTAACACCCACATGTGCTCTACGTGGGTGTCATGCATGCCTGCCTGCCTGGCAGGAGAACCCGGGGTGCTCATTCTTACCTAGCTCCTGTGTTTCATATGCAGGTGCGAAGGCCAGGTGAGCGGGGATGTTACCAGGGAAGGAGAGAAAGAAAGGGGAGAGGGAGTGGAGGACGGAGGGATGTGTGTCGCAACATCTCCTTTAGTCGTTCATAGGCGTCATGTTCATGTGTTTCAGCACAAGTCTGAGATGTGCAATGAGAGAAACAAGGGATAAAAGAAGAAAAAAGAAACCCTGAAAGTGGTGCCTTGGGACACGCAGTCAGAACAAGTCAGCAACCTGCAGACACGGAAGACCGGCCAACTCCGCAGCCAATTGGAGGCCGACAAGAGGTCAGGAGCTGGGGCCTCAGCGGGGGGTTTGCTCAGTTCAGAAACACGTGTGCCTGTGAGTGGGCGCAGCCCCTGGCTCAAGGATTAGGGCGCCGGCCCCATATTATACCGTGGGTGTTGTTTCAAGCCCGGACTCCGCCAGAACTGGAAAGCAAACAAACAAACCCATTTTCGGGAGCTCAACTCAGTGAGCTGAAGCGATCCGCCCACCTAGACCTCCCAAAGTGCTATGATTACAGGCCTGAGCCACCTCACCTCGCCCAGCCTAATTCGATTAAGTAAAATATCCTTCTCCCAGACCTGCTTTCACTGTATCTGGAGAGATGTATGTGTGTGTGTGGGGGGGAAGCTATTGTTAAGTATAGAAGATAAGGGGGGCGGGGCCTGTGGCTCAGTGGCAAAGGCGCCGGCCCCATATAGGGAGGGTGATGTGTGCAACCCCAGGCCCTGCCGATCTGCAACAAAAAAGTAGCCGGGCGTTGTGGCAGCCGCCTGCAGTCCCAGCTCCTCGGGAGACGGAGGCAGGATAATCGCCTAAGCCCAGGAGATGCAGGTTGCTGTGATCTGTGTGACGCCACGGCACTCTACCGAGGGCAATAAAGTGAAACTCTGTCTCTACAAAAAGGAAAAAGAATACAAGTTAACGGGTGGCGCCTGTGGGTGAAAGGAGTAGGGTGCCGGCCTCATATACAGAGGAGGTGCGTGGCGAGAAAAACTGCCCCCTCCTCAAAATCATTTAGTTGAAAGAGTTCGCCTGCGGGCACCCCCGCCATCCCCCCGCATATTTCGGAGGTGGCGGGTTCAAAGCAATACCCGGCAAAAAACTGGAAAGAAAAAAAACAAGAAAGAACGAAGGAAGGGAGGGAGGGATGGAGGGAACGGGAAAGGATGGGACGGAACGATGGAAGGAAGGAAGGAAGGAAGGAAGGAAGGAAGGAAGGAAGGAAGGAAGGAAGGAAGGAAGGAAGGAAGGAAGGAAGGAAGGAAGGAAGGAAAATGAAAGAGTAAAAGTGGTTCAGTGCCTGTTCCTCAGAGGAGTAGGGCACCGGCCCCAAGTACCAGAGGCGGCGGGTTGAAACCGGGCCCCAGTCAAACACCGCACATGAAGGAAAATATTTAATAAATAAATAGGTAAATAAATAGGCTGGTGTGGGTTGGAGGGTGGTGCATAGCACACTGGTAAAGGCACCAACCATATCCACCGAGGAGGCTGGCGGATTCCAGCCTTGTCTGATAAGCTAGACAACAATGACCACTGCAACAAGGCAAAAATACCCCGGCGCTGTGGCGGGCTCATACAGTCCAAGGTACTTGGGAGGCTGAGGCCAGACAATCGTTGACGCCCAAGAGTTGGAGGTTCTTGAGAGCTGTGACACCACACCACGGCAATCTAAGGAGGGTGACTCAGTGAACGTCTGCCTCACCAAAAAAAAAAAAGAAAAGAAATCAAATGGACCAAAAAATAAATTAATAAACATTAAAATCAATCTAATAAACAAGTAAATAGACACGAAGCACAGTTCCTGGAACAGAAACCCTTCCTCTCTCCCAACCCCCGCTTTCCAATCCAGAAAAAAACTTCAGTAATGACTTAAGTGTTGTTGTTTTTTTTTTTTCTTTTCATGTAGAGACAGAGTGTCACTATATGCCCTTCGGGTAGAGTGCCCTGGCATCACACAGCTCACAGCAACTTCCAACTCCTGGGCTTAAGCGATTCTCTTGACTCAGCCTCCCGAGTAGCTGGGACGACAGGAGCCCGCTACCATGCCCAGCTATTATTTGGTTGCAGTTCAACCGGGGCTGGGTTTGAACCAGCCAACCTTGGTCTGTGGGGCCGGCGCCTTACCGACTGAGCCACAGGCGCCGCCCCTCAGTTAAGTTTTCGACCTTTATTTCTGATCTGTTCCGTTTTACAGAAGAGCTAAGCAGCCAAGCACAGAGGCGCTGACCTGACCTGACCTGACCTGACTGGAGCCAAGGTTGAAGGGAAGTACTCCTCGGATCAGTCCCCGCCCTTCTCCGCACCGCCTCCCCACTGGGCTTTGAGAGGACGGATCTGCCCCCGGGGAACAGCTCCATACACACCCAAAGAATTTACGGGGTCGGGGGCGGTTGATCTCCACTCTAATGCTAGCATTCTGGGAGGCCGAGGCCGGTGGAGACAGGAGACGACCGCCCGACACCCCACCATAGTCCCACCTGTTCGGGAGTCTGAAGCAAAAGCATCCCTGGAGCTCAAGAATTCGAGTGTGCTGTGACTTGTGAATGGCGCCACGCCGCTCTTCCCAGTGAAGGTGGAGTGGGGGTGTATGGCCAAAAAATATATAAATAAATAAATATATAATCCCACACACATATACTGTCCTCCTGGTTGTGCAGACCTGAATGAAGAAGACTTTTCTTTTTGTTTGTTTTTTTTTTTTATAGGAATGACACACCCCATGGCTCACACGCTGCTGAGTTCGCTCCTTAGCTCTAGTAGTTTCACAGGAGGCAAGCAGTGCATATTGTCAGAACAACCGTTTCAGAATAAAGGGAGAGTGAGAATGAGGAGGGACAGAGACGGAGAGGGGGGACAAAGGGAGGGAGAGAGGGAGGAGAGAGAGAGAAGACTAACAGGAAAGAAGGAACACGGGGTTTGGAGGAGCGAGGCGAGTCTCAGAGCCTCAGGGGAACCACAACTTATACAAGGTCGCCACCTGCTGGACTGACTAGGCCAAATCCCGCAGAAGAGACATCTGGTAGACCAACAGGCGCTAAGGTGACAAGATTCCCGGTCTAAGGCCAGCCACGGACGTCTGGTCATTTGCGGGGCACTAGCACACCCTAGTTATCTAACACCCACATGTGCTCTACGTGGGTGTCATACATGCCTGCCCGCCTGGCAGGAGAAACCGGCGTGCTCATTCTTAGCTAGCTCCGGTGTTTCATATGCAGGTGCGGGGGCCAGGGGAGGTGGGATGTTAGGAGGGAAGGAGAGAAAGAAAGAGGAGAGGGAGTGGAGAACGGAGGGATGTGTGTCCCAGCATCTCCTTTAGTATTTCATAGGCGTCATGATCATGTGTTCGAGCACAAGTCTGAGATGTGCAATGAGAGAAACAAGGGATAAAAGAGGAAAAAAGAAACAACGAAAGTGCTGCCTTGGGACACGCAGTCAGAACAAGTCAGCAACCTGAAGACACGGAGGACCGGCCCTCCGGTGTCTGCGGGGACCGTGTCGTCCATGCAGACACGGAGACGGACAAGAGGTCAGGAGCTGGGGCCTCAGCGGGGGTTTTGTTGAGTTCAGAAACGAGTGTGCCTGTGAGTGGGCGCAGCCCCTGACTCAAGGATTACGGCGCCGGCACCATATTATACCATGGGAGTTGGTTCAAGCAGGGACTCCGCCAGAACTGGAAAGCAAACAAACAAACCCATTTTCAGGAGCTCAACTCAGTGAGCTGAAGCGATCCGCCCACCTAGACCTCCCAAAATGCTACGATTACAGGCCTGAGCCACCTAATGCCATTCAGTTAAATATCCTCCCACACCTGGTTTCACTGTATCTGGAGAGATGTATGTGTGTGGGGGAAGCTCTTGTTAAGTATAGAAGATAACGGGGGCGGGGCCTGTGGCTCAGTGAGCCAGGCGCTGGCCCCATATACGGAGAGTGGTGTGTTCAACCCTAGGCCTGGCCGAACTGCAACAAAAAAGTAGCCGGGCATTGTTGCGGCCGCCTGTAGTCACAGCTACTCGGGAGACCGAGGCAGGATAATCGCCTAAGCCTAGGAGATGGAGGTTGCTGTGAGCTGTGTGACGCCACGGCACTCTACCGAGGGCAATAAAGTGAAACTCTGTCTCTACAGAAAGGAAAAAGAGTACAAGTTAACAGGTGGCGCCTGTGGGTGAAAGGAGTAGGGTGCCGGCCCCATATAGAGAGGAGGTGGGTGGCGAGAAAAACTGCCCTATCTTCAAAATCATTTAGCTGAAAGAGTTCGCCTGTGTGCACCCCCGCACTCCCCCCGCATATTTCGGAGGTGGCGGGTTCAAACCAGCCCCGGCAAAAAACTGGAAAGAAAAAAAAAAGAAAGAACGAAGGAAGAAAGGGAGGGATGGAGGGAAGGAGAAAGGATGGGACGGAATAAGGGAAGGAAGGAAGAAAGGAAGGAAGGAAGGAAGGAAGGAAGGAAGGAAGGAAGGAAGGAAGGAAGGAAGGAAGGAAGGAAGGAAGGAAGGAAGGAAGGAAGGAAAATGAAACAGTAAAAGTATTTCAGCGCCTGTTCCTCAGAGGAGTAGGGCACCGGCCCCAAGTACCAGAGGCGGCGGGTTGAAACCGGGCCCCAGTCAGACACCGCAGAAGAAGGAAAATATTTAATAAATAAATAGATAAAGAAATAGGCTGGCGTGGGGTGGGGGGGTGGTGCATAGCACAGTGGTTCAGGCACCAACCACATCCACCGAGGAGGCTGGCGGATTCCAGACCTATCTGACAACCTAAACAACAATGACAAATGCAACAAAGCAAAAATACCCCGGCGCTGTGGCGGTCTCATGCAGTCCCAGGTACATGGGAGGCTGAGGCCAGAGAATCGTTGACGCCCAAGAGTTGGAGGTTCTTGAGAGCTGTGACACCACACCACGGCAATCTACAGAGGGTGACTAAGTGAAGGTCTGCCTCAGCAAAAAAAAAAAAAAAAAATCAAATGGACCAAAAAATAAATTAATAAATGTTAAAATGAATCTAATAAAGAAGCAAACAGAGGGGCGGCGCCTGTGGCTCAGTGAGTAGGGCGCCGGCCCCATACACCGAGGGTGGTGGTTTTGGACCCAGCCCCGGCCAAACTGCAACAGAAAAATAGCCGGGCGTTGTGGCGGGCGCCTGTAGTCCCGGCTGCTCAGGAGGCTGAGGCAAGAGAATCGCGGAAGCCCAGGAGTTAGAGGTTGCTGTGAGCCGTGTGACGCCACGGCAGTCTACCCGAGGGCGGTACAGTGAGACTCTGTCTCTACAAAAAAATAAATTAATTAATTAATTAAATAAAATAAATAAATTAAAAAAAAGAGGTAAATATACACGTAGCACAGTTCCTGGAACAGAACCCTTCCTCTCCCCCAACCCCCGCTTTCCAATCCAGAAAAAAACTTCAGTGATGAATTAAGTGTTTTTTTTTTTTTTTTTTTTGTAGAGACAGAGTGTCACTTTATGCCCTTCGGGTAGAGTGCCATGGCATCACACAGCTCACAGCAACTTCCAACTCCTCGGCTTAAGCGATTCTCTTGCCTCAGCCTCCTGAGTAGCTGGGACGACAGAAGCCCGCCACCATGCCCAGCTATTTTTTGGTTGCAGTTCAGCCGGGGCCGGGTTTGAACCCGCCACCCTCGGTATGTGGGGCCGGCGCCTTACCGACTGAGCCACAGGCGCCGCCCCCTCAGTTAAGTTTTCGACATTCATTTCTGATCTGTTCCGTTTTACAGAGGAGCTAAGCTGCCAAGCACAGAGGCGCTGACTTGACCTGCCCTGACCTGACCGGAGCCGAGGTTGAAGGGAAGAACTCCTGGGATCAATCCCCGTCCTTCTCCGCACCGCCTCCCCACTGGGCTTTGAGAGGACGGATCTGCCCTCGGGGAACAGCTCCATACACACCCAAAGAAGTTACGGGGTCGGGGGCGGTTGATCTCCACTCTAATGCTAGCATTCTGGGAGGCCGAGGCCGGTGGAGACAGGAGACGACCGCCCCACACCCCACCATAGTCCCACCTGTTCGGGAGTCTGAAGCAAAAGCATCCCTGGAGCTCAAGAATTCGAGCGTACTGTGACTTGTGAATGGCGCCACTCCGCTCTTCCCAGTGAAGGTGGACTGAGGGTGTATGGCCAAAAAATAAATAAATAAATAAATATATAATCCCACACACATATACTGTCCTAGCTGGTTGTGCAGACCTGAATGAAGAAGAGATTTTTTTTTTTATATAGGAATGACACACCCCCTAGGCTCCCACGCTGCCGAGTTCGCTCCTGAGCTCTAGTAGTTACACAGAAGGCAAGCAGTGCGTATTGTCAGAGCAACCGTTTCAGAATAAAGGGAGAGTGAGAACGAGGGGGGAGAGAGACGGAGAGGCGGGAGAAACGGAGAGAGAGAGAGAGAGAGAAGACGAACACGAAAGAAGGAACACGGGCTTTGGAGGAGCGAGGCGAGTCTCTGTGCCTCAGGGGAACCACAGCTTATTCAAGGCCGCCACCTACTGGACTGACTAGGCCAAAGCACGCAGAAGACACATCTGGTCGACCAACAGGCGCTAAGGTGACAAGATCCCCGCTCTAAGGTCGGCCACGGACGTCTGCTCATCCGCGGGGCACTGTGGAGACCCAAGTTTCCTAACACCCACATGTGCTCTACGTGGGTGTCATGCATGCCTGCCTGCCTGGCAGGAGAACCCGGCGTGCTCATTCTTAGCTAGCTCCGGTGTTTCATATGCAGGTGCGGGGGCCAAGGGAGGGGGGATGTGACGAGGGAAGGAGAGAAAGAAAGGGGAGAGGGAGTGGAGGACGGAGGGATGTGTGTCGCAGCATCTCCTTTAGTCGTTCATAGGCGTCACGATCATGTGTTCCAGCACAAGTGTGAGATGTGCAATGAGAGAAACAAGGGATAAAAGAAGAAAAAAGAAACCCCGAAAGTGGTGCCTTGGGACACGCAGTCAGAACAAGTCAGCAACCTGCAGACACGGAGGACCGGCCCTCTCCGCAGCCAATTGGAGGCCGACAAGTGGTCAGGAGCTGGGGCCTCAGCGGGGGTTTTGCTCAGTTCAGAAACGCGTGTGCCCCTGGCTCAAGGATTAGGGCGCCGGCCCCATATCATACCGTGGGTGTTGGTTCAAGCCCGGACTCCGCCGGAACTGGAAAGCAAACAAACAAACCCATTTTCGGGAGCTCAACTCAGTGAGCTGAAGCGATCCGCCCACCTAGACCTCCCAAAGTGCTACGATTACAGGCCTGAGCCGCCTCACGTCGCCCAGCCTAATTCGATTTAGTTAAATATCCTTCTCCCACACCTGGTTTCACTGTATCTGGAGAGATGTATGTGTGTGGGGGAAGCTCTTGTGAAGTATAGAAGATAACGGGGGCGGGGCCTGTGGCTCAGTGAGCAAGGCGCCGGCCCCATATTCGGAGGGTGGTGTGTTCAACCCCAGGCCCGGCCGAACAGCAACAAAAAAGTAGCCGGGCGTTGTGGCGGCCGCCTCTAGTCCCAGCTACACGGGAGACCGAGGCAGGATAATCGCCTAAGCCCAGGAGATGGAGGTTGCTGTGAGCTGTGTGACGCCAGGGCACTCTACCGAGGGCAATAAAGTGAAACTCTGTCTCTACAAAAAGGAAAAAGAATACAAGTTAACGGGTGGCGCCTGTGGGTGAAAGGAGTAGGGTGCCGGCCCCACATACAGAGGAGGTGGGTGGCGAGACAAACTGCCCCCTCCTCAAAATCATTTAGTTGAAAGAGTACGCCTGCGGGCACCCCCGCCCTCCCCCCGCATATTTCGGAGGTGGCGGGTTCAAACCAGGCCCCGGCAAAAAACTGGAAAGAAATAAAACAAGAAAGAACGAAGGAGGGATGGAGGGAAGGAGAAAGGATGGGACCGAACAATGGAAGGAAGGAAGGAAGGAAGGACGGAAGGAAAATGAAAGAGTAAAAGTAGTTCAGTGCCTGTTCCTCAGAGGAGTAGGGCACCTGCCCCAAGTACCAGAGGCGGCGGGTTGAAACCGGGCCCCAGTCAAACACCGCGGAAGAAGGAAAATATTCAATAAATACATAGATAAATAGGCTGGCGTGGGGTGGGGTGGTGGTGCATAGCACAGTGGTTAAGGCAACAACCACATCCAACGAGGATGCTGGCGGATTCCAGACCTGTCTGACAACCTAAACAACAATGACAACTGCAACAAAGCAAAAATACCCTGGCGCTGTGGCGGTCTCATGCAGTCCCAGGTACTTGGAAGGCTGAGGCAAGACAATCGTTGATACCCAAGAGTTGGAGGTTCTTGAGAGCTGTGACACCACACCACGGCAATCTACGGAGGGTGACTAAGTGAAGGTCTGCCTCAGCAAAAAAAAAAAAAAAAAAAAAAAATCTAATGGACCAAAAAATAAATTAATAAATGTTAAAATCAATCTAATAAAGAAGTAAATAGAGGGGCGGCACCTGTGGCTCAGTGAGTAGGGCTGCGGCCCCATATGCCGAGGGTGGTGGTTTCAGACCCAGCCCCGGCCAAACTGCAACAGAAAAATAGCCGGGCGTTGTGGCGGGCACCTGTAGTCCCGGCTTCTCAGGAGGCTGAGGCAAGAGAATCGCGGAAGCCCAGGAGATAGAGGTTGCGGTGAGCCATGTGACGCCACGGCACTCTACCCGAGGGCGGTACAGTGAGACTCTGTCTCTACAAAAATAAATAAATAAATAAATAAATAAAAATAAATAAATAAATAAATAAAAAGAAGTAAATAGACACGTAGCACAGTTCCTGGAACAGAAACCGTTCCTCTCCCCCAACCCCCGCTTTCCAATCCAGAAAAAAACTTCAGTAATGAATTAAGTGTTTTTTTTTTGTTGTTTTTTGTTTTTTGTAGAGACAGAGTGTCACTTTATGCCCTTCGGGTAGAGTGCCATGGCATCACACAGCTCACAGCAACTTCCAACTCCTGGGCTTAAGCGATTCTCTTGCCTCAGCCTCCCGGGTAGCTTGGACGACAGGAGCCCGCCACCATGCCCAGCTATTTTTTGGTTGCAGTTCAGCCGGGGCCGGGTTTGAACCCGCCACCCTCGGTATGTGAGGCCGGCGCCTTACCCACTGAGCCACAGGCGCCGCCCCCTCAGTTAAGTTTTTGACCTTTATTTCTGATCTGTTCCGTTTTACAGAAGAGCTAAGCTGCCAAGCGCGGAGGCGGTGACCTGACCTGACCTGCCCTGACCGGAGCCGAGGTTGAAGGGAAGTACACCTAGGATCAGTCCCCGCCCTTCTCCGCACCGCCTCCCCACTGGGCTTTGAGAGGACGGATCTGCCCCCGGGGAACAGCTCCATACACACCCAAAGAAGTTACGGCGTCGGGGGCGGTTGATCTCCACTCTAATGCTAGCATTCTGGGAGGCGGAGGCCGGTGGAGACAGGAGACGACCGCCCCACACCCCACCATAGTCCCACCTGTTCGGGAGTCTGAAGCAAAAGCATCCCTGGAGCTCAAGAATTCGAGCGTGCTGTGACTTGTGAATGGCGCAACTCCGCTCTTCCCAGTGAAGGTGGACTGAGGGTGTATGGCCAAAAAATATATAAATAAATAAATATATAATCCCACACACATATACTGTGCTAGCTGGTTGTGCAGACCTGAATGAAGAAGAGTTTTTTTTTTTTTTTTTTTACATTGATGACACACCCCCTAGGATCCCACGCTGCCGAGTTCGCTCCTGAGCTCTAGTAGTTACACAGGAGGCAAGCAGTGCGTATTGTCAGAGCAACGGTTTCAGAATAAAGGGAGAGTGAGAACGAGGGGGGAGAGAGACGGAGAGGCGGGAGAAAGGGAGGGAGAGAGGGAGAGAGAGAGAGAAAGAGAGAAGACGAACACGAAAGAAGGAACACGGGCTTTGGAGGAGCGAGGCGAGTCTCTGTGCCTCAGGGGAACCACAGCTTATTCAAGGCCGCCACCTACTGGACTGACTAGGCCAAAGCACGCAGAAGACACATCTGGTCGACCAACAGGCGCTAAGGTGACAAGATCCCCGCTCTAAGGTCGGCCACGGACGTCTGCTCATCCGCGGGGCACTGTGGAGACCCAAGTTTCCTAACACCCACATGTGCTCTACGTGGGTGTCATGCATGCCTGCCTGCCTGGCAGGAGAACCCGGCGTGCTCATTCTTAGCTAGCTCCGGTGTTTCATAGGCAGGTGCGGGGGCCAGGGGAGGGGGGATGTGACGAGGGAAGGAGAGAAAGAAAGGGGAGAGGGAGTGGAGGACGGAGGGATTTGTGTCGCAGCATCTCCTTTAGTCGCTCATAGGCGTCACGATCATGTGTTCCAGCACAAGTGTGAGATGTGCAATGAGAGAAACAAGGGATAAAAGAAGAAAAAAGAAACCCCAAAATTGGTGCCTTGGGACACGCAGTCAGAACAAGTCAGCAACCTGCAGACACGGAGGACAGGCCCTCTCCGCAGCCAATTGGAGGCCGACAAGAGGTCAGGAGCTGGGGCCTCAGCGGGGGTTTTGCTCAGTTCAGAAACGCGTGTGCCCCTGGCTCAAGGATTAGGGCGCCGGCCCCATATCATACCGTGGGTGTTGGTTCAAGCCCGGACTCCGCCGGAACTGGAAAGCAAACAAACAAACCCATTTTCGGGAGCTCAACTCAGTGAGCTGAAGCGATCCGCCCACCTAGACTTCCCAAAATGCTGCGATTACAGGCCTGAGCCGCCTCACGTCGCCCAGCCTAATTCGATTTAGTTAAATATCCTTCTCCCACACCTGGTTTCACTGTATCTGGAGAGATGTATGTGTGTGGGGGAAGCTCTTGTGAAGTATAGAAGATAACGGGGGCGGGGCCTGTGGCTCAGTGAGCAAGGCGCCGGCCCCATATTCGGAGGGTGGTGTGTTCAACCACAGGCCCGGCCGAACTGCAACAAAAATGTAGCCGGGCGTTGTGGCGGCCGCCTCTAGTCCCAGCTACACGGGAGACCGAGGCAGGATAATCGCCTAAGCCCAGGAGATGGAGGTTGCTGTGAGCTGTGTGACGCCAGGGCACTCTACCGAGGGCAATAAAGTGAAACTCTGTCTCTACAAAAAGGAAAAAGAATACAAGTTAACGGGTGGCGCCTGTGGGTGAAAGGAGTAGGGTGCCGGCCCCATATACAGAGGAGGTGGGTGGCGAGACAAACTGCCCCCTCCTCAAAATCATTTAGTTGAAAGAGTTCGCCTGCGGGCACCTCCGCCCTCCCCCCGCATATTTCGGAGGTGGCGGGTTCAAACCAGGCCCCGGCAAAAAACTGGAAAGAAAAAAAACAAGAAACAACGAAGGAAGGAAGGGAGGGATGGAGGGAAGGAGAAAGGATGGGACCGAACAATGGAAGGAAGGAAGGAAGGAAGGAAGGAAGGAAGGAAGGAAGGAAGGAAGGAAGGAAGGAAGGAAGGACGGAAGGAAAATGAAAGAGTAAAAGTAGTTCAGTGCCTGTTCCTCAGAGGAGTAGGGCACCTGCCCCAAGTACCAGAGGCGGCGGGTTGAAACCGGGCCCCAGTCAAACACCGCGGAAGAAGGAAAATATTCAATAAATACATAGATAAATAGGCTGGCGTGGGGTGGGGGGGTGGTGCATAGCACAGTGGTTAAGGCACCAACCACATCCACCGAGGAGGCTGGCGGATTCCATACCTGTCTGACAACCTAAACAACAATGACAACTGCAACAAAGCAAAAATACCCTGGCGCTGTGGCGGTCTCATACAGTCCCAGGTACTTGGAAGGCTGAGGCAAGACAATCGTTGATACCCAAGAGTTGGAGGTTCTTGAGAGCTGTGACACCACACCACGGCAATCTACGGAGGGTGACTAAGTGAAGGTCTGCCTCAGCAAAAAAAAAAAAAAAAAAAAAAATCTAATGGACCAAAAAATAAATTAATAAATGTTAAAATCAATCTAATAAAGAAGTAAATAGAGGGGCGGCACCTGTGGCTCAGTGAGTAGGGCTGCGGCCCCATATGCCGAGGGTGGTGGTTTCAGACCCAGCCCCGGCCAAACTGCAACAGAAAAATAGCCGGGCGTTGTGGCGGGCACCTGTAGTCCCGGCTGCTCAGGAGGCTGAGGGAAGAGAATCGCGGAAGCCCAGGAGATAGAGGTTGCTGTGAGCCGTGTGACGCCACGGCACTCTACCAGAGGGTGGTACAGTGAGACTCTGTGTCTACAAAAATAAATAAATAAATAAATAAATAAAAATAAATAAATAAATAAATAAAAAGAAGTAAATAGACACATAGCACAGTTCCTGGAACAGAAACCCTTCCTCTCCCCCAACCCCCGCTTTCCAATCCAGAAAAAAACTTCAGTAATGAATTAAGTGTTTTTTTTTTTGTTTCTTTTTTGTTTTTTGTAGAGACAGAGTGTCACTTTATGCCCTTCGGGTAGAGTGCCATGGCATCACACAGCTCACAGCAACTTCCAACTCCTGGGCTTAAGCGATTCTCTTGCCTCAGCCTCCCCGGTAGCTTGGACGACAGGAGCCCGCCACCATGCCCAGCTATTTTTTGGTTGCAGTTCAGCCGGGGCCGGGTTTGAACCCGCCACCCTCGGTATGTGGGGCCGGCGCCTTACCCACTGAGCCACAGGCGCCGCCCCCTCAGTTAAGTTTTCAAACTTTATTTCTGATCTGTTCCGTTTTACAGAAGAGCTAAGCTGCCAAGCACAGAGACGCTGACCTGACCTGACTTGACCTTACCGGAGCCGAGGTTGAAGGGAAGTACTCCTAGGATCAGTCCCCGCCCTTCTCCGCACCGCCTCCCCACTGGGCTTTGAGAGGACGGATCTGCCCCCGGGGAACAGCTGCATACACACCCAAAGAAGTCACGGGGTCGGGGGCGGTTGATCTCCAATCTAATGCTAGCATTCTGGGAGGCGGAGGCCGGTGGAGACAGTAGACGACCGCCCCACACCCCACCATAGTACCACCTGTTCGGGAGTCTGAAGCAAAAGCATCCCTGGAGCTCAAGAATTCGAGCGTGCTGTGACCTGTGAATGGCGCAACTCCGCTCTTCCCAGTGAAGGTGGACTGAGGGTGTATGGCCAAAAAATATATAAATAAATAAATATATAATCCCACACACATATACTGTGCTAGCTGGTTGTGTAGACCTGAATGAAGAAGAGTTGTTTTTTTTTTTTTTTTACATTAATGACACACCCCCTAGGCTCCCACGCTGCCGAGTTCGCTCCTGAGCTCTAGTATTTACACAGGAGGCAAGCTGTGCGTATTGTCAGAGCAACTGTTTCAGAATAAAGGGAGAGTGAGAACGAGGGGGGAGAGAGACGGAGAGGCGGAAGAAAGGGAGGGAGAGAGGGAGAGAGAGAGAGAGAGAGAGAAGACGAACACGAAAGAAGGAACACGGGCTTTGGAGGAGCGAGGCGAGTCTCTGTGCCTCAGGGGAACCACAGCTTATTCAAGGCCGCCACCTACTGGACTGACTAGGCCAAAGCACGCAGAAGACACATCTGGTCGACCAACAGGCGCTAAGATGACAAGATCCCCGCTCTAAGGTCGGCCACGGACGTCTGCTCATCCGCGGGGCACTGTGGAGACCCAAGTTTCCTAACACCCACATGTGCTCTACGTGGGTGTCATGCATGCCTGCCTGCCTGGCAGGAGAACCCGGTGTGCTCATTCTTAGCTAGCTCCGGTGTTTCATATGCAGGTGCGGGGGACAGGGGAGGGGGGATGTGACGAGGGAAGGAGAGAAAGAAAGGGGAGAGGGAGTGGAGGACGGAGGGATGTGTGTCGCAGCATCTCCTTTAGTCGTTCATAGGCGTCACGATCATGTGTTCCAGCACAAGTGTGAGATGTACAATGAGAGAAACAAGGGATAAAAGAAGAAAAAAGAAACCCCGAAAGTGGTGCCTTGGGACACGCAGTCAGAACAAGTCAGCAACCTGAAGACACGGAGGACCGGCCCTCTCCGCAGCCAATTGGAGGCCGACAAGAGGTCAGGAGCTGGGGCCACAGCGGGCGTCTTGCTCAGTTCAGAAACGCGTGTGCCCCTGGCTCAAGGATTAGGGCGCCGGCCCCATATCATACCGCGGGTGTTGGTTCAAGCCCGGACTCCACCAGAACTGGAAAGCAAACAAACAAACCCATTTTCGGGAGCTCAACTCAGTGAGCTGAAGCGATCCGCCCACCTAGACCTCCCAAAGTGCTACGATTACAGGCCTGAGCCGCCTCACGTCGCCCAGCCTAATTCGATTTAGTTAAATATCCTTCTCCCACACGTGGTTTCACTGTATCTGGAGAGATGTATGTGTGTGGGGGAAGCTCTTGTGAAGTATAGAAGATAACGGGGGCGGGGCCTGTGGCTCAGTGAGCAAGGCGCCGGCCCCATATTCGGAGGGTGGTGTGTTCAACCCCAGGCCCGGCCGAACTGCAACAAAAAAGTAGCCGGGCGTTGTGGCGGCCGCCTCTAGTCCCAGCTACACGGGAGACCGAGGCAGGATAATCGCCTAAGCCCAGGAGATGGAGGTTGCTGTGAGCTGTGTGACGCCACGGCACTCTACCGAGGGCAATAAAGTGAAACTCTGTCTCTACAAAAAGGAAAAAGAATACAAGTTAACGGGTGGCGCCTGTGGGTGAAAGGAGTAGGGTGCCGGCCCCATATACAGAGGAGGTGGGTGGCGAGACAAACTGCCCCCTCCTCAAAATCATTTAGTTGAAAGAGTTCGCCTGCGGGCACCCCCGCCCTCCCCCCGCATATTTCGGAGGTGGCGGGTTCAAACCAGGCCCCGGCAAAAAACTGGAAAGAAAAAAAACAAGAAAGAACGAAGGAAGGAAGGGAGGGATGGAGGGAAGGCGAAAGGATGGGACCTAACGATGGAAGGAAGGAAGGAAGGAGGGAAGGAAGGAAGGAAGGAAGGAAGGAAGGAAGGAAGGAAGGAAGGAGGGAAGGAAGGAAGGAAGGAAGGAAGGAAGGAAGAAAGGAAGGATGGAAGGAAAATGAAAGAGTAAAAGTAGTTCAGTGCCTGTTCCTCAGAGGAGTAGGGCACCTGCCCCAAGTACCAGAGGCGGCGGGTTGAAACCGGGCCCCAGTCAAACACCGCGGAAGAAGGAAAATATTTAATAAATACATAGATAAATAAATAGGCTGGCGTGGGGTGGGGGGGTGGTGCATAGCACAATGGTTAAGGCACCAACCACATCCACCGAGGAGGCTGGCGGATTCCAGACCTGTCTGACAACCTAAACAACAATGACAACTGCAACAAAGCAAAAATACCCTGGCTCTGTGGCGGTCTCATGCAGTCCCAGGTATTTGGAAGGCTGAGGCCAGCCACTCGTTGATGCCCAAGAGTTGGAGGTTCTTGAGAGCTGTGACACCACACCACGGCAATCTACGGAGGGTGACTAAGTGGAGGTCTGCCTCAGCAAAAAAAAAAAAAAAAAAAAAAATCAAATGAACCAAAAAATAAATTAATAAATGTTAAAATCAATCTAATAAAGAAGTAAATAGAGGGGCGGCGCCTGTGGCTCACTGAGTAGGGCTCCGGCCCCATATGCCAAGGGTGGTGGTTTCAGACCCAGCCCCGGCCAAACGGCAACAGAAAAATAGCCGGGCGTTGTGGCGGGCACCTGTAGTCCCGGCTGCTCAGGAGGCTGAGGCAAGAGAATCGCGGAAGCCCAGGAGATAGAGGTTGCTGTGAGCCGTGTGACGCCACGGCACTCTACCCGAGGGCGGTACATTGAGACTGTGTCTCTACGAAAATAAATAAATAAATAAATAAATAAAAATAAATAAATAAATAAATAAAAAGAAGTAAATAGACACGTAGCACAGTTCCTGGAACAGAAACCCTTCCTCTCCCCCAACCCCCGCTTTCCAATCCAGAAAAAAACTTCAGTAATGAATTAAGTGTTTTTTTTTTTTGTTTCTTTTTTGTTTTTTGTAGAGACAGAGTGTCACTTTATGCCCTTCGGGTAGAGTGCCATGGCATCACACAGCTCACAGCAACTTCCAACTCCTGGGCTTAAGCGATTCTCTTGCCTCAGCCTCCCGGGTAGCTTGGACGACAGGAGCCCGCCACCATGCCCAGCTATTTTTTGGTTGCAGTTCAGCCGGGGCCGGGTTTGAACCCGCCACCCTCGGTATGTGGGGCCGGCGCCTTACCCACTGAGCCACAGGCGCCGCCCCCTCAGTTAAGTTTTCGACCTTTATTTCTGATCTGTTCCGTTTTACAGAAGAGCTAAGCTGCCAAGCACAGAGACGCTGACCTGACCTGACTTGACCTGACCGGAGCCGAGGTTGAAGGGAAGTACTCCTAGGATCAGTCCCCGCCCTTCTCCGCACCGCCTCCCGACTGGGCTTTGAGAGGACGGATCTGCCCCCGGGGAACAGCTCCATACACACCCAAAGAGGTTACGGTGTCGGGGGCGTTTGATCTCCACTCTAATGCTAGCATTCTGGTAGGCCGAGGCCGGTGGAGACAGGAGACGACCGCCCCACACCCCACCATAGTCCCACCTGTTCGGGAGTCTGAAGCAAAAGCATCCCTGGAGCTCAAGAATTCGAGCGTGCTGTGACTTGTGAATGGCGCAACTCCGCTCTTCCCAGTGAAGGTGGACTGAGGGTGTATGGCCAAAAAATATATAAATCAATAAATATATAATCCCACACACATATACTGTCCTAGCTGGTTGTGTAGACCTGAATGAAGAAGAGTTGTTTTTTTTTTTTTTTACATTAATGACACACCCCCTAGGCTCCCACGTTGCCGAGTTCGCTCCTGAGCTCTAGTAGTTACACAGGAGGCAAGCAGTGCGTATTGTCAGAGCAACTGTTTCAGAATAAAGGGAGAGTGAGAACGAGGGGGGAGAGAGACGGAGAGGCGGGAGAAAGGGAGGGAGAGAGGGAGAGAGAGAGAGAGAGAGTGAAGACGAACACGAAAGAAGGAACACGGGCTTTGGAGGAGCGAGGCGAGACTCTGTGCCTCAGGGGAACCACAGCTTATTCAAGGCCGCCACCTACTGGACTGACTAGGCCAAAGCACGCAGAAGACACATCTGGTCGACCAACAGGCACTAAGGTGACAAGATCCCCGCTCTAAGGTCGGCCACGGACGTCTGCTCATCCGCGGGGCACTGTGGAGACCCAAGTTTCCTAACACCCACATGTGCTCTACGTGGGTGTCATGCATGCCTGCCTGCCTGGCAGGAGAACCCGGCGTGCTCATTCTTAGCTAGCTCCGGTGTTTCATATGCAGGTGCGGGGGCCAGGGGAGGGGAGATGTGACGAGGGAAGGAGAGAAAGAAAGGGGAGAGGGAGTGGAGGACGGAGGGATGTGTGTCGCAGCATCTCCTTTAGTCGTTCATAGGCGTCACGATCATGTGTTCCAGCACAAGTGTGAGATGTACAATGAGAGAAACAAGGGATAAAAGAAGAAAAAAGAAACCCCGAAAGTGGTGCCTTGGGACACGCAGTCAGAACAAGTCAGCAACCTGCAGACACGGAGGACCGGCCCTCTCCGCAGCCAATTGGAGGCCGACAAGAGGTCAGGAGCTGGGGCCTCAGCGGGGGTTTTGCTCAGTTCAGAAACGCGTGTGCCCCTGGCTCAAGGAATAGGGCGCCGGCCCCAGATCATACCGTGGGTGTTGGTTCAAGCCCGGACTCCGCCGGAACTGGAAAGCAAACAAACAAACCCATTTTCGGGAGCTCAACTCAGTGAGCTGAAGCGATCCGCCCACCTAGACCTCCCAAAGTGCTACGATTACAGGCCTGAGCCGCCTCACGTCGCCTTGCCTAATTCGATTTAGTTAAATATCCTTCTCCCACACCTGGTTTCACTGTATCTGGAGAGATGTATGTGTGTGGGGGAAGCTCTTGTGAAGTATAGAAGATAACGGGGGCGGGGCCTGTGGCTCAGTGAGCAAGGCGCCGGCCCCATATTCGGAGGGTGGTGTGTTCAACCCCAGGCCCGGCCGAACAGCAACAAAAAAGTAGCCGGGCGTTGTGGCGGCCGCCTCTAGTCCCAGCTACACGGGAGACCGAGGCAGGATAATCGCCTAAGCCCAGGAGATGGAGGTTGCTGTGAGCTGTGTGACACCACGGCACTCTACCGAGGGCAATAAAGTGAAACTCTGTCTCTACAAAAAGGAAAAAGAATACAAGTTAACGGGTGGCGCCTGTGGGTGAAAGGAGTAGGGTGCCGGCCCCATATACAGAGGAGGTGGGTGGCGAGACAAACTGCCCCCTCCTCAAAATCATTTAGTTGAAAGAGTTCGCCTGCGGGCAACCCCGCCCTCCCCCCGCATATTTCGGAGGTGGCGGGTTCAAACCAGGCCCCGGCAAAAAACTGGAAAGAAAAAAACAAGAAAGAACGATGGAAGGAAGGGAGGGATGGAGGGAAGGCGAAAGGATGGGACCGAAAGATGGAAGGAGGGAAGGAAGGAGGGAAGGAAGGAAGGAAGGAAGGAAGAAAGGAAGGATGGAAGGAAAATGAAAGAGTAAAAGTAGTTCAGTGCCTGTTCCTCAGAGGAGTAGGGCACCTGCCCCAAGTACCAGAGGCGGCGGGTTGAAACCAGGCCCCAGTCAAACACCGCGGAAGAAGGAAAATATTTAATAAATACATAGATAAATAAATAGGCTGGCGTGGGGTGGGGGGGTGGTGCATAGCACAGTGGTTAAGGCACCAACCACATCCACCGAGGAGGCTGGCGGATTCCAGACCTGTCTGACAACCTAAACAACAATGACAACTGCAGCAAAGCAAAAATACCCTGGCGCTGTGGCGGTCTCATGCAGTCCCAGGTACTTGGAAGGCTGAGGCCAGACAATCGTTGATGCCCAAGAGTTGGAGGTTCTTGAGAGCTGTGACACCACACCACGGCAATCTACGGAGGGTGACTAAGTGGAGGTCTGCCTCAGCAAAAAAAAAAAAAAAAAAAAATCAAATGAACCAAAAAATAAATTAATAAATGTTAAAATCAATCTAATAAAGAAGTAAATAGAGGGGCGGCGCCTGTGGCTCAGTGAGTAGGGCTCCGGCACCATATGCCGAGGGTGGTGGTTTCAGACCCAGCCCCGGCCAAACTGCAACAGAAAAATAGCCGGGCGTTGTGGCGGGCACCTGTAGTCCCGGTTGCTCAGGAGACTGAGGCAAGAGAATCGCGGAAGCCCAGGAGATAGAGGTTGCTGTGAGCCGTGTGACGCCACGGCACTCTACCAGAGGGTGGTACAGTGAGACTCTGTGTCTACAAAAATAAATAAATAAATAAATAAATAAATAAATAACAATAAATAAATAAATAAATAAAAAGAAGTAAATAGACACGTAGCACAGTTCCTGGAACAGAAACCCTTCCTCTCCCCCAACCCCCGCTTTCCAATCCAGAAAAAAACTTCAGTAATGAATTAAGTGTTTTTTTTTTGTTTCTTTTTTGTTTTTTGTAGAGACAGAGTGTCACTTTATGCCCTTCGGGTAGAGTGCCATGGCATCACACAGCTCACAGCAACTTCCAACTCCTGGGCTTAAGCGATTCTCTTGCCTCAGCCTCCCGGGTAGCTTGGACGACAGGAGCCCGCCACCATGCCCAGCTATTTTTTGGTTGCAGTTCAGCCGGGGCCGGGTTTGAACCCGCCACCCTCGGTATGTGGGGCCGGCGCCTTACCGACTGAGCCACAGGCGCCGCCCCCTCAGTTAAGTTTTCGACATTTATTTCTGATCTGTTCCGTTTTACAGAAGAGCTAAGCTGCCAAGCACAGAGATGCTGACCTGACCTGACTTGACCTGACCGGAGCCGAGGTTGAAGGGAAGTACTCCTAGGATCAGTCCCCGCCCTTCTCCGCACCGCCTCCCGACTGGGCTTTGAGAGGACGGATCTGCACCCGGGGAACAGCTCCATACACACCCAAAGAGGTTACGGAGTCGGGGGCGGTTGATCTCCACTCTAATGCTAGCATTCTGGTAGGCCGAGGCCGGTGGAGACAGGAGACGACCGCCCCACACCCCACCATAGTCCCACCTGTTCGGGAGTCTTGAGCAAAAGCATCCCTGGAGCTCAAGAATTCGAGCGTGCTGTGACTTGTGAATGGCGCAACTCCGCTCTTCCCAGTGAAGGTGGACTGAGGGTGTATGGCCAAAAAATATATAAATCAATAAATATATAATCCCACACACATATACTGTCCTAGCTGGTTGTGTAGACCTGAATGAAGAAGAGTTGTTTTTTTTTTTTTTACATTAATGACACACCCCCTAGGCTCCCACGTTGCCGAGTTCGCTCCTGAGCTCTAGTAGTTACACAGGAGGCAAGCAGTGCGTATTGTCAGAGCAACTGTTTCAGAATAAAGGGAGAGTGAGAACGAGGGGGGAGAGAGACGGAGAGGCGGGAGAAAGGGAGGGAGAGAGGGAGAGAGAGAGAGAGAGAGTGAAGACGAACACGAAAGAAGGAACACGGGCTTTGGAGGAGCGAGGCGAGTCTCTGTGCCTCAGGGGAACCACAGCTTATTCAAGGCCGCCACCTACTGGACTGACTAGGCCAAAGCACGCAGAAGAGACATCTGGTCGACCAACAGGCCCTAAGGTGACAAGATCCCCGCTCTAAGGTCGGCCACGGACGTCTGCTCATCCGCGGGGCACTGTGGAGACCCAAGTTTCCTAACACCCACATGTGCTCTACGTGGGTGTCATGCATGCCTGCCTGCCTGGCAGGAGAACCCGGCGTGCTCATTCTTAGCTAGCTCCGGTGTTTCATATGCAGGTGCGGGGGCCAGGGGAGGGGAGATGTGACGAGGGAAGGAGAGAAAGAAAGGGGAGAGGGAGTGGAGGACGGAGGGATGTGTGTCGCAGCATCTCCTTTAGTCGTTCATAGGCGTCACGATCATGTGTTCCAGCACAAGTGTGAGATGTACAATGAGAGAAACAAGGGATAAAAGAAGAAAAAAGAAACCCCGAAAGTGGTGCCTTGGGACACGCAGTCAGAACAAGTCAGCAACCTGCAGACACGGAGGACCGACCCTCTCCGCAGCCAATTGGAGGCCGACAAGAGGACAGGAGCTGTGGCCTCAGCGGGGGTTTTGCTCAGTTCAGAAACGCGTGTGCCCCTGGCTCAAGGAATAGGGCGCCGGCCCCATATCATACCGTGGGTGTTGGTTCAAGCCCGGACTCCGCCAGAACTGGAAAGCAAACAAACAAACCCATTTTCGGGAGCTCAACTCAGTGAGCTGAAGCGATCCGCCCACCTAGACCTCCCAAAGTGCTACGATTACAGGCCTGAGCCGCCTCACGTCGCCCAGCCTAATTCGATTTAGTTAAATATCCTTCTCCCACACCTGGTTTCACTGTATCTGGAGAGATGTATGTGTGGGGGGGAAGCTCTTGTGAAGTATAGAAGATAACGGGGGCGGGGCCTGTGGCTCAGTGAGCAAGGCGCCGGCCCCATATTCGGAGGGTGGTGTGTTCAACCCCAGGCCCGGCCGAACTGCAACAAAAAAGTAGCGGGGCGTTGTGGCGGCCGCCTCTAGTCCCAGCTACACGGGAGACCGAGGCAGGATAATCGCCTAAGCCCAGGAGATGGAGGTTGCTGTGAGCTGTGTGACGCCACGGCACTCTACCGAGGGCAATAAAGTGAAACTCTGTCTCTACAAAAAGGAAAAAGAATACAAGTTAACGGGTGGCGCCTGTGGGTGAAAGGAGTAGGGTGCCGGCCCCATATACAGAGGAGGTGGGTGGCGAGACAAACTGCCCCCTCCTCAAAATCATTTAGTTGAAAGAGTTCGCCTGCGGGCACCCCCGCCCTCCCCCCGCATATTTCGGAGGTGGCGGGTTCAAACCAGGCCCCGGCAAATAACTGGAAAGAATAAAAACAAGAAAGAACGAAGGAAGGAAGGGAGGGATGGAGGGAAGGAGAAAGGATGGGACCGAACGATGGAAGGAAGGAAGGAAGGAAGGAAGGAAGGAAGGAAGGAAGGAAGGAAGGAAGGAAGGAAGGAAGGAAGGAAGGAAGGAAGGAAGGAAGGAAGGAAGGAAAGAAGGAAGGAAGGAAGGAAAATGAAAGAGTAAAAGTAGTTCAGTGCCTGTTCCTCAGAGGAGTAGGGCACCTGCCCCAAGTATCAGAGGCGGCGTGTTCAAACCCGGCCCCGGCCAAACTGCAACCAAGAAATAGTTGGGTGTTGTGGTGGGCGCCTGTAGTCCCGGCTACTTGGGAGGCTGAGGGAAGAGAATCGCTTAAGCCCAAGAGCTGGAGGTTGCTGTGAGCTAAGTGAGGCCATGGCACTCTACCTAGGGCCATAAAGTGAGACTGTCTCTACAGAAAAAAAAAAAAGAAAAATGTTCAACATCACTAATCCTCAGGGAAATGCAAATTAAAGTTACTAGGCATTGTCTCACACGTGTCAGAAGGCTACTATGAAAAGGATGAAAGGCAACAAGTGTGTTGGCTCGCATGTGGAGAAAAGAAAACACTTGTACACTGCTTGTGAGAAGGTAGAATAGTACAACCATCATGAAAAGCAGCATGGAATTTCCTCAAAAATATTAAAAATAGGACTACCATGTGATCCAGCAACCTGACTTCTGGGTACACCCAAATGAAATGAAATGAAATCATTACCTTATAAAGTTATCTGTATTCCCATGTTCATTGCAGCCTTGTTCACAACAGGCAAGATATGGAAACAACCAAAGTTCCATCAATGGATGAATTTATAAAGAAAATGTGATATATGTATATATATATACACACATAAATGTATAATGATATATCCAAAACACATATGGAACTGAAGGAACTCAGTAGAAAGAAAACAAATATACATTCGTGCAATAGAATACTATTCAGCCTTTAAAAATAAAGAGATCCTGTCATTTACAATTACATGTATGAATCTGGAGGACATTATGTTAAGTGAAATAAGCCAAGAAAGAAAGAGAAATACTGCATGATCTCACTTATACATAGAATCCACAAAAACTTAATTTACAGAAGTAGAGAATGGAATTGTGTTACTAAAGATGGGAGATGAGAGAATCAGGGAGATCATGATCAAAGGGTATAAAATTTCAGTTCAAGAGGAATAATTTTAAGAGATCTATCATACTTCATGGTGACTATACTTGATAACAATATATCATGTGCTTGAAAATTGCTGAGAATAGATTTTAAGTGTTCTTGCCACAAAAAATGATTAAGTATGTAAGGTAATTTATATGTAATTTGTTTGATCAAGTCATGTCACAATTTATACTTATATCAAAATGTCACATGTACCATATGTGTAAAATTTTTTATTGCCATTTATAAATAACTGAAAGTGAATAACAGACATGAATAAACACATCTGGGTATATAATCAATAGAATTGAAATCAGGAATTCAAACAGATTTTTGTACACCAGTGTTGATAGCAGCGGCATCATAATAGCCAAAGGGTGGAAGCAATCCGAGTGTCCATCACTGGATAAGTGGACAAACCAAGTGTGTTATATACAGACAATGGAATATTATTCAGCTTTAAAAAGGAAGGAAATCCTGACACATGCTACAACACGGATTGACCTTGAAGAGACTATGCTAAGTAAGATAAGCCAGTCCTGAAAGGACAAATATTGTATGGTTTCACTTATAAGTTCTTACACTATTGAATGTTTGTTTCCAGAGGCTGAGGTTAGAAAGGAGGGGACTGTTATTATTAATGGCAGAGTTTCATTGGGGGGAGATTATGAAGTTCTAGAGATAGTGTCAATGTATAACAGTGTAAATGTATTTAATGGCACAAAACTTTACTTTATTTATTTATTTTTTTTTTGTAGAGACAGAATCTCTCACTTTACCACCTTCAGTAGAGTGCCATGATGTCACGGGACCCACAGCAACCTCTAGCTCTTGGGCTTCCGCGATTCTCCTGCCTCAGCCTCCCGAGCAGCTGGGACTACAGGCACCGCCACAACGCCCAGCTATTTTTTGGTTGCAGTTCAGCCAGGGCTGGGTTTGAACCCACAACCCTCGGTATATAGGACCGGCGCCTTACTCACTGAGCCACAGGTGCCACCCGACTTTTAAATATTTTTAAAAATTAAAAATAATAAAATGTTACCATTTCATTCTATGGTTTATTTTATCACAATAAAGAAAGAAAAATATCATTAGAAACAAATTGTTTTTCAGTGAGCGTGAGAAGACAAATCAATGGAGAAAAAATAGACTTTTTCATAAATGGCCCTGGGATAATTAGATATCCATAGGCAAAAAAATGAAATTAGGTCCCTACCTCACATCATACACAAGAGTTAACTCAGAATTGAGTAGATACCTAAATTTAAGAGCTAGAACTATAAAACTACTAGAAGAAACATAGAAGTAAATTTTCATGATCTTGGAATAGGCAATGATTTTTAGCACAGTGACAAAAGAAAATATAGATAAATTAGACCATCAAAATTTAAAACTTTCATGCTTCAAAGGATATCAAAAATGTGAAAAGACAACCCACAAATGGATAAAAAATATTTGTAAGCCAAATATCTGATAAAAGACTTGCAGCTCAATAATGAAGGCAATTCAGTTTTTTAAATGGACGAGGAGTTTGAACAGACATTGCTCCAGAGATGGTCAAAAAAGAGCACAAAGTATGTTCAAAGTCCTTACTCATGAGGAAAATACAAACCAAAACCCCAGTGATACACCACATCATACCCACTAGAATGGCTGTAATGAAAAAGATGAAAAAATAGCAAATGTTGGTGAGGATGTGGAGAAATTGCAACAGGAGTGTTGGTGAGGCCATAAAAGCAGTCTTACAGCTCCTCAAAAAGTTAAAGATATGACCCCAAAGAGTTACCATATGACCCAGCAATTTCACTCTTACTTATATATTCAAAAGAATAGAAATTAAGTTCACACAACATGGGCACGAATGCTCATAGCAGTATTATTCACAATAGCCATTGTAAATATATGTACATGTATGTATGTGTATACGTGTGTGCATGCATGTGTGTTTCAGAATTATTAACCCACATGACGGAGAGAAAATATTTACTGAGATGATTACATTGTGTGTGTATAGTTTTTTATGTCTTTAGCTTTTGGTCTTTTTTTGTTTTGAGACAAGAGTCTCACTTTGTCACTCTCTGGTGAGTGCCCTGGTGTTAGATTCTCTTGCCTCAGCCTCCCTAGTAGCTGAGACTACCCGGCTATTTGTTGTTGTTGCTGTTTAGCACGCTGGGTTCGAACCCACCAGCCCTGGTGTACGTGGCTGGCGCCCTAACCACTGAGCTCTGGATGCCGAGCCTTTTGTCTTTATATTTACAGTTTACTTTTTCTTGCAAAGTAATCTAGGTTAGTTCTTTTCGTCCCCAAGGCCTTCATCTTGATTGTGTTATTCATTTGTGATACAGTTAGCTTATTTGTTACTTTTAGGTTCCATTTCAGGTTCACACATCGCACATACACAAACACACACGCCCTGATTAGTTTTAATTATTTTCTTTAAATATCTACTCATACACATACTTCATAATAAGTATGTACTGTAGACTATAGAGAGTTGGGGTTCTCACTGTCAGAGACGTCGCAAATAAGGAAAAGGGAAGGGATAACACCTTGCAACCAGAACAGCTAAAACCCAGCTTTTGGTTTCTGAACAACATAATTGAATTGGAAACAGAGCCCCTTGGAGAAATGGTTGATTCTAGGGCGGGGGCAGGGAAAGCACAAACTAAGCCTGGAACACTTTGTGCCCTGAAGTAAGGAAGTGTTAAGATGAAGATGGGGGCCTGTCAAAAGAACACAAGAGACAACTGGAAGAAGCTTCTGAGAGCTGCAGCCTGAACATTTTCAGCAACAACAGAAAAATGGTATTCTGTGCCATTAAATGGTATTCTGTACCACTTAAAAAACATC